>NW_026017110.1:14273566-14278216 GCF_020466585.1 Dendroctonus ponderosae | reverse complement strand
TGTCTTCCTGACATACCTAAGATATTCAAATTAAATTTAATAAACATAAGTAATAAAATTTAAAGGGTAATAAAATATAATAGAAATAAAATGAATCCACATTTACTTTCTTTACTCAGCATATATTCATCAAAATTACACTCGTGCATCAAAATAAACAGATAATTTTGCATTCGAGCTTGTTGTCTTGTAAAAACTGCATTCGTTTATTTTCACATTGGAACGAAAAAGCCCGACTCCGAAGGAGGAGCCACAATATGAAAATAAACTTTCGCTTTTTCGCCACAATATGAAAATAAACTCATGCAGTTTTTAGACAACAACCTTTCATGCAAAATTATCGGTAATTTTGAAGTACTTGTGCAATTACCCCCGATAATTTCACGTCGTCATGGAATCATAAAAAATATCACTGTCGACTGATTTATTTAAAGTGATTGATGTCAAATATATTCTGAAATTTAATTTTTAATATTTAATTCGAGAAATAATCTCACTAAATACCATTCGAGCTTTAACCATATAATATTTCACTCTGGCATGTTTTCCTTGCAAATTGCACTTGTCCTTCGGACTCGTGAAATTATGGAAAACATGCAATCGTGAAAAATTATCGGTAATTTCAAAGCACTTGTGGTATTACCCCCGAAAAACATTGTTGTCGTCCTCAGAGAAATGACACCTCCAGAGAAATTACACCAATTTTGAATCACAGATGACATGCCTTAAACATCCTGATACATAAGCTGCTCTATTAGCCTGCTTTCGTACAACACTTTTTTTTTAGACCTCGGTAGCTGGATATTTGGAATTACATGATGACATCGGCCTATTGTAGATTTCGGCCGTTGCTTTATTTTTGATGAAAAAAAGGAAATGTTTGTAAAAATATTCCCGTTTTAGCACGCACGATGTTTTGGTGAGCTTGATGTGAAACCGAACACTGATTGCTATATACGTAAAAGCAAAGATACATAATTTTACCGAGCGATTAATTGTCCGCTAAAGGACCACTGAGATTTGGCAAAAACCGTACAAGATTATATTATGTTTTGTTAAACTTTTAATCAGTTGTGCAGCAAACCATATGTTTACATAGGTCTGTTTCGGTTTAAGAATATTGATATAATACAACTTAAGCTACAAAAAAGAATATGAATAATTAACCCGGTAGTTCATAAACATTTAAAAGAGTTAATAGCTGAACTTTATTACTAATATTAAAAATATTGTCTTAAACGACAATTAGCAGACGTGGGAAGGCGTCGAATTGCTCGACTGAAGAAACGCGGCCGTAAATACAGAAACGTGTTTGCAGGTGAAGCCATTTGTTTTAATACGCCTCTTAGGCCAGAATTACCTAAACGAAAAGTTTTAGAGCTTTGTGAACTGACGCTGACTATTTTGTTTGCTGTAAATATGGATGAAGGTGTAATTGATGCTAAACTGAAATTTTGCCAAAAACATGGTTATACTTCAATAGATTTATCAACAGTTCTGGCCAAGTATTAAATCTCCAAAGTGTGAACACTAAGCTTTACAATAATTTAATTTAATGTGAAAGAAAAATTATCATGCATTAGAAGTATTCAAAAACTGACTAACCATTGCATGTAATAAAAAAAATTAACTTGCATCCGCAAATACTTCAACAGGAATCATGAATAATTTAGGCTCCACCACAAAGGGTAATATTTCAGTTCATCCATATCTTCCCGAAATATTTCGGCTTATTAGATCCATTTTTTACGTGCTTAAGTTTAATAACATCAACTTGAGGAACGTCACATTAAATATTAATTATCAGTTCATAACTGGATCTCCTCATGGATATTCTGGACTCATAGTAAAGTGTTTTTTTTTTGTGATTTATAATTCCAAATTGCATGCCACAGTTCTTCGAAAATACATATAAAGACATAAGTTTGCTGATGGAAAGTCAACAGTCCAACAGGTGCTTATTTTTAAATAGCAATTATATGACTGAAAATATGCGACGAACCGTCGACTTGATACCAAAGGTTAGATAAAAATCAAATTCACTTACGTAAACTCCAGAAATGCATCGTCATTAAGGTGCTATTAGCTTTGTAACACAACATGCACTAATTAGTATTAATTGACTGAGTTGGTTCTTTCGACGTAATTAGTTAGACAATGGAAACATATCTGATACTGTCGCAAACAGCAAATAAATTTGAAAAAATACAAATGGTAACAAAAATTACTATTCGAAAATCACTTATCAAGAGTTATCTTGGCAGAATTTAATAAATATAGCTGTTTATTAGCTCTCTAATCACAAACGAACGGATTTCATGCTAAAACATAACCAACTGTTAAGGAATTAATCACGTTCTGAATAAAATATCAGAAGAGTAAATGATAGTCTCCCCTAGTGTAATTAAAATTATATTTTTCTGATCGACTTTGCTGGTCCTATCTATTTCATTATTAGTACAAGTACAAAACCGAAACAATGTTCACATTGAAATTCCATTGTTTCCTGTGATATATTGCACCTGGATCCGTCATCTTTAAACCACATGTCGGCGACATACATATTCTGCATTAATGATTGATTGAAATTTAATAGTCCTATGATGGCAAGGTCCCAAAATTGACACAAACTAACTAACATGTCCGGAAACAGCATGGCTTGTAAACCTCAAATGCGACAATTGGATCGGTTGTGTCTAATAAGCAAACCGTAACATGAAGAGAATGGCCTAGGATTGCAAATAGTTTTCTTTGAAAATTTAGCATCAACTTGGCAATAAAAATGTATAATTCAATATTTTTGTTAACCCTCCAGCGGGCGCGCCTTTTGAAATCCAACGAGCGGGCGCGCCGCGGCTATTGCACCGCAAATGCTTTTCTTTAAAAAAAAAAATTAAAGCAAGTAACCAAAAATAGATGCAATTCTACAAATAATACTTGAAAAAATGCTAACAAAATTAAACATGTATGTAAAAAATCTAAAAATAAAAATCTGAAATACATATCATTATTTTTTCCAATAAAAAATTGATAATCTTTGTCTGTTCCCTTGGTTCAAATTCTGCTTCTTCTTTAGCTGCTTATTGTTCAGAATCACTACTATAAACGTTACTTTCAGTAACTTCTGGCTCCTGGTCTCGATCGCTGTCAAAATCGTCATCAATTACGTGACTTCTGTTCACGTTAATGTTCTATTGTAGATCTTATTCTACTTATCTTCTAATTATCTCACCACCTATGGCAACGATTTTTCTAATTCGTCCGGACTCAATTTTTTTTCGACCTCTCACAAAAAATTTAAAATCTATATAATTTATTTTAGCTTAAACGACATACATCTACAATACGTCACCATAAAGAACCAAACACGATAAATGTGTATCAAAATATGCTCAATTCGTAACAAAAAACTCCATAAATATATTATTATTATACTTACATGACCAGGCGCGCCGCGGCAAATTAGCCGCAAAAATTGCACACTCTTACTAAATGCCACTCTGCAACTAATGCCGACAAAAATAGGGTCTGTCCGATATAGGAATGAAGGGACAAATGTATCGGGAACGAATACCTGGAAGAACGACGGCGTCAGTTTTAGTGCATAGTATTTATAACAAAAAATCTAAAAAATGGGGCATTTTGCAGCGGGCTCACCCGCTGGAGGGTTAAAGTTAAAGTAAAGGTAAAATAATTTATAAATATATCAGGAATATGTAAAATGAAAATCAATTTTCTTTTTAATGTAAAATTTATATTATATTTACAATATTTAACATTCTTCAATGGTTGCAGTTGACTCGGTGATATTTACGATATCATTATCTAATCCTACAAAAGTGACAATTGGTTTATGATAACTGCAGTAAGGAGCGAATTGTGACACTCGATTTTATCTTGCTCGTTTGTAGCTTGTTCTGGATTATTTATCATCTTTAATTGTATCTTCGATTCACGAAATGACAATAAAAAAATCAACAATAAAATCTCATTTTAAGTGGAGACTTTCCTGGATCTTTATAGAAAGGATGGAAATCTTTAAATTCTTTTCGTTTTGATCATTTATCAGCAACCCAATAATTTTTTTCTTTTAAACTAAAATCGTCCCCTCTCAAGATTAATATTTTTCAAAACAAAATCATCCATTATCATTAACAGTTGTATAATTACCCTGAATATGATATAATTACTGTGAATAAATGTGCTTATATGATACATAACAAAATATGACCAATTCTTACAACAAAAAAAACCATGGGATACCCACCCGAAAGGACGCCCGAAGTAAGGTTTCATTTTACTTATAATGGTAACGTGCAAATTCGTACGGATGATTTCAAATCTAGTGGACGAGTTGCTATACGTTGCAATAAAATTGGATCATGAGTATTAGATTATTAATAGGGAAAAAGGCATTGAAATAAAATAACTATGTATTTATCTCAACACAAGCAGAACGTGTTTTATTATGTTGCCGATACAACGAGTTCTTTAAGGCTCTCTTATTAGACTGAAATTCATCGATATAGTTCGGTTGAGCTTCATTTATGCTTAGATCAGCTACTCAAAATTACGAGTCGAATTCTCTGAATATAAACATAGATTATGGCTTTTCTCCTTTTTGCTGACAAAGAGGAATGATAACATTTA
>NW_026017110.1:14258018-14273466 GCF_020466585.1 Dendroctonus ponderosae | reverse complement strand
AATATTCAATAATATAAGTTTTGTTCATTTTAATTTAGAATTAAAGATTATTTTTAATTTTTGTGCATCGACGCACACTTGTCGTAATCATTTTTGTCCTTGGCAAGTTGGAAAAATACTGATCTAAAATTTCTCAGTTTCGCCCTTTTCTTGGTCTCACAGCGTTTCCTTCTGTTTATTTTCTCGAAACTACCACTGGGACAGGAGTGCTTTCCAATTTGGTTTCTTTCCAACGACATGAATTACGCTATAAGGCAATAACCATGGAGAGTGAAGGAAGCGTTATTTATAGAAATTCCCAAATGATCTGATTCGATTTTTAATTTATAAGCTCGTCATTTTTCATTCTGCCAAAAGTTAGAGGCTTGAATTGTTTGTTTCAATCTAATGAAGATTTGCCTGTACAGATTTATTTCGATGCGACTTCTGCAGCATTTGCAAGTGGTGGAATATTTTCTGAATTGTAAGTAGCTGCATTTATATTTCAATGCCTCGAACTTAATATTTTCTGGCACTCTCTCAGCATTTCCGGAATTTACATCATTTACGAAAATGTTATTGGCTTGAACGCCAAATTTAACTTGCAGCTTTCAATATGGAGTATCGAAGAGACTGCATCTATTTTTCCGCCATGTTACAGTTTGCGATTTACCCTTGCCTCTAACCAAACTGGTAAACGTATATGGGCTTAAATGGAGCAGCCTTTACGGATCCGCCATTTCAATGGTTCTTAATATGTGAGAAGCTCGATATTATATATATATTGTATATACGTTTCAACAAGTGATAAAGTCAGAGTTTCATTATGGAACATAATTCTTCACGCACGTTCTGCCATTCGTTCATCCAATGCTGAATTTATTGAATAAAGCTTTAATTCAAGTTATGTTGAACTTTAATACGGAGAACCATTTTATTATCTAAACAATAAATTATGAACACAGTTACTGCAACGGATAGGGATCTGATCTAAATCTGACGTTCCAATGGAAAAGTAGTGTCCACAGAAACAGAAGCAGTAAATATAGATGTTGAAGTAGGGAAAATTCATTAACAAACAATGGAATTCTAAATTGAAGACCAAATAATATTTGTAAGTTCATTCTTCAATGCTGATAGCATACATAATATAACGTGAGTGTTTTAAGATGCCGATGTTTTTCGGAAAAATTCCATACCGGTTTTGAGAGTGTTATTTTAGAATACATCCAGATGATGAGAGACAACGCACTCATGGATCTTGGGGACGCCTGATCTCAAAATGTGAATGTTCGTACATCAGACACTTTTCACAGCTCTTATGATCCCAAAAGTTTCATAGTTCTTCAATATTAGTTTAGCTTTCATTTTATAGATTTTCGTTATATTTGCGTCGTAATGGATTGCAAGTGGCATAATTTCACGGTTGTGTTTTAGAGCACTTGACAAACGCCGTAGAATAAAAAAAAACAAGTAATAAATCCTACCAACTGATTAACAGTTTCTAATTTCTATTTGTCGTATTGTGAAGTAGTCCGTTTGCTGCGTAAATAAAAAACTACCCACAAAAATCAAAGATAAAAATTGAATTTTCTGTTTAGATTTCATATATTCGGAACTTAACGTATCTTTATAGAAGGTGCTTAAATTAGTAGTTATGATTTGGGTATAAATTAGTAGTCAGTAAGGCTATAAATTTGCTTTCTATTGAAACACTTTCGAGAGCTTCACTTCACGAAGAAATTGGAAATAATTTTAGAACAATTTATACCTTAGAAAAACATTTATTATGAAAACATTTTGGACAGAAAAATAAGTAGATACTTTACACACACTTTTCTGAGATGTATGGTGAGAGCTCGTAAATGTGAGATATGAAAAGAAGCAAAAATGCTACAACTTAATGAAAGCTAAGGTTTTTTAGTATGTTGCGTGCTGACCATTTTAACGAGCTTGTGCTTGAAATAATATACGTCACTAATGGTGTAAGTAGAAATATCCTCACTTACAGTTTAATTGTAATCTTTATCATTTTTTTGACTCTGACTCGCGTGTTTGTTTATATTCTGCAACAGAAAACTATTCAATCACTAGGTAAAGTGATTATGTGTCAATTTAATGGTCGATTAAAAAGTTATTAAGGCTCACTTATGAACTTTTGAATACTTAGCGCGAGCTGTTTGAATTATTTGAGTTGATATGGTCTACAGTCGGCTCTATCTAATACTGAAGAAAATTTTGATTAATTTGTAGGTGTGTACAGCAAACAACATAATCTAATAGTAGAATTTTAATTTGTAACGGTGTATAACACCGATGTAGAGTCTTTTTTATGGTTTCAATGCGAAAGAATATAATAGTTGTTTTCGATACAAAAGCGAAAAGTGCTGTTTTTCGAACGACGACGGCATTGACACCCGAGACGAAGTCCAGGGTGTCAATCCGGTCAATCCGTGGCAAGCCCAGGCTTGCCAAATGTGAAGGTACAAACAACCATACATACAAACTGATGATGGTGCAGAAAAACACCGAAACGTTTTTGTAACATTTTATATGGTAAACAATAAAATTGACTGGAACCCAGGAATTTCCTTTGAATTAAACTGACAGTAGTAAAAAAGTTCTTAAAAATTGAGCAGTTTATCTGCAACTTTTTGTGTCGTATAGCGAGAACTGAAGCTTAGAGAAAAGGACATTATTCCAATTCTACATTATTCCTTTATTCCAAGATATTTAAAAGCAAAATGCACATTCAGTAATTCATACTTTTAAAACCGGCATTAAAGTTTAACAATTTTGGGCAAAAATATTTTGTAAACTAGGTCTGCAATCTTGTAAATTTCAGCCATTTTATGGTAGTCTGTCGCCCTCGCTATATTTTCACTAAATCAAACTGATGGACGTTATCAATTTAGCAAATTATGTCTCAGAGTAAAAGAAAGGAAACGTAAATACATTACGTGAGCGGAGTTGAGTGTGAGTTGATGAATGTCAGCCATTTAATATAGGATATAATAGGAGGTAATTTTAACAGGGCTTATATCGTCAAAGAAGCTGGTAGGCGTTGAAAGTCTGTCCCTAATCGATACTGAGTTTTCGCAACTTTCAGGATAAAGTTTTCTTAACTCGTATACGGATGATTTATTGGTTTAATTTTTCGTTTCTAGACATTTGAATTTTAAATGTGAATTCAAATTATATAGGCGGTTTTCAGGGTAGTTTTGGGATTTTATCAATGGGGAGCAATGATACGATTTTAATAACTTTTTTTCTGACGCTTCAAATGCAGCACAAATAATTAATAAACATTTGCTAAGAGCTTCATCTCATTTTGTAAGTTTGGATATAAAACATGTTGGGTTTCTTGGACACTCAAACGTTTCTGGTAATATGGAACTAGAGATACTGGATACGCTAAGTAAGGAAGAAGTACCTAGCTGAATGCCATGGAGGACTATTATTAATACAGAGGTATATAAACTTTTTAGGAGGAAACGGGTAGCTTTACTACAAACTAAGAAGTAAGTATGGAAAACTGCTTCTATTTTCTCAAAAAAAATTGTTTTTAATAATTCCGTTTAAAGATAAATTACGATTATAATTAGGCTATGTACGGAGCTAAAGATTATTTGTATAAAATACAATTTAAAAAAACACATTGTGACTGTGGGTGATCCGAAAACTTAAACTATGCGTTGATCAAGTTTTCGACTAATTATATTTCAAACATGGACCTTTCAAAGGCTTTGACATCAATTAATGTTCTTGGACCCTTGCTTAAACGTGTAAGCATTGAGTTGATCATACTTTAAACGTTTTTTTTGGAATACTCAAAAATGCTAAAGAGTTGCACTGCTTTTTTAATTTTTTCCTCAATAAAACTTGCATCTTCCATAAGCTGGCAAACATTTATTTGCCCTAATTCTTAGACGTATATAAATTACGAATATATACCCTAGCATTTTTTCGCCAGCGCTTACGTTTCAAGTTCGAATAATGTGGTTTGCCAAGAATTTTAAGCCGTCGCAATGCCAACCATTTTGGTAATTATTTTTGGTGACATTGACCTTCGTTTTAAATCGAAATTTTCACTAAAGTGAACTAGAGGTCAAGAAAAAAGATCGGGTATGAATGAACGATATTATTCAAATAAAGTCAATTCCAATTTATGCAAAAAGTAATAAAATGCTCTCTAGCAGCCAGAAAACTTTCACCAGAAACGTGCGAAGCAAACTTATCTTGAATGGCACTGAGAAAGTTTATCAAAGTGCAGAATTGTTTTGTTTGTACGAAATTCAACAAAACTTATTAAGACAAATTTTATGCCGATGGTAAAAACTGACTATGTGGGTCACGAAAATGTGAGCATAATAATATCTTCCTGATGTTTTGCAAAACACGAATGTCCTACATCTTCAAAGGTGTTGATTCAAAGCTTACACTGGATTAGTTCAGTGTACGCAAGCCATTCGGACATCAATTTCTTTGTATTATTCTAATTAATTATTTACACTCTCATTGCGTTATACCGAAAACATCCAAAATTTTAGGTCAAACATTTGTTGTGTGCAAAAGCAATAAAAACAATTCCTGCATCTCATTACGCACGGGCTGCTAACATTTACTCACTAGTCTCATTTTACAACAAACAGCAATTGTCCATGTCTACACCAATGACTGAATCTCATATAAAAGCTCAATGTTGAATCGAAATGTTCGACTAAGAAGAGTTGATAGAGATCTAGTTTCTTCTTCAGTCTATTACTAGACGCAGTGCTTTCTCAAACATTCGAAGTCAAGGCGAACCTGCTAAAAGCCTCTGAATTTATCTATGGCTGATGTTAGTGCCTGTTTTAATCACCCTCGAAACGATTTTAGTCTGAGTCTGACTTCAGCAACCGGCATCGGTTTAGCTGCAGTGACTCACTTTCTTTTAAACAATCAATTGGCATCTTAAAAACAAGGCACCATGCCTACTGCCGCTGCCGCTGGTTTTGACTAGTCGCGTATGCTGAATATTTATTATAGGGTGCATTGAATACTTTTATACTTTTTTTGTAGCAATTGTAGTTGGAAATGGAGCTTTTACACGATTTATTTAAAAAAAAATTAAAATAGGTCTTTACCTAGACCAGAAAATAAATGTACATTTTCATATATCTCATGTCCTAAAGCTCAGAATTCAGGTATTATTTCGTAATGATTACATAACTTTCGACAATTAATTTAAGTCATCTAAGTTTTGTCTGCCAGATCTCAAACTATAACAAAGTGTGGGATTATCGGATTTCCAGAGGCATTTTAGACCGGCCGTTGTTTACGCGATAATAAACGCAGGCCTGCCTGGGTAATTCGTTAAGACGAAATTAATATTATAAAGGTAGTCGACTGAAACGGGTTTGGCTCTTTAGCATAACTAGCACAGTCTTGGTAAAATGATCCTATTGTAGAATTTGCGACAAAGGATTAGTTGTAAATTATTTAATGCCGATATATATAGAGCTAAAACATAAATGTGGAAGGCTGTGACAATGGGAGTCAAATTGACGTCAGTGGCTTTGCCGCAGCCTTCCTTTGCTTTCTATAAAAAATTAGGGAGTCCTTTGTTGAAATATAAATAGGACGAATTTCGTTTAACTCAAAGTATTTAGATTAAACGCTCCCAATTAATAATGCAACACAAATATTGTAACTAACTAGACGCAATAACAATAACTGGAACGATAAGCCATTAATAGCTCTAGCAGCGGTGTAAGTGTTTCCCAGGTGTAGAGTGCAGTAAATTAATGTTGTTAAAATTAAAATATTCATTTAAAGCTATTCAGCTAATGGATTTAACATATTATTTATACTATGTTTACTGTCAACTTTATTCTACAGGAACGCTAATAGCAATGTGTGTAAATTACTAACTGACTGGATAATATTAAATGCTTTTCAAAAAGATAATTTTGTACATAGCAAGCATCTGCTCAGTAAAGAGTGGAAAAATGCATTTTGCATTTTTCTACATTTTTTGCATTTTTTTTAGTTTTTCTCAAAAAAATGCATTTTTTATAAAAACCGTCGTTTTTTGCATTTTTCTCCAAAAATAGTTTACCAACCCTAATAAAATCCCACATGTCGCTTGAACAATTTTATTCCTGGGTTTCAGTCATTTATTGTCTCTATTTAACAATTAAAATACGTTTCGGTGTAATTTTCCACCATCATCAGTTTTTATGTGTAGCGTTGTTGCTGCTTTAAGCCTTGGCATATATTTGGAGTATTAATTTTGTCCATTTTGGACACAAAGCTGTGTGATTTGGAATTGAAACACAGTCAGGAAAGTATATACAATTATTCCTAACAGAAAAAATATCCCAATCAATGTGTCCTTCATTTTATACATTTGTCGATGAAATCTTCTAGATTCGGTACTGTCGATTTAATGATTTCGACCTCTTGGAAAAGCAACCTGTTACGTGCCTCATGTAAGTAGATTTGATGTAATCATGTAAAATGCCACAGCATTTTGTTGGCACAATGATCGATAGCAAAAGCGGCAAGGATGGGCACCCATGAGACTTTCATGCTTCCAGGAAACGTTCGAAAGGCTGTTTGTAGAATTCATTACGGAACACGACATGTTTAAATAAAACACAACTTAATGACGTCAATTCCCAACTGATTGGCGCGTATGACGCTATACGTCCACATCGGAAAGACAAGATAATTAGCTATGTATATAATATAAATAATTTTAAAGCATACACTCTTTCTTTGTCCTGACAAATAACATACAAATGCCACATGCTTGTCTATAGACATACATAAATAAGAATTTCGGACGTGTTTGGGCAGCTGGTCCACTGTACAAACTGAACGAACGTAAAAATCAAATTGTCTAATTCACTTACTTATTCAGAAAACAAAACCAAACATACAGTGAACAAAAAAAGTTTTACTCAGATTAATCGCCAAAATGTGCAAAACCACACACAAATAACAATAATATCACAAAGACTGTTAAAAATTCAAACCAAGTGGAAAATCATTCCGCACAACGGGCGATACTATTTTCGCTTTGCGTAACAAGACTAATTAGACTATCCCGATTCCACTTCTCTTCTCGCACCAGAAAAAAACATTTGAGGACAAAATAATTAATTTTGGGTTATTTTTCATTATGTACATATACGTGTACAGTTTTTGTCCACTTAGCGTTTTCTTAGAAATATTGAGATTACCTAGCAAGAAGAAGCTACCTAACAAGACAACCTCCATATATTGAGCTTTAACACAAGTGGCGCTCAAGCGATCAGAATCGGTAATTAAAGTCCTATAAGAGCTAAAATTATGGCGAAAATTGATGAGACATAATCAGAGTGAAAAATACCACAGAAAGTCGGCAAAAATTTGAAATATTGAAAATTTGGAACTGAGTGAGACGCTTAATCCGAATTTATCACATGTTTGTGTCTTTCGTGCTTTGCTCAAAAGTGACAGAAACTGTTCATATCCGTTTGCGTGCTACATTCAAGACCAATACATATTGGTTTTGTATTCTAACGGAAATGAACAATTTTGCAGGAAATAATTGTATTAATCAAACGGTTTTGTAAAGTCTAAATGATACCTAGTCCGTAAAGTTATATACGACAACATATTGGTTACTAAATTTAAATTATAGTCTGAACGCAACGGGTGTTAAAAGCAAACGACAACAGGTTGTCGACGCAAACGACGTTTACAGAATTAGTAACAGGTCATCCATATGTATGACAACGTGAAAAAAGAACTAATTTTAGGGACAAATCACAGCAAGTTTAGAAGTTGCTCTTCGAATTTTACAACTGAGATCTAATCAGTTCTCGTGATTAATTTTGGGACCCAGCCCCGTTCTAAAATGTATAGAAATATGTTTTTTAAAGGTTGTGTAAGGGACCAATATATGATATAATCATCGGAACAGTGTTTTAAATCAAATATTTTTACAGTCTTTTTTTATGACATAGTGTGTTTTTGCTGCAATGTAAGTGTGTGTTTTCAAGTGGTTATCACTTAACATGCCTAACTGGTAGTTTAAGCAGACAAAAATCGTTTAGTCACCAAAGTAAATCTAGTGACAAAAACCAGCCTGACGGAACAACAAAAAGCCCATACAAATACAAGAATTAAAGAGACCATAAATATTTATCTATGTGCATCGCTTCAAGAAGAAAATAGAAAGAACCTGCCCAACGACATCAAGGAAAATTCTGATCAGCTTTTACATATAAAATGTTTTACAAAACAGGAAATTGGAAAAATTGGAAAAAGTATTATCTTAAATTAAGCGCACTTAAAATTGAATAACATTATTTGAGACGTTAAACTGTTATATTTGTCTTATTTGAAATATAAATTTCACAAACAGGGCTTCTATTAGTTATATGAAGGAATTTAATTAATCTCTTTATTAACTTGTTTATGTGCTTTCTTACTGTCTCTGTCTCTGTACTTGTCGAAGCCTGCGTACCTGTCTGTACAAAGGCGAGAGTAAAATATCAATGGTCTAGTTATGTGTCTTCCGAAACGTGCTATTTATGAACAACAACTATGAACTTCTTCGAATGAACAAAAGTTCACTTCGAGTGAACAACTTCGAATATATTCGAATACCAATAAAAATCCCAACTTTTTCCAATATTTCGAATTAAATTCGCATTTAAAATCTACCATTATTCTGTTTTATCAAACATAATTTATGCATGTATTGGATAGATAATGTCATCTTGATCAGTCAGCTCAATCTCTAGTAAAGATTTGCGTTGTAGCTATAATTGAAACGTAAATTAACAGAACTGACTTAAAGTTTTTACTCCAATTTAGATGTTAATCAGACAAAATGTAAATTGTTCGGTGATTGATCAATCGTCAAATCAACTGCATTCATTTGCGTACTATTTGGTAAACTCTTCATAAATTGCCTCATATAAACATTTTTCTGTTGTCATAATATTTTTGCCCCGTCAACAAATTTCGATTTATCGATATATCAATATCCTTTGGAATGGGGTGCGATACAGCAAACTGAATTTTAATTGAAAAATTTCAAAATAACGTTGAAAACGGCAAACGAAATACAACTTGAGTCTTTTCACCTATTGCAAACACTTCGACAATTCAAAGCATGAATATGCTATACATATGGGATTATACCTCCGCAAATGTCGATGGAATACATTTTTGATATCAAGTCAAATAACGATTGCAGAGGAATAAGCAAATCTCAATCGCAAATCCATTTGTTGGGTATTGCTTTCAAGTCAGGACAAACTGAATAATATCTCTATATACTGAAGGTGAATTTATTATGCTTCTAGTGTGTAGAAATTCGGGGGGCATCAAATTCTTAAATTGAGATAGAAGTCTAGATGTACGTTGCAACTAGGGAATGAACATAAAGATCTATTTACCTAATCTTTGACCAGGTCATCATTTTTTCAATTTTTGAGCTTTAAAGTGCGCTGGCTTTAGAGATCACCGGTATTTAGATTTCTCATTTATGTTCAAATTGCATTGATCCTGAGATCTGAACATTTTCGTGATATTCGGTTGTGTTGGAAAATTCAACAAAGTTCCATTAAAACACGGCTTCCAACAGTCTCAATTCTGATCATTCCCAATAAGTAAATTAAATAAACTCACTTTTACCTTTATTTTCTAATGGACATCCCTCGATCATCTGCCCATCGTTTTGCTGCTTTCTATTTTGTTCTGTCATAGCCAATTTTGCTGAAAACGTCGCATTATTTTTTATGAAATCAGCTTTGGAATTTAATAACGCAATGCAATTTGGCGTCGAAAGATTCGGCCATGTACCCTGGTTAATTATCTTCCTGATCCCTTTTTCGCTTTCCTTTCCCAAATACGTTCAGAGCAAACGAAGTAAACCCCGTAAACCCCTATATGAAATTGTCTTTTATTTAGTTAATATGATGCTGGTTGGGTCTTAAAGGGCCTTCGTCGCATATTTATAATTCCCTTGAGTGAACTAATCCTATACACTGATAGCGGGCCGTATGTAAACGGGAATTTACAAATACCTTTGAATACCTTCGTCAAAACGAAGCTCGGTAAATTTAAACATCATCGCACAATATCTGACTTTCGGAACTTTGAAGTGCCTGGCTCATGTGCTTAGTGTAAGCACTATTTCAGCTCAAAGGTGAAAATCACACTATTAATATTCAGGATGTTATCATATGCTAGGGAACGGATTAAAGAATTGGTGAGATGAAGACACTAGCATATTTCCTGGAGCGAATCAAACTAGAGCTCGCATAAAGCACTTTTCCTGTTTCATTTTTTCTGCGCGGTTTTTCGAGGCCGTCACAAATAAGTGTGCCAGCGAAAAACTGTACATTCCTGAAAAACGAAGCACTTAAATTTTGCTCTCCGTCCTTTGGTTTTTCAACTGCAACGCGTAAAATTTTTTTTTTTTTGCCAATATATTACGAACCGTTTGACCAGCAATGAGGTTTTTTCACATATTAGCAGCTACTTTCTGGCATCCTATTCGAATCGACCCTACTAAGATATCACAGTGGTGGTCATTTTAATCTTTCGTATGGGTTTATAGCTCTTAACTTTTACTCCCCCTAAGGTAGCATTTGAAGACCAAATAATGTAGGGTCAATTTTAGACAAAACACCTATCTTGGTTTAATACTCTAAAATTAATTGCGTTCCACATAAGTTGCTTTCGTTTTATGGTTTTTGCGTCTGAAGTTCACCAGAACTATTCAAAATTAGACCCGTTTTCTTGCACGTGCACATTTTATCATCGGATTATTTTACTGTGAAAATGTTTAGTATTTGAGGAATATTTTCTATTTGTTCTGCTGTAGCTGCTTTGTGGCTCAGTTCTTCGACAGCTTAGACAGGAGTTTCATAGATTCCCCTTTTCATGCCATCTCATAAGAAAAAAATCATGTAGCAATAAATCAGGAATTCGCGCGACACAACAATTGCAAAATGCGGATGGTCTCCATCATGTTGAAACCATATACGTTGTCGAATAGTTGAGGATATATAATCTAGTAATTCAGGTGACCCCTCTGTTTCTTCTTCGGTATTTGTCGTTAAGCAATTTTTGAACTGCGTGAACTTTTTGACTTTGCCCAAACAAAACTATTAAATTTAAACATAAAACGTATGTTTATTTGGACAAACTTGTTAATAATAATGATTTTCGATTTGAAGACTTTTTTTTGTCCTTTATTTTGCCACTTTGACCACAGAAGAACCCTGAAAGCCACGTACCCTTATGAATGGTTCCCAATATGAAACTATTTTTAGAACTGACGCACATGTAAAACTCATCCGCCCCAACTTGTCCTTGTATTCGAACAAGCTCTTCGGAAATACATTGCTGTTAAGATTGTGTGGCTGGCTATTGGCAAATGGCCTTTGTTTAAATAGATCTAGCGAAAGTAATCGTGTTGCATGGTCTGGAAGTAACTGTTCTTTTTAAAAATAAAATAGTAAAATTGTTGCTCGTACATATAAAACACTAATTCCCTAAATTTGTTCTTGGATTCTCTTCAAGTGGACGAAGCAAATATTCTTCAAATTACGGTTTCTTTTCTGGTCGACGTATTTTTACTTGGTTTAAAACTTGCGGTTTTTCTCGGGTGTCTTTTAATTTGAGGAAATATTCGGTCAGACAGCTTTTAACGCTTTGGAAAAAGCCGCAAAAGCGGGGGTTGTTCAACTTTGTTCAACGTTCGATCATTTCATCATTTTGATGGTCACTCAGTATGTAAATTTATTAATAATATTTGCTATTATCGAATCTCAGAAACATTTTCGAACCCCGCCATAATGCGATTACTAACCAATATGGTATTAGAATTATTGTCGAAATTTAAGAGCTTTACATGGATGGTCATATTGTGTAACGGTTAAAAGTGGATTTTAACTAATGGTCCACCTGTCTACTCCTACCTGTCGTTGACAAATATAGGTAGTTAAAATTGTAATATTAGCAGTTATAATTGTAATAGTCTTTTGTTTTCAATATTTCTTTGTAATTTGGATTTAGTAACCAAGTTTGTCAGGTTAGGCTATACATACTTCAAGTATTATTTATATTTTAATGTTTAAATACATGTATCTCGCTCCCAAATATCAGCAGTATTTGTGATGATTTTGTCTGGCACCGTAGTGGTTGCCACACATTCGCTGACCACAATTTTTGAATGGAAAGGGCGAAAAATCGATCCAGAAAAAGGACCCAACGGAGGGCAACCAACTACCAACGATTGCAGAGACCAGTCGATAGTTCTTTCCCAGATCAACCGTCGTCAAGACCAAATTTGATCACCGAGTCCGCCATCTTCGTGCAGCCTTTTGTAGATTTTGTCCGCTTGCTTGGATTCCGATCGTCAGCTGCTTCCTGGTTTCCGACAAATTTTAGTCACTGGACTTGCACGTGGAGCGGAAATTGGCAGCACAAGGTGTCGGCGATTTTGAAGGCGACGACCTGATATTTGAGAGAGTATAGAGCCATTTAGATTTTATTAGATTATATTTTCATTTCATTGCATTTTATTGATTAATTGTATTAGAATAGGTATCGAGTATTTCAAGCAAATCAAACGGTTAGCAGGTAACGGTAACTTGAAATCCTCAAATCACGTATTTCTTTTTATTTTTTTTTTGTAAGCCTAAATAAGTCTTAAGTAGGTATTTTGATAGCATACCACCGCTGAGCGTTCTAGCTTTGCTACGAACACTAGTAGCGCTTCAACGAATGTACCCTTCGGGCGTTGCACACGACCGCCCAAAATACCTGCTCAAGAGAAACCTTTTTTTGCCTTTTTCTCTTTTTTTTCATTTCAAAACTGTGTTATCGAGCCTTGTATTATCATAAATTCATGTCATTAATTGAATAGTTTTCACCTAGATTTTTTATATTTCTGTTTCTGTGAAATTTGTCGTGTTGCAATTTGGCACCCAACGTGGGCATTTTAAATTCGATAAACCGTCTGAAAATCTCGTTTGGTATTCTATTTTTCTATTGCCTGACGTGGCGTGGTTTTTTTTCTCGAATACCTTGAAATATTTTTTGCTGCTTGAATATTTGCTATTCCATTTACTTGCAAAGTTTCAATTTTAGTTGAAATCGTGCAGGAATTTCCTTGAATTTATTTAACTTGTTTTTGGATGAATTTATTGAGCATTGAAAATCGAAATTTTCGGATTTGCTGCTTCGATATTTGCGATGATTATTACTGTTCGATATTTGGGAACTTTTTCTCCTCACTTGTTTGAGTTTTAATGATGAAAGTTTACGATCGGCTGCTTGGATACATGTTGGTGCTTGATTCTTGGTTTCGAGCGTTTTCTGTTAGACGTTTTGAGCGTCCTTGTTAGCTGTCCGGAAACAACGGTATTTGGTTTTATTTGTCGAGGATCCGAAAACAAGGAAAATGTTCATTGACGGTGTGCGCGATTGTGGCATGTCTGCAAGATAAATTAAAACTGAGGATGAGTCTACCATTCTGATTGCGAATCTTATGTCGCTGTGGCGTATTTTAGTCAGGTTTTGCGACAAGTGTTTGTAGTTTTATTTTCTCCTTGTTGTGTCATCGCATTGCAATTGCAATGCTATGACACAGTCATAGCCATCAACAAGGAGAAAATAAATGCCCGTTATGACCTAGATTCTGATGCCTGTTTTTGAGGATCCTGGTTGGTCCTTGAGGTACTATGGTTCCAATTTGCAACAGGCACAGCAATTCAGAGTACGTTAACTCAGTTAATCATTATTTTTCCAGCATGTAGCCATTTGTTAGTTTGATGACCGGAATGTGGCTAATCATCGGAAAACATCATTCCCAAGTTTTCCTCCTGTTGAAGGAGAAGGGGGATTTGTAACGGTTAAAAATGGATTTTAACTAATGGGCCACCTGTCTGCTAACCCGTTGGCAAATGTAGGTAGTTCAAAGTTATCATTATAATAATCTTTTGTTTTCAACCGATATTTCTTTGTAATTTGGATTTATTAAATTGTATTGTATTGTTTGTAGCAACTGTCCAAGAGATTAAATATCAGCGATTCAGGTGGACAAGCCACTAAAACAGGACACATAAGGAACGACTTCTGAGACTTGCATGGAAGAAAGTTCAACCGCGAGAAGATTCTCTCTCTGGCGTCCCAAATGCGCTGGAGAGACACCAGTGCAGATATACAGAAGATTAATATTTCTAAATATTTCTTTGAACTTTGAATTGATAGAAAACTGTACCGAATGAAGGAACATTGTCAGTCAAGACCCACCCACGGTGAAAGCGCTGGATGATTTTATGATTAAAACCGTTTATTTTACTACATTAACGATTTTAAATAATTACGAATTTATTTTGGTATATAAAGCTGTTATTCTAGAAAAAGTTCTAGAAAGCAAAAAAAATTGCTATACAAATTTTAAAGCAATAAACCCGCATAACTCTTTTAAGGTACCATTTACTGTTAAGGCAAAAACCTCTAGAAATCGAGGAATTCTAGTGGGGTACGTAAAAGTAGCTATTAAGAGTGGTAAAGGGTGTAGTCAAAAATCCTTAGTCTTGTAGTTAAAGTTGTTTCTACCGAACACTCTGAGATCAAAATGGAAGAGAAAAATAGTGTTATGTTTCCCATGCAAAATCTACAATTTTCTTTTGTGCCATTTATTTGGGATCGCTTTATATTTCTGGTTCTGTATTCGGTATTCGGCTTGTTTTCGTTGCGGCTGTTATTTGATAATAAAATATTATTCAATTCAAAATGTTTACCTATTTTGCCTGGTGAAACTGAATCTTATCTAATATTACATAATTACAAGCAAGAAGTTTTAGGAAAAATTGCGATTTTATATTTTCATTTATTATTTAGAACTGAATACCCAATGAAAAATGTTCCATAATTTTGCCCCAAACGTTTCAAAATTATCCTAAGTTTCCGCATCTTTACAAAGTTACAGTTTTAGCAAAACCCCAGTGAGTTGGATTAGGGTTTGCCTACTCATATAACCAGACAAGTAAAAAAGCCCAAAAAAAAAACAAATTCTATTTGGTTCAAAATGCAGAAATAGCCAAGAAACCAGAGATGACACAAATATAGTAACTGTCGGTTTAAATATTTCCTAGCTTTCAAATCGCAATTCCATATAGATCACTAATATGGAAAAAACAGGCAACTAAAATACGCCATATTGTTGATTAGAGAAAAATCTACTTTAACAGTGAAACGAAACTAATAGTTTAGATAATTGGCTCATAAAACCGCAAATCAAGATACAACTATTTAGATTGCAGAAAAACGTAGGTGCGAATTGAAATCGAAGTATCTCAAAAATGCTTGAAATGATTGTAGAAACCAACTCCGAAAGGATGAAACTAAGTATGTTGAATCGTTATAAGCATTAACTTGTATTATCCAAAAACAAAATACACTAATG
>NW_026017110.1:14255042-14257962 GCF_020466585.1 Dendroctonus ponderosae | reverse complement strand
GCTCGCCATTCGCGGCAGTACTATTTTGTTGGTGGATGCGATTGCAGAACAAATGTTTAATCAATTGGACGGGCAGGGGCAGAGATTCTCAATTTCGAGGGAAACTTTACCTCCGAACAATAAACATTCCCTTGTTGTATATGAAGTTGAGGATGGTGCAACCGAAAACAGACAAAAACTACATCATTATAAGCGCATGTGGTGGTGCAGAAGCTGTTTTATTAGCTGAATTAAAAAAATGTATGTCTTTCTTTCTTTCCTAAACATCCTTGCGTTTTTATACAGCTGAAAAAACTATCCTGAAAACGTTTCGCTATAAGTCTTTTTCAAAATTAACTGAAAAATTGTTCTCCCAACAGTATTGCAGAAGACGTATATAATCTCGTCGCATCCGATTTCCGGCAAAACTGTAAACAAATTATTGTAATTGCGTCCAATACAATCCTAAAATATTTTCAAGCCGGTCGATTGAAGTGCTATGATGACAGAGTTGCGGTTAGCTTGTGTCTGCGAAACCTCCAAATACAACTAACTATCTGTTGTTCCACCGTAATTGTAATTAATAAATTTATTTTGCATCAAGCACGAACAGAATACAATATCCAAATACACTTTCCTCCATAGCGCTCCAATAATCAAGTACGACGCAATTTTTTAATTATATTAGGTCGATCCCGCGTTAAATGGGTACCATTAAAAATTCCATTCCCCGAATGCAAGAGTTACACATGAAAATGCATCAAAATAGAATCACTTCGCTTAAATAAGTCACATCTACCTGATAGGAAACTTCTTACAGAACTATCTCCTCATGAGATAATTGTTTGCGAAATTTATTAATCCAGAAAAGAGAATAATTTTAATGATTCTCATAAACAAAATGGAAGGAAGCTAAATTCTCGAGTTTAGGTCTCAAGTGCCCATAAAGCCTTTAAAAGCTTTCAGGGTTTTACCAAATGAAAACAATAATAAATTTATTCTCAGCAATTTCGCTGCAGTTGAAAGAATTCGACAATTTAGCGAATTTTACTCTATTTAGATGTGTCTCAGGAATTAGGCATTATTACATTATTTTAAAGCTTGCTTTTGTACAGTTCTGAGCTTTCACAGCTGATACTTGCAATGTGCTATAACTCTTTTGTTGCTAAATGTAAAAAAATGTAAATGAACTCAATTAATGTCATTTACTGTTAAATATATTCGGTAAGTAAATTAAAATCTAGTTAAATTTTTACAAGCATAAAATTATTTGGTATTTTGCGACCATGCATGCAAGAAAATTAAAAACAAATTACCTGTGCTAAATTTTCGTTAAATGGCAAAAATAGCAAAATGTTTTACTTGCATATTTGAATTGAGTCGAGCACGTTTAGAGAAGGTTGACAACATGGAGAACTTTAATTGTGTTATGAACTATAATATGTAAAATCTATGATTTTGCATTCTTTAAAATGTCACAATAATTTTTGTTACCGCACTAGTGCGGTAATAAATCTGTTGATCATTGTCAAATTTGTGTCTTAGAATTACACATTTTAAACTAAGTTCGAACGATTATCTGACATCCCATATTAAGAACGAAGCTTCTAATCTTGCTTCGGATCTTGTTCCAGATAAATCATGGAATAAATTAATACCAAGAAGCGTTTGATCGGTATCAGAAATGGTGCAGTGCACAAAAGATGCACACACAAAGAACATCGAACACCAAAGGGAAGAGGGTTTCTCTATTTTGTTTACTTGTTTACATTTGCTGAGTGCCAAATCATAGTCATTATATAACAGTTGTGGATAACAATAATTATTGCAGAATTAACGTCGAAACAATATTCTTAAATCTGAAAATATTATAAAAATGCATTCTGAAGTTACATAAACTCACTTAAAGTAAATCTTCTAAACTTGACTCTTAAGTTAATAAAGCAGTGTAACTAAGCTTGTGTAGTAGCAAGTGTAATTAAGCTTTCCTCTTGTTGAAAAACTTGTTGTATGCTTCAAAATTAGCGAGGAAAGCTCCGTTTTCATACAACGACATCCTATGTTCAGGCAAGCTATTAGTGAGGTTCTCTAACCAATATTGATGTGAAGTAATTTCAACAAATGTACTAAGTAGTAATTTCGCTAAAAACAAATAAGTAAATGTTGACTGTTGCAAAACCTATAACTTGCATTAAAAAATATAGAATATATTTTTCCCGCGAACAACCCAACCCCAATCAAAAGCGGCTCCAATGAAATTCAGTAAATAAAGTTGCCCTTCATAATATCAAACATCTCGTTAAATGTGTGTAACCGACCTATTACCGCATGAATATAAACCATCTATTTTTAGAGCGTTTATTATGTTTTATTTAGCGACTATTGATTTTTCCACAAATACATGGAGAATAAACAAACTTGTTTTCTGACCTGAGTTATTTTTCGTCATTTGAATCATTGGAAAAATTAATATTTCATTTGGATAGTTATTTTGGGATTACGTCGACATTAGTTTCGGACATGCAGTTATTTATATACCACTTTCAGTGGGTTTTTGAGAAATGCAGACTGCATTTCTTATGAAAATATTTTATTAGATTTTCTGCACAAAGTTTTAACAAATCAAATTTTTATTACAATCGCTTTTCCTCCGCTTCTTTAGAAAGTTTTACATAATCTTCGATAGTATGACGTACAATGATCCCTTTCAATGCCTATGAACGAAGTTTGGCTAACAAAATGTTCACTGTACCAATTTTAAGTAACTTTATGCAACAGATTATGAAATTAACCTTTTTATAAAACTAGTAACAATACTTTGAAAGAGTGGTTAAGTTGAGATTAATAACATTTGGTAAGTTGCATGTTGATATTGTTCGAACTTTTAAGTTGCATTTATTTGTGCCTTCTAGCTTGTTGCAGGAAAATTTACCAAGATGTT
>NW_026017110.1:14243238-14255006 GCF_020466585.1 Dendroctonus ponderosae | reverse complement strand
TAAGTTAACCTTGGGTTGAATTGACTAAAAACAATTTTAAACTGCTTGTAAAAACAAGAAAAGTAAAGCCAAATAAGTAAACCAAAATATCAAAGATACAATGCGCTTTTAGGATCACAATAAGGTGATACTTTTATTCATAAAATGGGAAAAATTATATAAATTGTAATTTTCGTTTGATTCTGGTAACAGTACTGTACATTACTTATAATTTTGATCTAATCGAACAATTGAATGAAAATTAATATTACCAGTTTTATCTATAACATTTCGACAATATTTAATTAGATTTCTAATTCACATGTTAAAATGTTGGTTCATTTAACAGAAGTTTCATTGCCTAATTGTGTTACCTCCATAGCACAATTAGCAAAAAATTGTATTTGCGCAGTCTGGTTTATAATCTGACGAAGGTTTAAGGTTGTAAAATTTGTAAATCAAATGTAAATATTATTGATTACCTACCTAATGAAAGAGTGATTTTAATTTCAGTTTTAATTTTCGGTTTGTGAAATGTGTTATGTTCTGTAGAATAATTAAAGCTATAGAGGCTTTCTATTGGAAATTTGTCATGAATGTAAAGTTGCGGGGCTGGGCTTTATTCTGCCCGCCTTTGGCGACAAAGATTAGTTTGTTTTAAGCTGTTGGATTTTCATTTTCAGGGCTCATGAAGGAAATTGGTTTAGAGACCAAAGCCAAAAGGTTCCATCAATGCATGGGAATGCTGGAAAATGTGGATTGTGGTTGCAATGAAACATTGCTATTAGTGAAGTACCAGTTAAGGAATAGTTAATGAAGAATGTTGTCGTTTTAATTGTCTATAAATGCAAGCGTAGAAGTTATATATGTTTTTGAGATGTTTGTGATATTTCTGAGATGTCTGATAATTTACCTGCAAAAAATAATCTGCTTGTGTTACTATAACGCTTAGAGAAGCATCATTACGATAATAATCATATAATAATAAAAATAACTGACAAATCAGCTGTAGTTTTTCGAGTTTTTCAACGTTTAAATGATTAAAAGTTTTTGCTTTTAGCAAGACAGAAAAAAATATTAAATAAAATTGTTGCATAATGCAAAACTGTATGATAACAACGTTAATAGATTTGAGAAAATTTTGTAGTAAAATTTTCTGTATAACACAGCATATGTATTATTAACTATCTAAGACAAGCTAAAATGGTCATTTACAAGATATTGAAGATGTGTACTCATAAACAGAGCTTCTAGAACATTTTAATTGAACACTCGTAAGGCAAAACTTTTTCTGAACAATCTACTTGCCAACAACTGCCCAAAACATGATTGCCTTATTTAAAATTGTTGTAGTAAGTAAGTTTCCGAACTTGAAACTAAACTAAAAAAATATTTGATTGTTAAAACATTCTACTCCATCAATGAATTTCTTATTAATGGCTTTTCTGATATTTCATAATGTATCATGGAGCATTGTATAGATTTAATATTATTATATCATGTAATTCAATAACTATTTTGGCGTGTTGTTGTTAGCCTTTGTTGTAAGCACAAATAACTTTTGTTTGTTTGTTTGTTTGTATAACCTTTGTGCGTTGTTAGAGTTTATTGTTCAAGCATGGCAGTGTAAAAGCAAAGTCTAATAACCTTCAACTGGCGATCCAAGGTCATAACGCCATCAATAGTTATTTTCGCTGTTAGCTGTAACCATTAATTGTGGGCGTTTTAATATTTTAGGCTTATTCGTTCTAGGAATTATCTTGTACTTGACTAGGCTTCAACTGGACATTCTCATAATACTATGGAACTCGTTTTCATTTGTGAACTAAATACATGTTCGGTTTTTAATAACGCTATTTGCCATCTTCGTTGTTACTGCATATGTTTCTAACAATAGATGTAGATAGTGATGAAAATATGTTATCCAACAATCGCAACTAGTTAAATCAACTCAATTTTACTACAAAGTTTTCGTCAAAATTTGTTACAAATGAGAAGTCAAATTGTTGGTAATTTATCGGTCAAACATTTTTGCCGATATTATTTTCAGCTATTGGAACGGTTGGTAACTTTGACATTTTTCTAAATAATACAAGCCGAATGAAGAGAAACATATTTTTAAATTTCGTTCTAACTATTTGACAATTTTAATTTTGAATCACCTTGTAGATATTTTCAACAATACCAGTACAACATAATTATGTATTTTATTAAATTTAGGCATTTGCCTTCTAAAGCATCAAGTCACAGGTCAGATTGAAAATATTAATTTGGCGGTTGTTTGTTTAACTTAAAATGTTTAAACAATCAGCAATAATGAGCACAATGTTCCAATCTCATTTTTAGAACTGACAGAGAAATCTTAAATCTGATTATGTGACGTCAAGGCGGACAAGACTGAAAGATGTACCGAATCGACTTTAAAGCCACCAGAACAAACATTAATAAAGAAATAAGTATATAAGAAATAGGTATATGTTATAAGTAGCGCAATAAAGAACAACTGACTAGAGGTGAATTCAAGCTTTCTCAAGTTCAGGTAGCAAGTTTCGCAGAATAATCAAAGTTGTTGATAAATAATCTAATCTATTTCATAATATCTATCTATAATCTAATATCTAATATAAAAATGTTGAAATCTAAATAGATTATTAATTCATATCACTTAAAAATGGTTGTAAAATCACAAACAAAACATTAGTAGTAACTGATAGTTCATAAATGGAAACTCGTCATTGAAATCTTTCTCGGATGGTTTTTGAGTTTTTGAATCACAGTACGAAGAAAAAAGATATTATTTCCAGAAAAACGGATATAAAAAATGTTCCCGTTTTTCAATAGTACTGCTTTAGTCAGTGATAAATATACTGCAATTATCAGCAAAATCAGTAAACATTCTACGTTGGCGAGGAAAGGTAAAATATCCATCTCTGGAACCAGTCGATATCACAAGGAAAACGAAATAAAATAACGATAAGGATTATAAAATAATAAACTAAAGTATTATTGGCTAACTTAAACAAAATATGCTGGAACAATTCAGTCACAATCAGTAAAATGCGCGTTTCTCATTGTTGGAACTGATGGAGAAATATTATTATTTGACCTCAAGGCGGACAGTGGATTCGGAATTGATCATTTCACTAATAGAGCACTCTGTAACCTAATAGACTGTACGATTTATGGAATTGACTATAAAACCCCCAGAGCAAACATTGATAAGGAAATTAATAAGCAGTATCTTAAAAGTCGAGTAATAAAGAGAAACTGACTCGAGGTAAGTTCAAGCCTTATTATGACGCAAAGATGACTTCAATGTAACGTATACCATACAGCTAAATTTGAAAGAGTTGATATGTTTTGAGTTCCTAAAGTAAATCTCCATTAGGAGATTTGATTGAATTCACTGAAACATAGGTAGTTCTATTTCATCTTTTCGTTGCCATCTGCGAAACCATGCTGACCATATCTACTATTTGTCAAAACTGGTCTTGATGCTGCTTGTAAATACATGCCTTTTACTTTACTTAAACTTTTAGAATATTTCACGCAATTTAATTATTTTTTCACACAGTAAACAATACATTATTGCTCTTAAAAAGTACCCATGAAAACATTTTTAACATTTAGCTTTGCCAGGGATGGACGCTTTGCCAGGGATTTGCCAGGGATGGACGAGGAGGAGCACAATAATAGTTAATTTTTTTTATCCTTTATAATGAAGACGCGAAAATAATGTATTAAGGTAGCTTTAACCTTAAACTAAAAAAAGACACGCTTAATTCATATCGATAAACAAAACGGTTTTCGAGGAAAAATAGTAAACAGTGGGCTGTGTTTTTGTGTCACTTAGCGAGAGCTACTTTTTGAGCAAGTTACATGTTAAAATGTGTTATTAAAAACAATTTATGTTATTCTTATATTTAATTTTTTTAGTAACGGAATTTACGTTTTCAGAATATTACTTATTATCACTTCAGACATGCACTTAATGTATGGCTTAGAGCATATGATGCCGTAGAAGCCAAAAGGCTTTACGTACTTTTTGAGTAGGTGAAATAATACCTTACCAAAGCCAAACACAATTGTGGGAAGCAAGTGAATCGCAATGCGGTTGCTGAAGAAGATATTTTAAATTCGGTAGAAGTAGATCGTTCAATAGGTGTTCGGAAATTAAGTGCCCAGTTTCATTGTCCAAAATTTAAAGTTTTTAGGATCGCTAAGGAACAGCAATTGCAGCCTTATCACCCTCAACAGGTTCGTGCACTTCTTCTTGAAGACTTTCTATGAAGGATGGAACTTTCAAACTGGCTTTTACGTATGTACAAAAACAATGCAAACTTTGTCAGTTCAGTTATGTTTACGGACAAAGCTGGATTTTCTAAGCATAAAGGAATAAACTCCCGTTATTTCCGTTTATGGGCAGAAGAAAATCCGCATGCTTTTATTGTGACTCACCATCAACACCAGTTTCAACCTATCAATATATGGGCTGGAAACATCGGACAACATTGAATAGGAACATACGTATTGCCTAACAGGTTGACCGGGGCACTTTATTTGGAATTTCTCCAAAAGAACTTGCCAGAACTTTCAGAAGACTTACCTTTGGCAATACGGCAGGCGATGTGATATCCCATGTCATCCTGGCAGTTCGAGGATACTTAATCATGCAATACGGACAACGTTAGATGGAAAGAGGAGGATCCGAGGCGTCCTAGATCGCCAGGTTTCAACCCTTTAGATTTTTTTTTGGATTATTTATAAACTTGAGTGTATGCCTATTTTGTCGACACTAAGGAAATATTATTAGAAAGTATTGATTTTTATTGCGGCAAATGAGAACCAATGTTCGAGCATTGTGGAGATTGAAATAATTCTTCGAGCTAGGGAGTGCATATGATTGGAAGGAGCTCATGTTGAACCTACATACAAAATTGTTCAGTGAATCCGTATTCAATAAAAATATTTTTTCCTCGGAAACCGTTCTGTTCATCGATGTGAATCAAGAGCGTATTTTTTAGTTTAAGATTAAAGCTACCTTATTTTCATGTCTTCATTGTAAACAGTAAAAAACTACATAACTGTTATGGTGGTTCACCTAGTCCATCCCTGGCAAACCGAAATTCTAAAAATGGTTTCTTGGGTCCTTTTTACGAGCAATGATATACTGTTCATTGTATAAAAAAATAACTAAATTGGATGAAGTATTCTAAAAGTTACTTAAACAAATCGATTCTCAGGTGACCTTTAGAGGCCTGTATCCCCGTAAGGAGGCTCTCAGGAATTTTTTTTTATGACACTTTTAAAGGTCCGCTGTACAAATTCGAGAGCATGCCCACATATTCCGGGACTCCCTGTATATCACTAAAAAATAGTTGTAATCAATCTTAGTTCGTAAATAAATTGAAGTCTCCATTGGTGAATGGGATTGGACAGTTTCAATAACACCATGAGAACAAAAGGTATCCTTTTCAGGAAGAAGGAATGGAAAAAAGTAATCAAAAATTGTACTTTGCCGAGGAAAGGTAAAATATCCATCGCTAGAACCAATCGATATCATTAGGACAACCAAAGAAAATAACCATGAGCATTCTAACATAACAAAGTAGAGTATTTTCTCCAGTATTTGCCAGCAATCGTTTGAAAAAGCCCACGTATTCATTGTTAACGAGAAAATCGCAAGGAAGTAGATCATTGAATCCTCGAATGCGTAATATGTTGTTTGCTAAATTACGTAGAACGTTTTCATCTGCGGTTATACTTTTCACTGATACAAAATTATGACGGCTGCAAATTTTTATTCAATGCATTATTTGAATCTAGTGAACGCATCACGCATGTTCAATATGCTCACGAATGAACTGAAGTTACGTTTTCTGGTTTCATTGTAATGTTTGGGTGATCCACATCAAATTCGAATCGTTGTGCAAATGTTTGTCGTTATTTTTGAACACAAGTCTTTATTTACATACACAAAAGTCATAGTGTAGATTTAGAATATTATGTGTACTTTCAAATTTTTTCCACACGACTCTAAAATTTTGATGCGTCAATGTGACCCTGCGTAATCACTTGAAGCGGAAATCGCTTCATTTCACCACCACTACAACGGTAAATCGAATCAGACAGGAAATGTTTCAATGAAAATCATGATGTCAATTTTATGCTGCCTCAAATTTGTAAAATATGATCTATGCTGATAGCTTTGCATCGTCTATGAACTATTGGTCCCACTTGGAAGCTGTTAGTACAAATATAGAAAACACTCAATTACTGCTTGCTTAGCGCAATTTAGTCTTGAAGAATGGGCTAAAAACAGGAATGTGAAGACGTGTTGAAATGACTGGGAAGTGGAGTGGGTGGCTACTGGTGGAGACTTACCTATTTGTGGAATATCGTACGGTCGTTGACCTCTTGGGGTTCGCATAACGAGCTGGGAATTAACGCCATGGTATTGTTCAGGTGGGGATTGAAAGTTTGGGGTGCTTTGATCTACAATGGGCTGGGAATCCATGCGTTTCTTCCAGTATCGAAATGTCTCTCTACGGGGCTGCGGCGTGGCTACCACGCACACCACGCACAGTGCAGCGGCTGCGGCGGCTAGCACGGTCTTCATGCCGCATACACGCACTCTAAACGGGATTCAGGTGATCATTCTGCCGACCCATAAGCGCGCGTCACTTGTTGCTTTGCCCTGTTTGACGCCTTTCAGCCCCGACTGGAGTCTTCTTCTGGACTTTCTCTGGCAATGGCCGTTTGTGGCGGGTGGACTGTAACGACTAGCGCGGACGCGGACGACCGTTCAAATCTCTACCCATCCGCCCACGCAAATCTACCACGCCGCCGCGCCGCCACCTCCGCCACCCATTCACTTCCACACAGGGGCTGATTCATTATGCAAATTTATGTCGCGAATTCAAATTTATCAAAAATCTTGCCGAATTTCCAGCGCAAATACATTCAATCGCTGTAGCTCTTTAGCTAGAGAACAACTCTGAGAACAGAACACGTCAATGAACGTGTTTTAGCTAATAATTGAAAGTATAGTAGCACTCTACTGTATATACGTACGGAGTTTTTCCGGAGAGGAAAATTTAAGAAACACTTGTCGCCATTCCAGTTTTATGGTTTTTTCTTTATATCGATATTTTTTTCATCTAAGAGCCTAATTTTTTCGTACGCCTGCGAATAATTTTTCTCATCAATTTGCTAAACTTATTAAATGCAACACAGATGTTCAATATTTGATACACAATGAAAATAAAAATAAATATCTGACGTCTATTCCCTTGTTACTTTACTTAGAGGATCGTCGCCAACATTCTCATTGTACAGTTGACAAACAGATAACCTTAAAAATGTTCACAACCTCACAATAATTTTCATCATGCTGTAGGTCCGCAATAAATTGTTATCTATCGCAGCCCAATTGTTCGCTGTGGGCTCATAGCTGATGCTCTATCACTAAATTGGCCAGTAAATTGCTCGCGTCAGAGAAGCAAACATATTTCACAAAATTAAAAATTTTCAGAATTTTCTATGGATTTGCCATGGACATTTTTGCAGTGGAATACCCTGTATATTATTGCATGTTTAAAAACCGCTCCGTTAACTATGGAATTATACAGAAACTGGCATTAAAACAGTCAAGAAAACGGTAAATTCAATAGGATTCGTTAAATGTCGAACGCTATTTTTTGAAATGTCAATTATTGTCCTCATAAACTCGAATTGAAGTTTGCAAATAAACATGCATTTGAGTCTTTAACTTCAAACAAGTTAGTGCCTGTGTAATTACCTTATTATCCACTTTTTTCGAGTAGCTTCTCGTATTCGATTAATTAACTCCTGCTCAATTTGTACCGGTGTTAAATCCATTGGTTTAATGTGTCCTTGAGCTGTGTGTATTTTACATACGTGGTAGGAATGTAGGCCTTTGTCGGTATTTATTTGGTACCTGGGAAAGTGTTAGTTGTTGTGCAATGCTCGGAGTGCCCCTGCAAGGCGCTTCTGAAATTATGTCCAATATTTGTTCCTCTGTGTCTGGAACCCGAATATCTATTGTCGTCCACTATCTTCCTGGAGCCAATCTCCACCAGGGTATCTACCTCCATGTTAGTGTGGTATTTCCCCAGAACTAATCGCATATCCGCAAATTCGAGAAAGGATCTTCAAAGTAAGCCACAGTTTGGCGAATTATTGACATACGCTATCTACCTGTAACTATTCGTTAATGACAAAAAACATCGCCGCTTTGACTTTTCATCAAAAAATTGCAGAAGAGAATTTTTTTAGTATAAAAAAATTTGGTAATTTGAAGCAAAGGTAGTAGGTTTTGTACGAGTGCGCAATAAAAACCCGTTATATTATTTTATGTTTGAATTGTACATGTAAATTTGTACTTCATTTTCTGACGATGTGTGTGAGAAAGCTTTGTGGGGCTCGTAACTCTCTGATACTGATCAATCGATGTTAACCCTTTCCTGGTGGAATTTCCTTATTTGTGTAATAAGAGTCGGCTAGATCGACATTAACTATAGAAAGTATGAGATCAACAATAAAATAAAACAACTGAAACTGGAATACTTGGATCATATAACACCAAGCGAAGATCGGTTTGGTCTGGTGCAGCTGATTCTTCTGGGCAAAATATATGGCCATGGAGGACCAGGACGCAGAAGAAACTCTTGGCTTCAAAACCTCAGAGAATCGTTTGCCTTAACCACTATTGAACTGTTCCGTGCAACGGCCAATAAAGTTAGAATAGCCATGCTAGTGACCTGCATCCGAACCGGATAGGCACTACGAGAAGAAGAGAAGAAGATATGTAGATCTTGTGGCCTAAGACAAGTCGTGCAAGTTGCTTTTAAATGCGATGAAAGTCCAAATGAAATAAATTTAATAATAATAGTACCTAATATTCAAAAATTATATTTAATCTTAATTTTTAGAGATAATTTTTTAATAATATTGCTTTAAAACATAATAATAACTGAAACACAACAATATTATCTTAGGCTTCTTGCTATTTTATTTCCGTGCGATTTTGTTATTAATGGAAAAAACAAGATTTACTTACTTGAAGATTTAACAAATTTATTTATTTTGTAATTCAAAATTATTGACGCGTACATTTTCATTGCCTAACATGCTTGGGCAATAAGTCCCTATCCAACTCGAGTATATTTTCATGTAGATTTAGGTATTCTAACAAAAGTACAACAAATTCAATTTAAGGTCTAGCTATTTTTTAGCGTTATTTATATTATAGTGGCCGGAAACATTCGACAATAATGAGTACAAATTCAATTATTAATAACGAGCCAATAATTTTCCGCCAGAATTGAGCAATCTCACTGTTTGCAGATCAACTCACTTCAGCACTCCTGCAAGGAATATAGGAAAAATAAAGCGTCTTCTGGAAACTGTTCAGCAGTATTGATTTCCGACTTGTTTCACTTTTTATACTTTCACTTGTTTTATATAATCTTTATGAAAACATAATTTTTTTATTAACTTAAGTTACAATTTCATCATAAAAGTTTAAAAATATAAGAAAAAACATTCATACCAGCAACCCCACGATTTAGGTAGTCTAGAAGGAAACGAAGAATATCTGGAAGCAATTACATCTGAAATAGGCGAGGCACAGTTTGATATATATCCCGCTTGTTCACAGCTCCGGATCCTTATTTTTTTATATTTTCAAACTTAAAGTACATGGATGATATGTTAATAGTTTTATGCAATTCAATTTTCTTATAAACTTTAAATGTTGTTTCGAGGGCATAAATAATGCGGTTGCAATATTAAATTACCTTTAACAAAAGTCCTGCGAGAGTCCCGAAAGACTAGTAAAAGTCTTGGTCTTGCAGAACATAGTCTTGTTCTTGTATAGAGAGTCTTGGTATTGGTCCTGCTAATCAAAAGGAAGTCTTCGTCTTGGTCTTTCTTGAAAAAACAAGACTTAGACTGCAAGACCAAAGCCAGTCTCGCTCATCTCATTGCTTTCAATTTATCAAGTGTACTACGATATTCCATAACCCCTCTAAGTTTTAGAAGGCAGATTACGTCACTAACTCATTGATTTAAGTAAAAAATGATCTCACTCCTCCTAGAAAGCCATTAAAAAATGGGATAATTGACTAATTTTCACCAAGGTGCCGATAGTGAAACCCATAACTGAATGTGTTAATAATCAAGTTTTTCTATATCACATTAGTCCAAAAGAACCACCCGATTAAGAAAAACTGTAATGGTGCGTGCTGGGGTCTCGGTGGTTTCGTTGTCACGGCTGTCGATGTTTTAATGCAAATTAATTCACTTTTTTAATTCTATGAGAGCTCACGGGTTTAGAATGGGAGGCAGAAATATAATATACATTATAATATATTATTCAGAATCAGACGAAATCCCGTTTTTAAATATGTAACAATTAACAGGGTATTACATTATAGAAAATTGGTAAACTGTCAAAATTTAATATATCTCACAATAGGACTGCTTTTTTGACCAAAAATGTTGCAAATGCAAAAAATAAATACGATTTTTTCAATTCAATCATTAATTTCATTAATTTTCAATTTAATTCTTGCATTAATTTTCAAATAGCAGGGAAACGGAAATATCCTGCACATTTTTCTTTGCAATTTCCGCTAAAGCGTTTCCAAAATATACTTACTCTATGATGTAGTATCCCTTATTACTCGAGATTTAATAGCGAAATAAGCCAAACTGATGTTCATTAGTGAATTTCTGCTAAATATTACCGACCATAAACTCACGTTGTCTCCAACAGCGAACTAATTAGACGTTTCTGGACAAGGCAGCGTATGTTTCCTCTAAAAATGTACACATTAATTGTTCTGAGGCTGCTTTGGTCATCTAAAATATCGTTCATTGTTGGAAATGTCGAATATAATGTTATTAACAAAGCATGTTACAAAATTGCCGTAATTGTGTCTGAGAGTATTTCGGAAGTACCTAGGAGGCAAAATTTGTCGTTTTGATGGCTTATTTCGGAAGCTGCAGTAATTAATAAAATAATAAAAATTTAAAAAAAGTAAACGCGAAAGATTCCGATTTTGATAACTTAACCTCTAGTCATTCCTTCATTGCTAAATGCACATAACCAACTTTCTTTGAGTATGTTGTATATGTTTATTAGGTTTAGGGTAAAACTGAAATATTTGATGATTTCAACTTAAGTTTTAAGCTTGGTTATTTCTGTAGTATTAATTTCCAATTACAAACCAAATTAATTTTCCCAGGGTTGAGAAAAATGGAATATTTCAAATGTTGATTTTTCAATTAACTCCCCATGCCTCCTTTTCAATGTGTTTTGTGGGACTCAATCAATTTCCTACTACACAAAACTGATCAACTGCACCTCACAACGTGGCTTCAGAACACCTGCATCAATTGTTGACACAGATGTTTTGTTATCTCTCATCGCAGTATCCCTGACACGTTTAAATCACCGGACTATTTTATTTTTGTTGAAAAGTACGTTTTCAAAGTGATAACTTCTTATGGCACAGTGTGACTGGATTAGAATATGCGATAGACTCGCATGCACCCAGCCGCCCGCGACTTCCATCTGGTTCCGTTAGACCGGTCGTCTATTATCATAGTGTGTAGACGGTGGTCCGTTCGTGTGTAGTCGAAATCGCGAGAAAAGGAGCTCATTATTGGAAATACCACATAAATGTTATCATTCCTCTTTGTCAGCAAAAAGGAGAAAAGCCATAATCTATGTTTATATTCAGAGAATTCGACTCGTAATT
>NW_026017110.1:14227583-14242239 GCF_020466585.1 Dendroctonus ponderosae | reverse complement strand
GTGAAAGGAAATTCAAAGTAAGTCACAGTTTGACAAATTATTGTTTTTATTGACAAGGGTTATCCACCTGTAACTATCTGTTAATGACAGAAAACGCCATTGCCGCTGTGATTTTTCATCAAAAAATTGTAGAAGAGAACTTTTTTGATAGCAAAAATTTTCGTAATTTAAAGCAATGATCGTAATTTTTCTTTTTGAATGCTTAAGTATTCCAATATGCTACCAATTAACCATGGAATAATTTCTCAATAATGCTTAATAACAAAGTTGAAATTTCATCTTCAACTGTTAATATCTTCTAGAAATTTTCGAAAAAAAAAATTTCAAAATTTTTCTCGTACTCCCCAAGTGAGCCTCTATCACCCCTTAAAAGGAATGACGCCAATTTTGAATCACTCTGTAGATTGACTAAACTAGTACTGGAGTCTTATTTTTTCTGTTTTTTTTCACGATTTTGAAGTCGCTGGCCTGTAGTTAAACGTTGCAATAATTAATGTTAAGTTTCTGAATTTTTGTTTGCTTGAAGGACTTGATTTCCAATACATTTCTTATTTCATCAGTAGGCATTCCAGGTAAATAATTTTAGCAAAACATACCCATTTTTATTTTTAATCATTTGCTAAAATTATCTGCAACTGTAACGCTGCTGAATCGACTAAGACCGTTTTAAGCTCACAAGTCTTCTCAACTCCTTATGCACTGCTTCCCAATGTCACAATAGAAATATAGGCAATTTTGAATAATTTTATCAAAAAATGCGCATTACTTTAATCTAAACCAGATCTTAAATTAATAATCTAAACCAGATCTTTAAATAAAATTCCATACCCCGCAATCGTAAGTAAGGCTTTTAAATAGTATGCATTTGACTATCGAAATGTACTAGAACTTCGTATGTATTTAGTTCGGCAGCCTTCCTATTAACTAAGTCAATTAAATATCCAAAGGTTATTTTATTAAACCGTCATGAAATATTCACCTTTATCTAAGTTGCTAAAATTTCTCTTGTGCAGTTTGTTTTAGACTTGCAGGCTTTGAAGATAAATTAAATTTAATTATCCGCGTTTTGCTCAAATATTTTTAATATGCGATCTGCTTCATCAAGAAGTCTGGTTTTTGTTTTGGTTAACGGCACTAACATTAAGTAAAATTGAGAGAAAATATTGCTCGAACGAATCTCGTGCGTTAAACAAGAAAATAAAACTCTTGGTGGGTAATTAAATATGGACATCATTATTGCGTACGGCTCGTGGAGGGCTCTTAACAAAGCAGGGAGTTGTCGAAAAATATACGCTTGAAATTCAAATATGGCATTAAGTTGAGATATTTGCAATCAAGTAGCAATCAATTTGATTGTCTTGATGGTAAATTAAATTATTGCTTTGATGGAAAGTTTACAGACGTAATACAAAATCAAGGATATGCTAAAATTATAAAGATCGCGAACAGTAAACGAACATATCGTGGGCTTAAGGTTAAAGCTGGATTTATAAACTATTCAGTTCGTTCCGTTCGTCGTTCGTAAATTTGCAATACCGTTGCTGTTGTTCCCGTTTTCATGATGTATATTGTGCAGTTCGCCGACGTTGGAATATTATTCGTCAGATTATCAGATTGTATGCACATAACAGATTTAATGTTGGTTAGGTTGTCTGTTGTGCTATGCAATAATACACACACACTAATTTATTTTTTTATCGTTTTAATGTCAAAATGTCGAACTTGTCTTAATCTAGACGCACGCTACTTGCTTTTACGTTCATTTTAGCTTCATATTTACTATTGAAAAAGAAGCGTCTGTAGTAACTTGCTTGGATTTTAATTTCACCATCACACCAGATGTACTAAGCACGGTCGCAAATTAAGCACAAACCTCCCGTTTTTACTAGGCACTTTTAGAGTTTCTGTGCCCTAAGCTGTACAAACTTTCATATTACGCTGTATGAACAAGCTGTTAAAGTCTGAATCCTCAACGAAAATAACTTGACCCGTCATCTTGCCATAGGCATAACAGAAACATAAGCAAAACACGGCGTCGTTTTGACAAATGTCACTCAGTCACTCACGTGATATAAAACTCTTTCTCCCATTGGTTAATTCGCTAACTGCACGAACGACGTCGCCGGCGAAATAAAATTTGATTAATTACCAACGACATAGAAACGTATTGGAATCGACGAACCTCAAGCAAAGCCGGGTTTATAAATTGATACGTTCGCGTGTGTATGTATGTTTATTTTACGAACGGCGGCAACTGCGGACTTCGAACGACGAACAGCACCAACTGAAGTGTTTATAAATCCAGCTTAAAAGTCACTATGTCCAAAATTGCCGCATGCGTGTTTGGTTGACCAAGTAATTAAAAAATATAATATCTATATACGTCTTCAAAAGCTGACAAAGTCCCCCAAGGCCATGGAAACAGGTGCACTAAAATATGTTTTTAATGATCAGGTTTCCAAAATGATTCTGAAATAATTTTGGGCTCGCTTTAAAAGTGCATTTACCAAAGATTTCTATTTTAGACTTGATCAGTTTTAGCTTTAAGCGAACGGTATTATCTATAAGTTCGCATTCTATTATATAGTACTCAAAGGAAATGGAGATGTAACTCAGTTATTTAGAAAAAATCATTGGAAGATATTTTTCGTAAGTCGTAATAAAGCTTAAGCGCTGCCGAAAATGAGCTGAAAAAGTTGATGATTTGATACATGGGGAAGCACAGAAGAAGACGTAGTATATTCTTGATTTATCCTGAGCAGAAGCCTTTCTCGGAACAACAAAGCCTTTCCAAACTATCCTCATATTCTTTTGCAAGCACTTCCTTGCCATTTTTTCAATCCGAAAACAAATATTAGGATTTTCATGAATAATGGCACAAAGGCGAAAAACTCGGCAATGCGGGATTAGCAGAGTGTCTTAATATATTATGAAAGAAGTATAAAATAGTACTACAGCATACCAAGAAAACTAAATAAATGTAAGTTTAGAAAGCTCTGTACAATTATATGGATTATAGATATTTAAAAATGAAGGAAATGGTTGTTATTATAGCCGGCATTGCCGCAATTTGTTCTGTTAATGTTTGCTAAATTACGCATTAAACTTTTAAAAAACTAAAACCCCAAATTTTGCCCTTACCTCTCAAAGAGGGCGCTTGAGTAGAATAATAAAAAATATGTTAAAATATGTCGCCCTACTTATCTATTACTTTCCAAAATTTGTATTAATATATTGCAAACTGTTTCTGAGAAATAGATTTGTAACCCTTTAAAAAACTCACCCTGTATACCATATCATTGGCTATTGGCATTTTTCCAATTAGAGCGGCTTACCATTGCTAATGTTAAAAATAAAAATTTATATGCGACTTCTTTCTTTAAGACTATTTAACCTAGTAAGCTTTTTTAGTAATACAGAAATGTATAGAAAGCTTCAAGTTAAATACCATTTTTCAAGAAACTGCTGTGGTCATCCCTCTGGAGTCATCCCTTTGGTTTGAAATTACCTCATTGACCGTTCGAAAATGTGAATGATTAATTTATCGAATTAAAAAACTCTTGAATCTTGTGCGGTTATATAAAACATAATATTCAATTTCAACTTTGTTTTTAATTACAGGTTTTAGAAATTCTATTTTGGGACAACTATTTATATATAACAATCTGATGATAAATAGCTTTATTTTGTAAACTGAAACCCTATAATTTTCTTGCCAGTTTATAGTTGAGATTAAGCTCCGACTAAAGCTGCCGAGAACTATAAATATTTCCGCATAGTATAGAATGAAAGTACGTGCAATTTTAGAGTAATTTTACTGTATATTTTTAGCGCAAAGCCTGTCCAGGCCAATCTTAAATCTATAAACATTTCCTGTTGCGTGTTTATATGCCAATCCCAGGTAATTTTCATAAAGTACAAATGAAGAAAAATGAACTGTTGAGTTATGCAATATTTGACTTCAATACTACACGATACATTTGTCAATTTTGAAAACAATGTTTAATATAGTTCAACTTTACCAGAAGCGTCATGCATTACTTATAAATGTTGTGTGTCCCGCCTGTTAATAAACAGAAAGTGCCAATAAAACATTTACGCTGTTATCGACCAGCCACTCAAACTTCACTTTTAGAAATATCGGCTTTTTATGGATCTATTATAGCTAGACCAAATATAACTTCTGTGATTACCTTTAATTTGTTCAAGTCAGAAACTTGAACATTACTTAAATGGTTCATTGGCATTTTTACGAATGACAGCAGGATAGTCGATAACATGTAAATAATTAATGTTGTAACTGTATTCCGTCTGGCCTAGAGGATTTTTTAATTACACATACTTTGGGGTAATGGCGTAGTTTCTTGTTCATCCTTGAAATACCTTAAATTAAGTGAATACGAGCATATATGCTCATAAATAATTTCCATTGTTACTTTGTACATTTATATACCGAGTGTCAATTTCAAAACTTCCCACCCTTAATATCTTTCTTGCAGTTAAAAATATGAAAAATCGGAGACCCGTCAATTTTATTTGAAAGGGTGACACTTGAGATCAATTTTTTGAGCCTCCTTTTTTCAACCCCTTAGGAGGGGTTGAAATGTCATGTCATTCTGAGAATCTTCAATGAGAGGGGGTTAAGTGGTACATCGTTTTTCACTTTGTTTGCACAGAAACAATTAAACTTGCCTGCATTGAGATTTTGCTTTTCAGATTAGGGTTTTAATAAAAATTATATCATGGGGGGTCTCCTTATGGTACAAATGATTAGAATATTCGGTTACACCGTTAAAATCGATGCACAACAAAAATCATATCTTTATTGTTCGATTGCGTTACAATAAAGAACCTGTCAACCGTATTCTTTTTATAAGTCTTCTTTCCGAAACCCGAGTGTAAGTAGTAGATATACATGTCACCTATTACTTGCTGCAATTACTAGTAATTTAATAATAACTGGAATAGATTTCAGTCGATTATTACCTGTAATTGAATGGTAATTCGCCCTGTGTTTATTTAAAAGATTCAAACTGCGATCATTTATAATTATTGGCATTCGTTTTTTATTCAAGGAAATTTCGGGAGAGGCTATGCCAGGGTTTTCTTGGTTTACGGCAATTGCTAGAGGCACCCAGAGAAAACATCCCATTACGGATATTGCTCGAACCACATTAAACGGAAAAACCCGTGTCTCCGTTTCAGAAAATGTTGATTATTTTTATACACATAATAAAATTGAGGTATAACATGTATTTGCCTTTTTTTGGCTTTTATAGCACAGTGGATTACAAATGATTCATAATACGTTCCAGTTAGTTGTGTTTTCTACCGACCTAGTTTTTTATTTTAATCTTGAAACCTACAACTTTTTTCTGTCTAAATTGTTTATACTTCCACAAAATTTGAGGAGATAAGTTCTATATTGCTCAGGCGGATTCATGTTTTCACAAACCCTTTGTTGGGTAATTCGCCTCAAAAATGTTTTCTCTTAAAAAAAGACAGTATTTCCTCACGTTTTTTATTACAGATTGATAAATAGTGCTCTTCTGTCGCACTATTCAAAAGGTTATCAAGAACTATCACCTAGAGAGTATCCTGCGACACATTTAGGCTCAACCTGTGAGGAACCTGAATTCCAATTAGTAAAGAACTTAATTTTAAAAAATTACCGTGACGTTTTGATAGCTATTTTCTGCTATCAAAAGAACCCAAATGAAGCTAAAAAAGAGAATATTAATAAATTGTGTAACATTTGGGAAAATGCAAATATGTAAAAATTTGCTAAATATTATAAATAAGTTTCGTGTATGTTCCACTTTAAGCATATGGATGTATGACTTAAATTAAATGAGCATGAGGCAATACAATAATTTTTATTTGGTGAAATTAATGCGTTTTCTTTAATTTAACGTTTTTTGGTAGATGGTGCTTTTGCTAAAATTTTAGAATTATTTCATTGAATGTTGTGGCAATTATCAAATGCATGTTGACAAATATGTGATTTATGATATTCTCTGTTTCTTATGTATGATTGGTGTTCTTTGAGTCTTTCTTTTAATGTTCTTAAGGTTTTCCCTACATAAAATTAATTGCATTCTCAAGGAATTTTACCAATTAAATTTTTCGTATTTTCATTTTTGTCATGAGGTTTTGTTACTTAAATTTTGCTTCTAATTGTATTTTGAGTTTTGAAGACAGACCTAATATTGTTTTTTTACCTTCTCGCTTAATTTGATCTGAAGGTCCTGGAATAAATGGAATAAAAATGTTTGAGATTTGTTTATTTTGATTTTATTTTGCTTCTTGGAATTCAATTTCATTAAAACACATGTCAATAAAAGAATTTTGATAATTATTCAAATTTCTTTAATGAATTGGTTTTCTTTGGAAAATTAGACTGATTACAAATTATTTTTGCTCTATCATATAAACTTTATTGGGCGATTTGAGTTAAAATTCAAATACCGATTAGTATCACTAGTAGTATTCTATAGACGAAAGTCTCGAAATTGTCTACATTTTTCTTAATTAGTATATCGAGAAAATCAATTTATTTGATTATTGACTTATTTAAAATTTGTTCCTTTTCAATAGCGAATTTAATTGTTGGTTCTATATTGTTCAGATAAGATAAAAATTCATCAAGCTTTTGTTCGCCATGACTGTAAATTGAGAACATATATATCATCAATATAACGCCACCAAATTATTGGTTTAAATTTGTAAACATTTATGAAAGTTGTTTCAAAATCTTCCATAAATAAATTGCTGAAAATGTTTTGTTGATTTACCCAACAAACCGTTTGTGAAAAATTTCCGGAGGGTTAGGTTGGGAGATATAAAGACCAATCAATACGAAAAGATATTGTTTTAAAACTTGGTCTCCATATCTGCTTGATGTACATAATCCGAAAAAACAAGTATTAATTAGTACGATTCTCCGTTCTCTCAAAGTTGAATTTGACTGATTTCCGAGTCCTAGACTGTACATTGCATTATTTAAGAAACCAGTATTTTAAATAATAGAAGTGTCAAACTATATATAATATTTTTTCTATTTGAATTCAATTTTATTATGAAACCATCAACACCATTAAACGGAACTCTAGTTTCCCGACTGGCATAAGATTATTTATTTTCAAGTAAATGCTGTAATTGAACGTCAAGTACAGCAAATACGCAACGGCATATCAAAGTAACTGCTCTCACTAAGATGGCATTTGTGCGGAAATCTTGACGGTATAAATAAAAAATTGACTTTACACTTTAAAAATACTGTTATTTGAACATTGTAAAACATCTACAAAATCTCGTAAAATTGTAAAACATTTAACACGCTAGAGAACGAAAGACTAACATTTAGTTAAAAACTACTAAGCAAGGTATTAAACCAAATCTGATATGTGTTTTTTTATTAAACCAAAACTGTGAAAACGTTCTGTTCAGGATGATGATCATTTTCTTTAATTTGTTAGGTTTTTTATTCCGGCTGATCAAGAGCTAATCGAATATCTTTCGCTTGGGCAAGGAATATTAATCCTACTTCACTAGCAGTTCATTTCTGCAATATAATTTAAATTGATTATTTTACGATTTTAAGCATTTTTATTTCACAAAAAAATGTTCGGCCGCTATGGCGATATTGCTACGTCTCCATAAAAAACAAGCTAATTTTTTATTTAACAGGCCACACCAGTTGATGGCTTATTGCGATCATGCAATGGAACAGACCGCTCATCCGTGATGGGAATGTGGTTAATTAATCTACCGCCTTCTTTTACATTAGTCATTCAATTCTTTAGGTACTCCGTTAAACTTTCTTGTACAACTTCGTTTCCAACTTATAACATTAAATATGTTCTTTCGAAGGCGTTTATGACGGTTCCAGCATTAGTTTCCAACCAACTATGCTGCAACTTACAACACCGTTTCGCAAAAAATAAGTAAACTTGGTTTTAAAGCATTAACGAATTGTTTCTGAAAGTCGTGATAGCACTATGATGATCCTTTAATGTGGAACAACATCTAGAATACTGAAACTGTTGCAACCCAAGAAATTTGGCTATTTTCAAATTAGAATGAAATCAAGCTGAAATGTTGCGCAGATTGATACAAATATCAAAATAGATCCATCTTGCATTCAATCCAATATGTAAAATACAATAAGATTCAGTTCACCCGAAATCACTTGGAACTCAACTTTAACTTGCACTTTACATAACAACAAGTAATTCTTTCTATTCGCCGGAATGAATATTAATGCATACGTTCGAATTTTCTATGATGAAAATCAAATAGTATTTAAAAAGTAATTGTCTGGGTTTTGGTGTAATACTTTTAGTAATGATTGAACGTTTAATGCAATTAAAATAAAGTGTGCACCACTTTAAAACGCCTGTATCGCGCTGAAAGACAATTCTGCAAAACGATTCTCAACAAAAAACATTAAAAATAATCAACAAAAAACATTAACATTAAAAGTAGATTTGTCTAAGTCGTCGCTAAAGAACAAAGTTTTTACATATTAAGCAACAACAAGAGTTTAAAGGGAGGAAAAGGAAACTAGCCACAATACTATTAAGGCTAATTAAGTCATTTATAACCATTTCTCAAAATACTTCATAAAGCGCATGACTGTCTTGACTTGTTTGGGTAAGTGTTATCAAGACTATTTGAAGTATTTTTTAAAAATGGTTTAACGCTTGTTAACCATTTTCAAGCACAATTTTACTTGAGTTTAGATCTGAAATATTTTCTGTACAGGGTGATTCAAAATTGCCTTCATTCCTTTGAAGGGGTAATAGGGGCTCACTTATAGAGTACGAGAAAAATATTAAAAAACTTTTGTCGATAATTTATCGAATATATAATAATTTTAAACCGAGTATAAACTTGCACCAAGTAAATACCGAGGAAAGGCTGCATTCCTACCAAGTAGGTAAGATACAAAAAGCACAAGAACACATTAAATCAATGGATTACTGAACACCGGTACAAATTGAGCATCAGTTAATTAACCGATTACGAGAAGCAGCTCGAGAAGAGTGGATATTAAGGAGACTGCACAGGAACTAACTTGTTTCGAGTTAATGACTCACATTTTTGTTTATTTTTAAACATAATTTCAAGCTGATGAGGGCAATAGTTGACATTTCGAAAAGTACAGAAAATTCATACTTCACATCGTTCACTAGAATTAAATATTTGGTAAATCCGATAGCTAAAACTTTAAAATAAAAAGTAAAATTTACAGATAATACATGTTACCATGCATGGAGTAGTCTAGTGCGCAATAGAACGATACCTTTTCTAATTAAACCATACATTATTTAGCATTATTTTGGCTTTAAAATGGAAAATAATTTTAGTCCTCAACTGGGTTTTCTTAAGACGAAAAATTAGTAGGACATTTTTGTGACAATATTCAGAAAATATTGCAAGCGGAATGGATGCAGGAATGAACCAGGATGACATGTCATTTACCGTATCACAAAATAATGTAATCTGAACTACAATGTAATGTTAAATACTAAAAGCTCAAAATTAATTAAAACCGCATTAACTCAAAAAAACAGCAAAATGTTTTCCTTATTTTTGCGCTATTAACCACACAAGTCAATTAATACAAACAATACAGATTTTACTTGTAATTGAACCTTAGCTATGACTCTTAGACCGTATATCTTAAGAATTACTATGTTTAGACTGCCTATCTGAGACTCAATTTTTATGACCTTCTTGGACTTGACTGATCAAACATCTAATGACTGTATGCCCGTTTCTGCTGTGGCTTCTTATTTAGTTAACTCATGCTGATCATAGCAGGAACGATACTACGTCTTATTTTAAAAGAATAGTCGGCATCAGTGCCCATATATAACTGTCATAACAACATTAATTCTAATTATATATACATTCAAAACTTTTTATATTCTCTCTTGATGTCAGTACAAAATTTATAACTCGTAATGCTTTGGGTTAACAGTGAGGCAAACGTTGTGCACTCAAAGCGTTTTGACTTGAAAGGCGTATTTCCGTTTTTTACTCAGCCCTATTTAAGCTCAGTCACCAACAGAGCATTAATATTGCTTGGAAAATAGCCGGAGGCAATTTTACACTATTTTAAATTCGCTCCCTTTAATGCAACAACGAAATTTAGATTTATGGAAATTACGTTTCCCTTATAACTTTGCTGCACTCGAACTTGTAATAATTTTTGTCAGAGAACATCGCTAAGTACTAAATGCTTCGAAATTTGTACCATTAAACATAATATTTCATTTAGGTATTGCTGTTCTGTTGCGACTACCAAATTGCATTGTTTTGCATGTTACAAAAATGGATGTTATGAAACTAAATAGTATATTTCGAACAAGTTTGGCTAATTTTGAATAAAAACCTATGACTGGTGGTAATTGGCATAGATTGTTTTCAAACTGAGAGATTGTGAAGAGTTTATTTGGTTATAGACCACCAAGGAGTTGTCCAAAAGTTATTTCATAATTGCGATAACATTTTACTTAGGAGTTTTTGCAAAGTTAGCAATAGAGTGACTGACTACAAGTGAGGAACAAATCTCATAAAAAACTCAAACATGGGACTATTTCAAAATAATGATTAATAACAAAGTTGAAATTCGATTCTCAACCGTTAATGTCTTCTGGAAATTTTTGACAAAAAATTAGTCAATATTTTCCTCGTTCTCTCCAAGTGAACCCGTATTTCCTCTTAAAGTTCAGAATCGCCCGGTAGATTAACATTATACATTTATTTCAAGTATTTTGATTAGAAATGACCAGAAATATTGGTTATTATCGGTTTCGAATTACCAAATTTTGATTCTCAATGGATAATTTTTGACTTTTACTCATTTTTCAAATATAGTAAATAGTTCGGTAAAGATGTTATTTTCTGTTTTGTTTGTTTTGTTAAAAGGCTGTCAACACAATCGGTCTTTCTGCCCTTACATATATAGTAAACATACTTATTGTAAACTAAATTAAAAAAAAACGAAAACAAAATTGTAGTTTTATACTAAAATATATAGGACCTAAACATGTATGTTTAATGTCTGGCGGAATTGTCTTCTAAGGCAAAGGAGGTTCAGTTTTGTCCTGTTGCGGAGCTTGTTTATCCATTTAGCCTGTATGTCATATTTTTAATACAAGGCTTTGTAATTTGTTCGGGGTGTTGGAATTTTTGTGGACGACTTATAAATGATTCCATGCGAAAAATGTCATTTATAAATGCCTAAGTATTATCAGCATTGTGAAGCGTTTCGAAACTTCAACATTCACAAGTAAATTCAGATAATGTTCGCTCAGCAATATTGAATACTCTTTAGCGCGACCCATTTGCGTTCAATAATCATTCTACTATAGTCAGTGACACGTTTCATTTTTTAAGCGTCGCGACGTCGACGCGTGCTACGGGCAAATTACTATACGAAGTTTTCCATCTATCCTAAAGTATGACGTGAATACGCGCATAAATTTTTGTTCTTCATTAACATGCTATGATCCTATACTATACTTCTTATATTCGAAATTAGTTGAATGCTAGCTTTTTATTTTAGCCAAGCATGTTAGGAAATATTGGTGCCTTAGACAACTTTTATCCTGTTAAGGCACGTAGAATAATACTTAAAACGGGATAATTTGCGAAATAGTGACTGTGTCAAGATATTTTTAGTGAACATCGAACTTGAACAATTAATTTCACACATTTCGATGTTTTACATGTAGAAACTTTCAAGCATTTTACTTGTTAAACTACTAAATAGAAAAGTATAATTTATGAAATATTTTCTTTCATAAAATATGTGTAAACGTTTCCCATTAAGGATCGGTATGCCGAACTCAGTTTAACAAACAAAGTGCAGTTTGTCTTGCTGGATGAAACTAACAGCTAATTTCAATCGCCCACTTAACTTCTATATCAACTTGGAAAGGAACAAAAAACGTTGTTAAAACAACGTTGAAATGAATTCGAAAACATTGGCAAAATATTTTCGATGGAAGGACTCGTTATAGGAACCCACGCAAAGCTATATGACTGCATCACTGGACGTCCATTATCTGATGACCTTATTCCGCAGCTTTTCAGAGAGTGTAGGACGGCTATTATCTTCATTATTGATGTAATCTTTGCAAATTGTTCTTTTAACCCAAACGAAAGTAATGAATGATGCCCTCAGCCAGTCATTTAGTCTGACTAATACAACACAGACATTTTCAGGAAATGGTGTGTAAAGTAACTTTCAAAATTTAAAAGCTTTATGTTGATTAAAAAAGTAAAAGTAAAATTTATAGGGACCGTAAGAGTTAACCAAAGCTAACATGTTTACTATTTTGAACCACATTCGAAGCCCACACAAATAAAACCGCCCTAATAATAGTTAAATTTATCTGTGAAAGATTATGAATACGTATAAAGAGGTCATGACTATATCAATTCCCTTTAATTTACATTTCTATATAATCTTGAGATCGACTTTCCCAGCTTACTTAAAATGCAATAACTGCAATGGAGCTTTTCTCTTTGTTTCGTTTATTTTAAGAATACTTCTGTCTTCATCTTCTTTTGACAAAATGGTCGGTAAATCTTTATACACTGAGATTTATGTTTGAAAGCATCTAGTTTCTAACCGGTTTAGGGACCTGAACATGGTAAAGAGGAGTTGGAAAGCGACCTGCTTCTTTCATTTCCCCCAACGCTTTAGGATTTCAAGGGTCTCTTCTGATTTTAGCTCTGGCCGCTAAATGTTTTGTTGTTCCTTGAGAACTCATTGTGAAACTTGTTCGTACTTAAACCCAGGATATTTAATTTTGGAGTCAAAAAAAGTGTTGATGATTTTTGTTACTTTGATGGCGCAAATCTTTTCCTATTCCAAAGAAACGAAATTAATTTTAGAGCGATTTAAAACTATTCTAAAATTGGGATTAACTGAAAATCGATAAAGCAGAAATAGTAAATCAGTAACTGAAAAGGAAAGTATAAAGTGGCAAACAAGATATGTGATTTGTGAATAATTTCTAATTTCTCTATCTAATTTAAACCTGTTAGCTACTTGTTTCTAGCAGGATTTCTAAGGTTCAGCAATACATATTTTCTGAACTTTCAAACATGCATCCCGTGGCAAATAGATTAAATTAAAAAAAAGAAACAAATTGAATTAATTTGGCCATTTCAATGTCACCAACTCAAGTTATACATAGCCGCCATTGATTATAATTCAACGGCGAAAAATTGCGCCTATTCAACATACTTTCAGGATATAACTTTCTTGGATTAAAACGCAATATTGACTAAATACGGGTGAGAGATATACTTACTATATTGGAGGTGCGAATTTAGCTGAAGCACAAAATTGTTTATAGAAACAAGCGGCGGTTTGCACAAAACTGGAATTTTCAATTTAGTTTTTTAAATGTTTAATGGTTATAACGAACAAAACAAACAAACGAAATTTATTCGTGCTTGCAACAAAGATTTACACACGTCAAAATTGTTATTGAATTACATAATGTAATAATATTAAATCTATACAATGCTCCATGATACATTATGAAAGATCAGAAAAGTCATTAATAAGAAATTCATTGATGGAGTAGAATGTTTTAACAATCTGTTCTTAATTGGTTAATAATCAAATATTTTTTTAGTTTAGTTTTAAATTGCGGAAAAGGTAACAACTTTACATGAGATGGCAACAAATTGAAGAATTTAGGACCGTAATAAGATATCCCAGTTTTCAATTTATGAATTCTACAAAAATCAGTATATATATATTACCTTTGGTTCTCGTATGATGGTAATGGATAATATCGTGTGTGCAGTATGAATCGTCATTATTTTTAATATACCGTCAAAATTTACAATCTTGAAAAATGAGATCGGCAGTTGTCTCTGTAACCAATATTACTGAGGATTCTAATAGCTCTCCTTTGAAGGGCAAACACTCTTACTGTATCAGCCGCATGTCCCCAGGCTAGAATCGCAATAAAAATTTAGAGTGCATACAAGCCAAATAAACTGTTAAGGCTGCTTCTTTTGAGACTGTGGTAGCAAGTGTCCGCAAAGCAAAAACACCTGCCAGCACACTGCTGCATACATCCGCCAGATGTGGTTTCCATGAGAGTTTTGAGTCAATTTTAACTCCAAGAAATTTGATAGGATCGTTGGGAATATTTTTGGTGGCACGAGTAGACAGAATCAACTTCTGACTCTTTGCGTCGTTCATGCTCAACTGGTTGGTCACTAACCAGTCAGTGACAATAGTTTGAGACTCACTTAGGTAACCATTCAAAGAATCAGTATTTTCAGATTTTCTGACTATGGTTGTATCATCTGCGTACAGGACAAAATCAGCCGAAGTGTCACAGCCTACTAAGTCATGAATATAAATATTAAACAACAAAGGTCCAAGTATGGACCCTTGAGGCACTCCATAGTGTAAATGACAAAGTTCAGATCTTTTCCCGTTTAGGCTCACGAGCTATGACCGGTCAGTCAAATAAGAATGTATCAAATTGACACTCTCTGAAGAGCATTTGTAATATATATATATAAATAATCTTTATTTCCTACAGAAAAAGGCTATCGACCCAATCGGTCTTTCTGCCCTTGTTTAGTATATATGTGCCTTAGCCTA
>NW_026017110.1:14227351-14227449 GCF_020466585.1 Dendroctonus ponderosae | reverse complement strand
GTAGGTGTTCTAGTAAAGTATCTGTTGGGGAACGGAAACGGGAGTGTTTTGTCGGTCTTGTGAGGCAAAGGGGATTCAGTATGGTCCAGTTGTGGGGG
>NW_026017110.1:14217498-14226352 GCF_020466585.1 Dendroctonus ponderosae | reverse complement strand
CTACCAAAATTCCTCGCAGTTTGCGAATATCTTAGGTATTTATGTACGCTCGCACTGGTACGTCCGTATGCTACCGAGGTTAAAGCGCGAATCCATTTGTAATATTTTAACTTCAAAGCAAGAATATTAGATGAAACGCAGTCAAAAGCTTTCGTCAGATCGCAAAACAAAGTCCCAGAGTAGTCCCCAGCGTCGAAACTGGCATTAACTAATTCAACAAGTTTATTGGTATAGCCATAGTCGTAGATTTTTCATTACGAAATCCTAACTGACATTCAGTGAAGTTTTTGTGAATCTCAAAAAAGTTGCTAATTCGGTCACAAAGCGCTCTTTCAAGCAGTTTAGACAGCACTGGTATAACAGATATAGGACGATAGTTCGTAAGTTCATCAGCACTACTTTTTTTTAAAATGGGTACCACTTCAGACACTTTTAGTATTTTAGGGAACACTGAGTCTCTAATACTGAAATTGAAAAATTTTGTTAGCAGTGAAATAGTAAGATTCATAATGCTTTTTAAAATTTCTAAATTCATATTATGATAGTCAAGACAATTTTTATTTCTTATTTTGTCAGTTAAATCCCAAAGTCCAGAAAATTAAAATGTATCTGAAGGAAGTCAATCTCATAGCATAACTGTTAATAAATGAGTCACAGGTATTATTATGCTCAGGTAAATTGTTCACTATATTTGAAGCAATAGGTGTAAAATATCGGTTAAAACATTCAGGTGTTATATTTATATCAGTTGGAAACTTATTTCTTAAAAGATTAGTATTATCGTCAACTACCTTCCATATTGCAGTAGGTTTGAAACTATTTGCTTTTATATAAGAAGTGTATGCATCATGTTTCGCTTTTTTAATATCTTCCTGATAGGAATGTTTTAGACGATTTTTCAATTTAGTTATTTCTGGAGTGTTTTTTTGCTTTGCAACCTCAGTTACTAGATGTAATGTATCTCTTTTGATTGCTAGATCATTATTATGCCACTTTAACCCAAGCGAATGGTTTTTTTGTTTCAATATTTTTTCAGGAAACGCAGTGTTTATGTTGTTTTTAAAATATTTACAAACAGATTATACTTGTCTTCAGTGGATTCACAGTCAATAAAAAACCAATCAACAAGGCTGATCAATTCGTGGATAGTAACAAAACCCTGTTCCGTAATAGGTCTCATCATGTTTAAAATAGTTGTTGGGATGACATTTGGAACTGGAACTGTTGCAACAACAGCTTGGTGGTATAGATAATACCTTAGAAAATAAATCTAGCTAGAAAGCAATATATATTTTCGGTTATTAAACCGGAACGGTCTACGGAAAACTGCCCACCAATCGAAACAAAACTGAGGCTCTATTGGAAAAAAAATTAAACAATTCAAACTTGAAAAAGCATCCAAATATTTTTTTTCCGATTGATCTCGATGGAGAACGATCGGGTCCAGATTCCATCTATGTTTATTTTCCTCGCTCTCGGTATGCATGGAGCTGCGAAGTGGGTTAACGGAATTTTTCAATCTTTCCATAAATTGAAAGCACGTAACGGAGTGTGTGGGCGTCTTTTTGTTATCCGTCGTCCCGGGAGTTTTATTACAGGAGTTTTGTAAATATATTTCGCCTTGATTTTATAAAGCGTGTGTACTCCTTCGGGGCGTAATCCGTTGTGAAGCAATATTCGTCACTTAAATTTAATGAATCTAGAAAGCAATTTGCATCAAATAACCTTATTAAAATTCTGTAGTACCTGCGAATAATAAGAGGATTTCATTTCGACATGATAAATCGCCCAAAAGTTCTGACGTTATTTCCCAGTTTTTATTTTCCGATGTTAAGCAACGGAGCTTTTACACCGGTTTATATTAAATAATTAATTTGCAAGAAAGATGACGTAGAAGTATTACTAATGTTAAAACAAAATAAAAAATAGCTCCTAGATATTTTGCAACACGAGATAAGTCGAAGGACACGTATAAAAATATAATTTTGCTAAATTAATTTTAGTTTGAATAATTTAAAAAAAATTGATTTTTTTATGTTAAAAGAAGGAGTTGCGAGAAAAATGATAAGTGAAAACAACCACATTCGAGAAGAAACTAAAGCTATTTAGATTTAGACTGTGCCTCATTTGAGGTCCAATAGAAATTTATTCCTTTGTGCAAATACCTGAAACCTTTTATAGACCGTAAAAGTCAGCTTTACAATAAAAGAGAAATATGTCCTCTGAAGGGCCAATAAAAACCACTTCTCTAAAAGTACTACGCTCTGAAATGGAAAAATCATGTCTTTAAAGGGTTGCTTCGCTCGGCCACTGCAATAGTCAGTTAAAATATTGACTTAGCTATTATGAAGCCAATCTAATGGAGGGATGAATTGAAAATGTCCGGAGTTGCGTTACGAATAAGGAAAAGATGGATTATTTTTATAAATAAAATATGCTTGAAAGTAACCACAATGGAAAACAGTAACCAGATACAAGCTACATGATGTAACTAAAAATGATTACGTTTTCATACAGTCGAATCACCGATAATATATACAAGGGCACCACAAGTTTACTGCAATTTCTAATTAATGATGGGCAATTTTATTTCCTCGAATTAATTATGGCCAATTATTAATCACTAATCAAAAAACGTCAATACGTTAAGTTAGTTCAACCTTATATAAAATATTTTCGACTTCTTTTACTAAGTTTTTCAAGAAAATATTTTCACGCCCTACGTTTTCAACATACTGAAACTGGGTGAGAAACATGCTGATAGTTTTCTGTTCTGCATTTTAAGACCCAGTTTATACACATCAATTGATTTTTTTACTCATCACGGTATTTCAGGTTGTGCAGGAAATTTACAGGTTCCAGTAAAGTAAAGTGAAAGTTATCAGACAGAAAAAATAAATTATAAAATTGAAAAACGAAAAAGACGAAGCAACAACAGAAAATTAAATTCTCGCAATATCGAAGAATTCTAACTAGAATTATACAAAAGCCAACAAAATACACACAACACATCTGAAGAGACAGAAAAAGAGAAATGTGTGGTTAACCGCAGTTCATAGAGACATGATGGACCATTGCCAAGGGCGAAAATTGAAATGCTTGCAAAAATATGAAGATTGGTAAAGCACCCGAGGAGGAAAATGGAAATTGGGAATCAATATTGGGAATTAAGCTTAGAGACCACGTAAAGAACACGGAAATTTGAAGAAGAACGGGGATAGAGAACATAATAGAGAAAATAATTAAGGTTAAGTGCAGATTTGCAAGCCATGTAGCACACCATAGAAATTCTTGGTGACGTATGGAGGAGGATTATGTTCAGCAGTGGACACGGGAGGAAGCGGGATGATGATGATGATGAGTAATTATAAGATTTAATTTTGAAGAATCGAAAACAGAAATGATCAAAAACGTTTTCTGGAAAATAGGCGTCATATGCTTTCTTCAATACTAAACCATGGTCAATGAGCTCCTGGCAGTTCTGAACGAAGACGGATTCTTTTCTCAAGTTTACCCACAGATGCTCAATAAGTGTAAGAAAAGGACTACATTCGCACCATTAAAACCGTCCTATTTCAACCTCGTCCAGAAATTGGTTTGCAACCTTAACCACAGCACAGAGCAACAGAGATTACTAAGTTGTAATAAAATGAACGTAGACAACTACAGTATCTTGAAGAATATCATACATGGAACAAGGTAATGCTAGTGCCTTATTTTCCAGAAAACAATGATCCTGAACCGCTTTCCAGGACATACGGCCACACCCCATTATTGATCTTCTTTCGTATAATACAATCCTTAAACTTTTCGGTGGCCATTTCATCTGTGAAAACCACATGATTTTGGTAGGTAGGTACGTGGTTTGGCCGAGGTTGTAGTAGAAATTTAGCTCCTGGCACTAGTCATTTCTTTACCGTTATTTTGCTCAATCAAACCCCAACTACAGTTTTTGGGGGATGCTGAAGACAAAAATCACTAAACCTTCGATTTTGTAATGAATTGGGTATGCTAAAATTGTCATCAACTGCTATTGTCGGTATGTCCTTTCCTATTTAATCCGAATCGTTGTTCGCGGAACTCTCAACTTATTTAGTACATGACTACGTACATTTTCAGTTATTGCCACAATTTTACTTATGCCTTTGGCAAGTTGCACTAATTTGAAAGGCTATGATTTGTTAAGTATACCATTTTACGTTACAACGTTGAAAAACGTAAATTCATTTACTTAAATCGGCATATTTTCCACCAGCAACAACATTACCATACATTTAAAAAATATTTCTCTGCATAATACAGTTTTTAATGTATGAGGCTTTAAAATGTAGTGCAAAAAACCCTGACTAAGTTTTCCCAGCACTTCACAGAGCGTTAAGAACATTGGGAAACAAAACCGTATCTTGAAAATCCTGGTACGACAGCCGAAATTCTATTAAATTTAACATTCTAAGCTAAATGTGAAATCACTCAATACAGGTTGTTCCATAAGTCTTTGCCAATATTTCAGCTGATACTATGAAAAGTTAGGCCCCCCTCTTTTTATAAACGAGTTTTAAACAATAATGAGTTTTCTTCATTTGCTGTGGCGCTCCAAAATTCCTTTGTAGTTGGACTTTGCCAGTACCGCCTGCCGTAAATAAACATTTTCAGATTCAGATCCCCAAAAAATGTAGTGGGTTTAAATCTGGCAAGCATCGTGGCTATAAAATAGGTCTTTAACTTCCAATCTATCTGCGATGAAAAAACTTATTTAGGTGTTCTCATACAACCAATGAACTGGAAATCGGTTATCTTTGGTCCAGATTTTATCTCTTTTTGATAGCAGGCATAGGATAATTCTACTGATTTTAAGCAGATGCTGAAAATCACTTTAGCTGAAGATATGATGATTTTTTTTAGAAAGTGAAAATTATGAAGGTCGAAAATGCTACGGCGCTTGCATGAAGATTTGTCTGTCCAAACAATATAATAAAAATAGTTTAAATTTGAAGTATTTTTGTATCATTTGTCTCTAAAAATAATTATTATTTATTGACTGTGTTCTGTATGAATTTCTATAAAAAAAACTGTATCTTTCCACGTGAAATGAGTGCATTCTTCTGACTTCTGACTCTTCGCACATTATTCCCGCTTCCAGCATGTTTTCCATAAAATAATGCAATGAAAACAATCGACTTATAAACAAGTCAATATATTGAGAAGACACGGAACTATTAAGTGCTGGAAAGTTGCAGTTAATTGGCTAAACATTTTTTAGACAAAAATGATTTACTGTTTCAGGAATAGATTCTAGTAATTCCATATCAAATTCTAGTAGAACGGTGGTACTTTGCTGATGAGAACCGAAAGAAGGTAAAGTTACATAGTAGATTTCCAGTTATAAGAAATATGTAGAAATTTACATTTGTTTTTGTTTAACATGAACCAGATTTTCAAAATATTTTGATTTGCTAGTGAACTACAGCCATTGCCGAAACGACAATACAGGGTGTGATATTTGAAAATCGAACAATGTATCGAAGTCATTGAGTGCAAACGCTCTAAAATATTGTCAAAGTCGCCGCACTTCCGGTTATACCGGACGCAGGTATCAACTTGCTTATTTTAAATGGAACGCCCTATATATTGTTAAATTCTTGAATTCTACCCCACTTCTAAATATGTTTCATGTCTAAAATCCTATACCTAAGTCAAACTGTTTTTGATATACAGGGTGATTCAAAATTGGCGTCATTCCTCTGGAGGTGTTGTCTGGCGCTTTTATAGGTACAGAAAAGAAAAGTAAAAGAAATTAATTGTTATTAAAAACTGAGAAATTACCAGAAATACGGCAGCAATGTTTTTCAAGGTAATCTGCCTAATTAACATTCCGCAAATACCTGTTGCTTCGTAATTATTTAAAACTCCGATAACCATGGAATTATACAGAGTGACAATAAGATAGACAAGGATAAACCGTAAATTCAACAAGATTCGTTGACTGCACAACGTACTTTCGAAATGTCAACCTGTCAACCAAACCACGCAGAATTCGAGGTTTGGTGTTTACATAAATAAGCCATACAACACCATACGTTTGAATGGTTAACTCCAAACAAGCTAGTGCCTGTGTAATCTCCTTATTATTCACTCACAACAAGCAGCTGCTCGTATTCAGTTAATTAACTCGTGCTCCATTTGTATCTCCTTGTGCTGTGTGTATCGTACAACCGTGGTAGGAATGTTGCCCTTTCTCGGTATTTACTTGGTGCTTGGAAAAGTGTCAGTTATTGTGCTTTGAGTACCCCTGGAAGGCCCTGATTCGATTATGTTCAATACTTGTTCCTCTGTGTCTGGAACCCGAATATCAATTGTCGTCTACTATCTTCCTGGAACCACTCTCCTCGCCCTTTGCTGGTGTGAGTTCTTTCAGCTTCCGCTATGTTACTGTAGCATTTCCCCTGAACTAATCGCATATCAGCAAATTCGTGAAAGGAAATTCAAAGTAAGTCACAGTTTGACAAATTATTGTTATTATTGATAAGGGCTATCCACCTGTAACTATCTGTTAATGACAGAAAACATCATTGCCGCTGTGATTTTTCATCAAAAAATTGTAGAAGAGAACTTGATATCAAAAATTTTCCCAATTTGAAGCAAAGATCGTAATTTTTCTTTTTGAATGCTTAAGTATTCCAATATGCTACCAATTAAACATGGAACAATTTCTAAATTAGGCTTAATAACAAAGTTGAAATTTGATCTTCAACTGTTAATATCTTCTAGAAATTTTCGAAAAAAAAAATTTCAATATTTTTCTCGTACTCCCCAAGTGAGCCTCTATCACCTCTTAGAAGGAATGACGCCAATTTTGAATCACCCTGTCTTTGAAATTGTATGTAAAAAATGACAGTTGCAGCCACTTGAAAAATGATTCGTATTTCTACTAAATTTGAGTTGCATTTTTTCTGGAAAAGAACTTACTTCAATGGAATTTGGACAACATTTTGATAAGTATTAATACTAGGTGTTGAAAAATTAAGTTTCAACATGACGTTGAGAAACCCGCCCAAAGTAAATATTTTCAATTCAATTTTATCTTATTCAGTATTAAAAATAATCAGAAGTTATAATATATAAAAAGAAATATGTTTACGTTTTCGAAAGATTGTCAATTTACTGTTTTCACGTTGCTATTTTGTCGCATCTTATCTTAAATACTGTCACTCTAAGTTGCCATGACGAAAGTGGTCATTTTCAATTCAATCAAATGTCAATGAAAAACTTACAGCTGACAGTTACTTTTTGTCGTTTACCACTAATTAATAATGATCCCCAGGCGCCTAAATTATACAAACAAATATTATTTAAACTTATTTAATATATAAGGAGAATATGAAGATTTACCATTCGATATCCATACAAACAGAAGCCTTCACGCTGTACTGTTAAACAAATTATAGGAAATTTCAAGAATTTTGAATAAGTCTAAATAACAGTGAATGTTCAACATATCAATCCATATATGATCCAGCGAAATGCTGCTTTTGAAAATTGCTCTGCGAAAATTTATAATTCACTTGATTCCCAACAGTTATTAAGTATCTCTCGTTTATAAAAAAAAAACAACCCAACTAGAGTTGAGAGTGATTACTGCAAAATTATATTGACTTGATTTTTGTAAGATTAATGTTGTCCTAAAAATAGATAATTTTCCCTTACGAACCCCTGCTGGTGCTGCCGAATAAATCCGCATTTTCACTGAATATTTCACTAACCTATTCCGTTATTTTTAACACGGAGAAAATCAAGGGTTCATCTGGTTGTATTATAAGGTGCGACTAATATTAAATTACTTTAATTTGTATTCTCAAAGCTTTCAAAATGTTTAAATGTTTCGCATGGGTTTAGTTCTTGCTAACTTTATCTTTAACTTGTTTGAGTTACCAGGAAAATTTCATAATTGATAAGCTTTCTTCTACTTACACGCCATTTAGTATTTTAGGCAATAAACCGATCGTTGAGGAAACATTTGCCATAATGCTTTTAAAAGTCGCCTTCCGTGGCTTGGCAGAGTACTCCGGTCGACATTTTCTTGACTACACTGTTAAAAAAATCTGGTTGACTTTTCAGTCAACTGTAATTGAAGCTTTTTTCACATACGTAACTGAAAATTCAGATACTTGTTATTGAAAATTCAAATCTTGTTATTGAAAATACAAATGACTTTTGGTAAAAAAGGAGAAGAAGGTTATTTTAAAAAAACTTCTTTGTGCCATACTGGGCGACCTCTCGCGCATATTTGCGTAACGCACCATCCAAATTATACCTGTCGAGATGTTTTCCTATAGTAGGATTCTGCTGTAGTTCTGGTCTGCTTCCACTGTTGGCCAGGATTCGAACCTGGGTTCCCAGATTGGCAGCAGATGCGTTTTCCACCATGCCAATGTTGCCTACAATATTTTCTGGTAAAACTGTGTTAAGCCTCTCTGTGTGTGCCCAATTCTCGAGCTCGAGAGAACGTGAACGATCCCATCGCCGATGTGATCATTCCCTTCCCTGCCCTTTCTACTATGGTTCTTCTTCTTCTTTGGGATTTTTTTTTGGCACAACCAACTAGGGGTATTTTGCCAGCTCGTCACGTAAGAGGTCCAGTAAGCGGGCTTGTGCCCCTGATCCTCTAAAGCCTTACTCACCAACAGTAATATTATAGTGTTTTTTTTTTTTCTTTTTTTTTCTTTTTTTCTTTTTTTTTTTAGTTTATGTTTGCTTGGTGTATCTTTTCAGTCTTCTTGTTTCTTTTTGCTTGCTATGGGTATTATATCTGGCCCAGGATGAACAACACAGCTACACACATATAGGACACATCAGT
>NW_026017110.1:14215421-14216499 GCF_020466585.1 Dendroctonus ponderosae | reverse complement strand
AACTCATTTTTAACAGTGTAGTTAATTTTATCTTCAGTTATTTTCTCAATTTTTAACAAATACCTCAAACAATAAATTATACTACTTTTTTATTCACAGTTTAATGTTAAGCTTTGGATTCATTCGATTGCCATATACTATTATACTTTCAAGTTCTAGCTACAAAATACACATAAATATTTCTTGATTACAGAGAATTGTACAAACCATTTTAGAAAATAAATGACTCATTATTTCATTAGCAAAGTGGAAAGACATAAATGAAGAAAATCCGGCAGACAATCGGTCAATTGCTCCTCTTGTCGTTTGTGATATAAATTTCCAAAACTTGGAAAAAACATTCTTGAAGAGGTATAAGGAATAGAAAAACAAGCGCTATAAGCTCAATTGAGGTTAACAACATTTACTTACACATTGATTGTAGAAGTTTCATGCCACTTCTGTTAATTGTGTATACACTTCTCCTTGGTTTAATTTAACACTGATTGCTTGGAGTTTATTATTTGAAGTTTCAGCACTTCTGCGACTTTGCAAATAATATAACCTCTTCATAGATCCTTCACTTTTATCAAATCGCTCATCTGATTCATTTGAACTTTACTCAACCTTTGAAGTAATACATATTTAATATCCAAAATTTTCATGACAAGCCAAGCTTAAAATTGCCTTAAAAGGCACATTAAACTCTGGTAACTATGAAGCCTCCGATGCTGGAATGAAAAATTCAATGTATACGGATGAAATTTTAATTAAGGTTTATCCCAAAGGAAAGGTGTTGTCTCTCCTTTGACTGGAAAAGTGGATTTTCTTTTCATAAAATAAGAAAAAACGGGTTTCAATTGTGCTTCAGAAATTTCTGGGTGTAGTATTTGTTAGACGAGAAATTGAGGAAACAGGACGATATTTAAAACGGGTTTATACAATGTTGCTAATTGGATTCTCTCAAGAATACTTTTCGGCGTTTAGTTTAATAAACTGTTATTAGTAAAGCGCGGAATATATGCAGTTAAATTCAATCAAAATATGCGCATATATATGCATAATTTTTATTCCAAATATGCAATTATATGCATTTATT
>NW_026017110.1:14196811-14214422 GCF_020466585.1 Dendroctonus ponderosae | reverse complement strand
ATAGATATGCACTTTGCATATTTTCCGCCCTCTAGTTATTAGTAAAGTTTTCGTTAAGAGTTGACAAAAGAATGAAATTGAAATTTTTCAATTTGTTTAACGAAATGTTAATTGCTACGGAATTTTCAATTATATCTGGATTATTTATTAGAGCTCAGAGAAATGAACGAGAGCGCTAGTGAAACTAATTGATCAACCATCAGTTTAAACCGACGTCATTGCAATTTATATGGCACGTGCATCAAATATCTATGTACCTACATAAAATTATAAATGATCAGATAGCACATCATTGGGTTTTAGTATAAACAGGAATAAATATAATTAAGGTAGTATTTATTAATGAGTCGATAAAACGTGACCATTTTATTGTTTTTGAAAGCTGATGTACGTGGATTATTTATTAAATTACCGTGCGGCTGCAAGTGAATATAGCATTAATTAATTGAGCTCTAGTTCTAACCAATTAAAGAAGAGTGTGCTTTTCAAAATCAGGAATTGTATTTCAACAAAATTTCTGCGGTCAGTCAGCGTTCAACAGCATTACAAATAAACTTAGAATATCTAATCTAGTAATTATTTGATTAAATAATTACTTCTTTCTGAAAACTGGTTTATATGTTATTTTGACCTGGGAGATGTTGCCTTTTATACAAGTTGATTCAGAGCTGTGAGACAAAATCGGTAGGGATTGTTCAGTGTTCACCCGTGTTCAAAAATATGCGTAAGGCGATATGGCTTTATAACCCTTTAGTCTTAAAGGACTATTAAAGCGTTTCTTCAATAATTCTTTATCCTTTACATAAGCATAACATGCAGGGATGGTACAATTACGTTGCCCGCTAGTTCACCCGATCTAGCACGTTTCGATTTTTTTACCGATTTAGGGTCTAGTTTAAATAGAGCCAAAAGAAACAAAGTAAACTATGATTAGCGAGAACTATTGCGGCATTTCAAGTCGATCAAAACGACTATAAACTTTTCAGCCAAGTCCACAAAACCACAAAAACGTTTGAACCAAGTTTATTCTGTTCAAGCAAAACGTTTTATTAAATTGTTATTAGTGTTATTGTGTTCAAGCATTGTAAAATAAGATGTATTAAAACTCGAGAAATCACAATTTTGGATATAACGGTCTTAAAGCCTCATAGAGGCGAAATGTCTTCTATTTTCGTACGCAACAATCGCTAGCAGTTTGATCTCATAGTTCTGAATCACCGTGAATAAATGGGATAGCCAACCTCTATATTTTTACTTGTTTTTTCAGACGTGTGAGCTTTTTTCAATAAAAATTGGTATATTTTTTAATTACCTGTTCATTTGTCTTATTTGCATTTGCAAGGAAAAGATAAACAATTTAACTTCGGGAAAATACATACAGGGTTATTCAGATAATACGACACGAAAGATTGCGGCTCAACTATAATATATTTTTTTAATTGAATAGTTTTACGGCAATCTTCCGTGTCATCTAATTTGAATAACCCTGTATACTTTCCAACAATTTTACATCAGTTCAGGTTAACGTAGTTCAGGTTTTTAGTAGTAAACTATGCAGAAACAGTTGTGTGGAGAAGCAGATAGGAAAAGTTGGTTTTATTCCAGAAGCTTTCCTGCGATACATAATTAAGAATAAAAGTTACCGTGGTAAGATGTTTAATTAGGTAATATTCTATATAGCTGCAAATGACCTAAATGTGTCCATTTTTACTGCCTCTTTGTAAATATCAAGACAAACATTACGAGACTAGTCTCGAACTATACTCCAAATTTATACGAAAATACAAATTCATTAAATTCATTAAAATAGCTTTTATGATTGTTCACATTGTTTATTTGTTTATTTGTATTAGATAAGTTCTATATTGATGAGGCGAATTTATTTTTTATGCAAACTGCTTGTTGGGTATTTCTGAGCTCAATATAGCTTAGCACTTTCACAAATATGTTTTGAATAGTTTACGATGGTATGTCTTTAATCTTAGTCTTAATCTAGGTCTTTATCAAAACACATCCTAAAACGGGTGAGTTTTTTGGGTTTTTAGGGCGACTTAAATTCGAATTTTTGCCGTATGTTTGGCACGTACAAGTGGCCTACATCTCAGGTGGTTTGCTGGAAAGCTCATCAGTTCAGGGTTCAGGGCAAGCTTTGACAGGAGTTCTCCTTCTACATTTCAGAAGAATTGTGAAGCAGCTTCAAAAATTGGATGTAATGACAATTAAACATGTGGCGTTTTTCTTTTCAGCGAAGTTATTCTTAATTTACAGCACGCTATGTGAATATTTCACTGCGAGCAATTTTTTTTGCCAAGTTAATTATTCTAGTGATCTTGAATGTGATCTAGTGAATTTTTTAAACGCCTTTTTCAGTTAATTGTTTAGTTTTCGATTAACTCAAAAGGTTTCGGTAAAACCTAAAAAGTCTGCTTTTATTTATATTTAATTTATTCAGTAAAAAAATTAAAATACAATACTTGTATAGTTTGCGACTCATAAAGTGCCTTGTGAAAAATTCATCCCGAATCGTTAAAAACACCTAATTATTCATGAGTTTTCCCTGCTTTACCTAGATATTCGTTGATTAATAGCTAGCCAGCGGTTTGAGGTAACTTTCATGCGTGGGATCAAAGTAAAATCTCCGAGCAAGATTTAGGTTTTTGTGGCCAAAGGTGTATTAAAGGCATTAAACATGCAAATTGTGAAGGTTTGATTTTCTAGTTAACATCCAGTTTTTGTTAAAGAAAATGGGGAACAGAGGCAGCACAAAGTGAATTTATGTTTCGATATCAAGGAAAATAATAAATAATCAAGAAACACGTTTGTGGTTTGAAAATTGTTCAGTGGGCGTCCTTAAGAAAAACAGTTACCTTGCTTAATTAGTGTGACACAATGTTCGCTGGGTGGAAGGTATGTAGGCTTTAACTCCTACAGCACAATTAACCTGGGTTTAGCATTATATACTCTTTTTTCAAGAAGTTGACATGTTTCTTCATAATTAGTTCTTGATACAAATTACCTATTGTTAATTGTGAATAATGACTCATTTTAAGTAATTAAGTATTTCAACTTAATTCAAAAGAGATTCCTGGGTTCCTGTCAATTTTATTGTTTACCATTTAAAATGTTATAAACACGTTACCTTCACATTTGGCAAGCCATTCATTGGCCTATTGTTAATGTTAGGCTGTTAGGAAATATCGCATAATATCTTTCCGCTATACTTACTTAACTACGCTATTCAGAGGACCGTTTATATTTTCGGAAATGGTGAAAAATAATCCCTTAGACGTATACAATACAACATTAGAATTAATTAATCGTAAGCAAAAGCTTTTATAGTCTGCTTGATAGATATTATAATGAGAAAATAAATTTGTTCATTCCAACATATTGAATGATATTTATGTTGCCATTTTACTAGAGGAAATCTGAATTTAAATTAAAAACCGAATGGAGTAAGACGATTCTGTTGATCTTTGCCCCGGTTCAACAAATCTTATATACGTTACTTTAGTTTATTCTTTTTTTTAAACTTTTTTACAATTGCAGTCCATTGTGCAGTTCATGCAAAATACAAGTTGTCGCCGAGGAATGCAATATACTTTGTATATTAAGTTAATAGAAAATCATCTTATTTTACTTTACTTGAATCCTTCTAGGCAATGAGGGTTACAGATCGGCATGGCTCTAACGTGACGTCATTTAGATAACTCGTTGAATGTCTAGGAAATGGTAAACCTATTAAAAATAGACAACGAAAAATTGAAAAAAAAATGCAAAAAAAGCGTTTTTTTCTCGGAAACAATCGCATATAACTGGCAAATATGCATTTTAAGGAAAAAAATGTATRCTTATAAATTTGTCCGTTGGGAAATTGACTACAAGCTAGAGTGGGTCCGATATCCGTAGATTTGGAATGTGCGCTGCAAAATGCTCGAAAGTGCAAAAAAGTAGTTAAAAAACAAGGTAATTTTAAGTTATTTATTTCACAATAAAAAATAACCCAATCACGTTACACGTTTGGAGAAAAATACTTGCCTGCTATACAAAGCGAGAGCCCACAAGGCCGATTAAGATCGGACGGACAGTTTATTAAGTTAGTGACGGAAGTATGAATATTTTTTTGCGCCCGCGCTTTTACACCTACCTGGAGTATTAAACTACTATATACAATTGCTATATTAACCATTTTTGAGCGGTTTTACAAAAATTCAATAATTTGGCTTTGAAATAAATAAATGAATATAAATGAACTTGCATTATAAATAAATTCTGTAAATTACGTAAGTTTGATGAATTTGAGAAAATTTTACAAAAAAATTGACAAAAACGATAATTTATACCTAACATCTTGCTATTAAATGTACTCTATGCATTTAATAACATTATAAAAATATATTATAATATAAATTCTTCAATTTATGATTACCACTAATTTTTAAAAACATTTTAAAATGCTTGATTGGGAAAATAGACCAGCGATTGTCTATTTATTTAAATGGATAAATGTCACTATAAAGTTGAAATCATCTCGTTTTCTACCCCAATTTAAACAAAAATCGTCAAAATCGGTGCAGTAGAAGGCGAGATCATCCTGAAGCGAGCGCACCGATTTTGAGGCGCTTTTCAAAATTAAAAAAAACCGCACAAAAAGTTGTTAAAAATTAAAGAAATGGTTAATATAGCAATTTTGTATCATAGTTGAAAGGTTCAAGAATACAAAATCGCGGACGCAAAAAAGTATTTATGCCTAATTATCCATTGAGCCTGCCACAAAATAAAAAAAAACATATTTTGTTCCAGCTAGGTTACTTAACAATTGCATTATGCAAAAACAGTCCTCCCGATCTTAATCGGCCTTGCGGCTCTCATTTTGTGTTGCAGTCAAGTACTTTTCTCTATATGGATGGCATGATTGGCATTTCTTAAACGTAAAATTGTCTTCTTTTTAACCTGATTTTTTGCACTTTTGAACGCGTCGCACATCGATATTTTCAATACGTATATCATTCCTGAGCGATTCCAATAGCTATCTAAGTTACGTCACATTAGAGTCATATTTGTAAGATTTGCTCGTAATTCTCCTAGCCCGTTAATGGTTTATGATATTCAAAGCTTTAGAATTTTCAGGTCATACTAGAGGCGTAGACATTTTTTAAAATTTAAGCGTCCTAATAGTGTAAATGTTATTAAAGCTTTTCAATGTGGCGACCTCTTTGTGCCTCTTTTCTATTTGTAATTTTTTACATTGTTTTTCACGGTATCAATCGCAACACGAAGCTCTGGAGAAGCAGTGAGACCACCGTGACTAACAAATTGGACAATTTGCATAAGGAAAATGAGTCACAGCTGTTATAAGATCAGACCGGTTCACCATCGGAAAGACAATTTTTCGCTTCTAGCAGTTAACTTAAACAAAGTTAGATTCGAATTGCTACCAGCTAACACTCACTATTCCAACTGAATTCAAAGTTTCACTTAAAATTATTGGAACGATTAAGGAATAAATTTGAAATTGAAATGTTAGCTTTTAGGTCTTGTTTATGTAATCGGGCAAATTTATTAAGACATGTTTGGATACATACAAATATTTTTGCATTTGCCATCTCAAATATGCCCGATTCATTGTGAATCAGCCTGTATAGAAACATTTTTTTTGTGTTCATCTCTGTTTAGCATTCTAAGCCGTTTCGAGTTATTTTGATTATTTCAATTATTTAGAGTTTGGTTTTAGAATCTGAAAAGAAAGAATTAGGAAAAGAAGAGTTGTTTGAAGACCGAAAATAAAATAAGAAAAACATTAATTGGAAAATATAATTCGGGAATGTTTTGCACCCTTTCGATTGGACATTCCAGCAATTTTAGGTGCAGACAGATCTTAGAGAAATTCGTAACATTTGTATGTACTTTCATTCATTTTCAACTTGTACAAATTGCCTGAGAACATAAAAATTCGTATCAAACATTTCAGTCAGTCGTTAACATAAAATAAAAGCGAAACCAGCAAAAAACCAAAATGAAGTAAATAAATATTTTACCAATTAAGATAATGTTTCCCACGAAACTACAAAATCAATCATAACAATAGTGAGGATGCGTTTTCTATGTGATTTTGTGAAATACAAGTTTAACATTTCCCTGATTAAAGTTCACTGAATTTATCAACTGAATCGAATCGCAACTAATCAATATTGAGGATTCTTTTACTGTAGCAAATATGTATATGTGGAAAGAAAATTAAGAAACCCTTAATTACTTCAAACTTCTTATATAAAACATACGAAACCAATTAGATCTTTTAGTAGTACCGTCATGAGAATATTTAATAGATAAAATGTTTACATTTTATCATAAGATCGATTAGAAGCGAATATGTTAACGAAACGACAATCAACACATTTAGTTTAGCCACAACAACAATTTTTAGGCTATTTCTTGAAGTCTTCTATTAGCTTTTGAACTCTTCCGAAGAGAATAGCTTCGACTTATTGATAATGAATAGGTACCTAATATTCGTATAGTACATTTACCTCTATTTGAGACCTAAAACTAAACCAAAGGTGTTATATAACAAATAAAATATAATACGTTCAATAATTCCGCGACAAATTATCTCCTCACGTTTTTGTTTGTCTGATCTGAAAATAATTGTAAATAAGCAAATACAAAATAAAAAGTGACAAGTTTTTAATGACTGTGAGCAGGCGTTTTTTTTTAGAATATTGTAATTTCAGAAAACCTCATTTCTAGTAAATATTTGGGACAAAAAGTCTTCCTCTTGAAGTAGTTAGTTTTTAGTATTCTATAAGAAACCATAATCTTCGTGCCCTGCTCAAATAAAGGAGCACCAAATTGATCAAGCAATTCTTGCAAAAACTTCAGACATATGAAGGAATTCTCGGTACAGGATCAATATCACATAACATATGTTTTTCTCGTGTTAAAAATAAACATATTCCGTAGTTTGGCATTGAATAAGACGAACGATTTATATCCAGGCAAGACAATGTCTTAATTTTGGATGCTCAGTTCCGAAAGCGTGGATTTTCATCCAGCATCGGGCTGTCATATCTAATATACATCTCTGAATTATCTTCCGTCGTTTTGCGAAAATTACTTGTCAGCATAAACAATATCAAGGACTGAATGCCTGGGAACTGGGTCAGCGCTATTCTATTTCTACCTGATGTATTATATGAACGTTCATTCTACTTTGAGAAGTTTTGTCCTACAGTGAGCCACAGGTAGGTCTAAAAACAGGGAGCGGCCGATCGATGCGGATACAGCGTTACTAAACACCCACACAATGCGGCTAGGATTCATTTTCTACCGAATTTATAACAGACAAAGTGTCAGCGGTTTCCAAACAAACATAACAAGATCGGAAATATATACATGTGGCCATACTATTTCTTATTTGGATATGTGATGTGGATCAATCATTTGTTAGCAACTTATGCAAAGTTGCACTTGTACTATTTTAACGTCTTCTAGGCTTTATTATTTTCAAATTATTCTATTAATTTTCTTGTGAGATAACATAAAAACAATCATTTTTAACAATAAGTATTTAAAAGCATTACCTTTCATGAAAGCGATTATTTAAGCCCACTGCAGAAGCTCGCCTAGTCAGCAAACTGTCGTCAGATCACGTTTTTGGCACATCACGTGGTGTATTCTTCTATAATCTACGTAACATCTTGGCTCTAAAAAGACGCGATTGTTGCACCTTTTTTATTTCGCTTTCTAACTTAGAAATTGCTGCTATTGATGAATATAAATTTAAAACTTAATACATATATAGGAAGAGTTGTGGACATGCTCTAATGGGGTAAAGTCGTCAAAATGACGTGGCAAATTCGTGATGACTTCACTGTTTTTAACCACATGTTTTAGGTGATTATCGTATTATGCTGGCTGTCCGTTAAAAACTAAATATTCTCTAAATTGGGTGTCAAATATATAATCATATTGGGAACTAGAAGATATTGATTATACTGGAGGATTTGATTTTCACTTGGCCCTTAGTCATAATTTTAAAATTATTTAATTTTGAATCAAAAAGCTTCTGATGGAACTAAGAGTTTCAATGAAGAATTGCAAATTTCCTTCAGATTTAAAATTTACTAGTTACCTGTTTTCCTAAGTTTAAAACATGTTGCCTTGAATTATAAAGATATAAATGCTGATATTTTCCCTTATGGTAAAAAATCCATAGTTGCTTTTCGCTTAACAACGTTATAGATTGAAAATTAGTGTTTAAACTATACAGCGAGTTAATCTAATAAAATCCGTTTGAACTAGATCTAAACGGTTATTTTTCTGTAGCAGGTATAAGCGTTGCAGTTCCACTTTTTAAAAGTAACATGCTTTTTCATAAAAAAATTGCAATGATGATGGTAGAAATATTGCTGATAAATAATGATTTAGTTAATTAAAAAATAATTCTTAACATTGGTAAACTAAAAATAATATACTATTCTAAAAAAAACAAAACGGGTCATAAGTAATAAGTAACTACTTAAAGAAGCAAAAACTGATAATAAAATAGAATGGATTAAATAAAATATATGCTTTGCATACATGCGAAAATGTAATAAAAGCTAATTTTCAATTAAAAATTAATTAACATTTCAGAATATTTTTTTGCGGTTGGCTTTTACTCAGCCTTGGCCAGTATGCATAGTCAATCTGCACAACAGAAGCACACCAAAGTTCTGTTTGAACACAGAAGCGTTGTTGCCAATGTCTGGGTAAAGAAACTCGCATAGTCACGAACAAAAAGGAGCCCAAATCGCATAACGTTGACGAATACTTGCCGGTGTACTCTTATCGCCCATTTTGCGCATATAGCAAATTCGACATTTGAGACGCATTTTAACAAATTTCATCGCCTAAAGACAATCGTTCGTTCGCCGATCTTAAGCATGCTCAATTCGGTGTTTCTTGGCAAAATGTTGGAGATGGTCTTTCCCATCTCCATAATATAATTTGAGCAGTACTTAGTTTTCAAAATAACGCACAACCATCAGTATCATCTTCAATAAGTTTTTGGGAACGCTGATTTTTTTAGGGGTGCTATTTATAATGTTTCCAAATAATCTGTAATGAAGTTCCTGAAACGATAGTTCCTACGAACTTTCTGAGGTAATTGATGAAGGAATCACAGCAACTTTACAAAGAACACCCGCTTAAACCCCTTCAATTGTCACCGCACTTAAATATCCTTTTTTCAGTTTCAACTGACAAAATGTTTGGCTAATTCGTAAGAGTGCTTTTCTGTGAGAATGTCCTTATACAGAGCTATTATAACTCTGGCACACTCTAACGTTCTGAATAGAACGTCATTTGGATTTGCATTTCTCTTCTATAGAATAAACCGTTTTTATACTCTAATTGAATGAAAGGATTACTGAAAAGACTTGACAAAATAATTCGGTAATTAAATTAGCAACAACGCTAATCAGCAGCTTTCAATAGGGCCCAGTAAAATTAAAAACAAGTTTGTTTTGCGATGAAATGTGATACGATAAAATTTGCCAATTATTATACGCATGAATTTACTGAACGCTTTAAGGGTATGTATACTACTTCCTATTTTAATAAATTATGAGCAAAGCGCAAGAAGATAGCACTTTCACAATTCAAGTTGGAACATTGAAAATTTGAACCTTGAACCTTGAACTGAATTCCGAAGGTTTGTTTTTAGGATCCCAACCATTTTGCAAAGTTTTCGGTTGGCCTCTATAAATATTAGAATACTGACAAAAAATTAATACTTAGCAAATTAAACATTATCATAATGAGAGAACGACATAGTCATTCTTTCCAATTCAAAGTTCAGAACTCTTTATCTCATCAATTTTGTTCATTAGTTTTATAAACAATATTTGGCGGTTCTCATTATCAGTATGTTCATTGAAGATTTTTTTGCAAGACATGCCGATTTATGGACCTGAGTTAGGGGTGGTGGTCGGTATTTAAGTAGTTCCTTACGACCCATCTTTTATTTCTGTTTTAAGAAATATTATTTTTAGTTTATAAATGTCATAATTTGTTAAAATAAACTAAATCGTTATTTATCATCACTGTTTCTAAAATCCTCCTCATCATTACGAATTTTTAATTAAAAATTTAAAAACTAACATGTTACTTTTGAACGCGCATTTTGCAATCTATTACCAAAGTGGAACGGGGACGTTGTACAGAAAAATAACTGTTTAGCATACCTCTAGCATGAGTACTAATTTTATGAGCTAATTGTGTCAACATTAAATGTAATATAATGTCAACATTAAAAAAATGTTGGTTCCAATTATGTCCAGATAGCTTAGCCGGTCTTCCTGGAACAACTGCACAACTATACCAAATGATCGTATTCGCATATTTAAATTATTTCTTAATATATAGATTCATTTTTAAATTTTGTTTAGCGAAAACATAATAACAAATCATTTAAAACGTTTTTAATTAGCACCAGAACTGACAGAGCAATATGTTCAAAGTTTTCACATTCTCACTTTCAAATAACTGAAAATTCACTTTTCATAACTTTTAAGGTGATAGCAAATTGTCAAACTTCATATGCACTCTGCTTTCACCACTCGAGTTTATAACAATAAGCAGAAAAATTAGGATAGTTTGATGAAGCTATGGAAGAAGTGGGTTTAATTGAATTATTTCATTGCGTAAGTAGGTGTTTGTCTCAAAATGAGACTAGTGACCATTCCACCCGGAAAACTTCAGCTTGATTGAATAATTTTCGAAACATTAATTGGATTTGTCTCACGCTTTGTGATCAGGTTTGGAACTGTTTCCAAACCCATTATGGACCAGCAATCCCTTAGGCCGGGGTCCTGTGACTTATCGAAGCTGACATTTTGGCAAATACGCAACTGATATTGTAATAAATTATCGCATAGCGAGCGTAGGTGTTGATCGAATATCGAAATTCCCGAATTATACCGGATCTTTCTGAATACCGTTTAGAGGCTGTAACGGGAAACTTCTGTGATTGGAATCGAGGTAATTTTTGAACCGAAATATAGTGAAGCTTGCCTATAGCAAGTCCATGTATAGGAAATAGTTCCCCGGTGAATTTAAGTGGATGAATTTAAATAATCCATAATTTACGATTTATAATCACACAGATTACAATAAAACAGATTAAAATTTAGAGATATTTTCCGTAATTTTTTTGCTAGTTAACTTTCCGGATTACAGCCAAGTAATATCAGGCTCATTTGCCGGAAATTTTTAATGTAGAATTAAATACGTAAAGCTTAGGATATAACCCAGAAAAGTGATATTCCTGCTTGCTAATTAATGAGTGTTAACAGCAAAAGGCTGAAACCAGCCCATGATCATGCAGATAAGAGTTTTTGCAGAATTTATTCTGCTAAAAACACCCAGGAAAATATCACCCTAAGTGGCCATCTTCTTCAAAACTAAAATGTGTTCTGAAATGGAGAAACAAGAGTTTTAATATTGGAGAACTTTGGTTAAGCGGTGTAAGAAAAGCAAAGTTTTAATAAAAAAATGCATTTTCAACTCCGATGAAACTGGACGATTTTTACAAACTCCGTACAAAATGTCTCTGCGTCTCTAGTGAAATTTTGTCTCGGATCAGAATAACCATATTAGCAGATGCCAATATGCCTGGGACAGAACAAAAAATTGCATATTATGGACAAATCGGACAATTGTAGGCGATCCACAAACAAAATACTTACATCGGAATACTAATTAAACGAAAAAAATATTTTGCGAAGAACATGATTGCACAGCATATTTTGAAGTTTCTTTACATTTATTTCAAAATATTTCTCTCACTTAAGAACATCAATACAGACAATTAAAATCCATGAAAATTTTGTTAGTAATAGACAGCAAAAGGTAGCAAAGGTCTATGCTCCTTTTAAATACTATAAACTTTATTCATGAAGCTTGACAGAAAGTTATTTCGAAAAATATCGCAAACTTCCATAAACATACAGGACATGGGCGGGCTTTGTTCAGATGGCAAACAGAAACAGTGGACGGGCTTGGTTTAGATGATGAATTGCCAGTTAATGATTGGTTAAAGAAGCAATTAAAGAAACACACTCAAATCCTTTGAAAATTGAAATGACCACCACTAATTGAGGGCTTGGCTAAATACATATTCCTTAACCTTTGGCTCATGTCTTCTCTGAGTAATTGCTGTCTTTAATCGTCTGTTTATAGTGAGCCATTGAAGAGATATTAATTTTTAGGACCTCTCACATTTTCAACTAAAAAAATTAGAATTTTTTTTTAAATTCAGGTGGAAGCTGTGCAATCAACATTTTATTACAAGTGTGAAGCTGGCAACCTCTCCCTATTTTGTTAGGTATGTAACTTCATAAAGAGACAAAACAAAATACAGTAGCCTTAGGCGCGGAAACAAGAAACCTTTTCCGTAGGAAAACAAAAACTTTAACAATTTAAAACTAATGGGGTTTTCGGGTTTTTAGGCCGTCATTCGGCAAGCAAACCACTTCTGAAGATGCAATCCACTCGTGCTTGCGAAACGTCAATAAGAAATTCTACCGAACGACGGCCTTAAAACCCGAAAAACCCACTAGTTTCAAGAAATGGCCTCGAAAGTCTATCTCTTTTGATTTAACAATTTAATTGACAGGGCACAGAGAGTGACAAAATCAACAAAGGTGTGAACTTGAAATAAAATATTGTTGGCACAACCTTTTTGTAAGAAATTTTTGTAGCAAATATTGAAAAAGTTTAAGGAAATTTGGGACGGAAATTGTGATCAATTACAAAAAGATAATATCTGGCTCGAGATCAGCAGACGGCTGAGGATACACTACGGTTGCTCAGAAAACATGGAGCTGTAACATCGTATACTTGTTACCTTCTGGGCTACCCCATATTGCTCGCAGGTTTAAAATTTGAACCAAAAGCATGACTGTATTTAAACTTCTTGTTCTTCTTCTTCTTCTTTAACAGCCCCGACTGCCCACTCCTGAACGTAGGCCTGCCCTTTTCTCTTGCCATTTTTCCCCACTTTTACGGTGATATCGTCGATCCATCTTCGTTGTGGTCTGCCGACGCTGCTCTTGTTTGCTCTTGAAACCATTGTTCGACTTGTTTTGTCCGTCGCGTTCCATCTTGTCTGGCGACGTGGCCTGCCCAGTTCCATTTTGCTTTAGCGATAGTCTTTATAACTTCTTCAGTTCGGGTTCGTCGTCTGATTTCATGGTTTCTCATTTTGTCGCTCAGGCTGATACCTACTAAGATGCATTCAATTCAGTGTCGTTCTGAGTCTGTTGGCTGCTTTAGTGTTCAATGACATTGTTAGGATTGGCAAGAAAAATATGTGAAAATATGTTGAACAATCAAGCGACAAAACAGGTGGATATATAAATATATATTCATATAAAAACGATATAATTGGACAAAGTGCAAACTAAAGCAAGGAGAAATGAACAATGGGAGTGAGTTTAATGGTACAGTTGTGGATATTGCTTCCTCAATTAATAATTGTTCTGTTAAAAAGGTTCATCTCATTCATTTATTCATATGGCGATCATCAGTAATTCGTTTGAAAGCAGGTAGTATGCGAAACTTGTGACTCATTGTTAGAAAACCTATGCTCAGTTAGGTTTACTATATCGGAGCGCTATTACAGATGGAAAGTTATTGTAAGTAGCGGTCATCTCAGCCTACAAAGTGTCTAACAAAGAGTTTACTTTTAGCTTTCAGCAAGGTTTTAATTTTCCTGTCGTGGCACTATTTGAACGACTTCAGTTGCGCTTAAGAACACGTTCCTTTACTCGCTCTCATTTTAATTCAACGTACACATTACCGGTCCTAATTAATCACACTATCAAATAATAGTGTATGTTTTGCCCATTGGACGAAAAAATATCAGTGTTATCAATGTAAAACTGATGACTTTTGAAACACATTTTACAGTTAAAAATATGATTATAACAGAGGTGCAAGATTTTATTGCACATTTTTGCTTCCACCACCATGAAAACACTTTAATTAATTTCTCTATTGACCTGTCCCGCATAAAATGGTCTCTTTTTAAGACCTAACCGACAATTTGATGTTAATGGTAAAATTACAATGTTCAATTTAAAGAGAGCATATCGTATTGGTACATTATTACATAAGGCTTCATTATCAACTTAATTTCGGGCCTAATTACCATCCTACGCAGGCACTACAAACACAATGTGTAGCCTTTAAAGTTCAAATTCAATTTAACGAGGCTTTTTACCATAAAGAAACGCAGTAAATTAAATTACAAAGCGACCCTTTAGTCCACTTTGAATTTTAAAATGTTTGAAAAAGAGAATGCAGAATTTCAATGTCTAATCTAATTAATTGCACAAAGAACAGTTCGACGGTTCTTAGAACAAATGTATTAACTTGTTCGTTCTAGTTCAAATATTTATAAATTAGTTAAGTAATTTAATATTTAATTCAAATAAAATGGAAAATTTCTTAGCTGCCATCTGAACTAGCGGCGAAGGAATAGTAACATGTTATTATGTTTAATTAATGAAGTGTTAGTATCACGTTAGAAATAATTAAAAAAAACGGTTTGACTGCATATGGTTATATAGCATCCGAAATGCTTTGCTATCAAGTCATCTCATTTCTCTAAAATAAAAAATGGCTGCTTCTGGCAGCCTTTGTGATATGATGTCGAGGGTTAAAAGAACTTTTTTTTGGGTTTTTTCCTGCGGTGAGAATAATATAATTCCAAAATAAAAAAGTCATATTTCTGTGTTGTCAATACTAGTTATGAAATCGAATTCAACAGCTTATAGTTAAAATTTTGCAGCATTTTATTAAAAATCTGCTTTGTACGCTGGTTTGTTAATCTTCGCAAGCAAAAAGATTTCAGTTGCCGCTCCTAAGCGACTAAAGCGGAGCTACTCAATATGTAAATGACGGCCTCAAAATTTGAACATTTCCGGGGACTAATTTAGTCTTAATTAAAAATATCATTAAACTTTTTGGCTTTAAATACACAAGCAGTTAAACTTCATTTGAAGTCGTTTCCCAGCTCGAACGTGATAATGACGGGAAACATGAAACTGTTCACCGAAGAAGCCAATTTTGTCACGTTCTATAGAAGTGTTTTTAGCTGCAATATTTCAAAGAAATATCACATCATCAAACGGAATAAATGGGCTTTGTAACAAATATATGTATAAACGCCCATTGTTACATATTTAGTAAATAAGGGAATATAATAACCATCAAGTCTGTGTACCGTAAAAAGTGTTACATTTTTCTGTTTCAAAACCATAATTTTAAGCACTGAGCATGTGATGGAAAACTTGACTGCATTCGACGGCAAAGCGAGTCTCATTGACGGTTTTTGCAATCGAAAAAATCTCATGGGCGAATATACGAAAAATACCCCCTGACAATCACGTTACGTGTCGTCTGTTAGTTTTCTGGGTGTAGTCTAATGTTAAACATATCTAATTTGGAGATTAATCCGAAAATAGCTTTTGTGGCAAAAGGAATTATATATTATTGTCTTCTAATTACATTTTATTATGACAAAACGGCATGATATTTTATTATACATTGTTAGAACAATAGTTAACAAGGATTAGATTAATTACAATAGTGATTATTGTGCAAAAAGTGTCCAACCTTTCACCAAGAAAAATCGACAAATGTAAACCTTATCCACACTATTAGGCTCTTAAAAAATCTAGTATTTTGGGCAAATGCGCAAATTATCGTATATAAGAATTGTTTTTCAACTGTTCCCAAATATGCTATAGTTCAAACCAAATTTGTACTTTTCCCATACATTTAAGTTTTCTGGAATCCTCTGAAGTTAAATATAACGTGTTTGCATAAACCAGCACATTTGCACAATAATGTTAAACGATCTCTTGCAATCAGGAACAACCATTAAAATAATCATGATCTAAGGACAATCAACTTCCAACCCTATAGTGAAAGCGTATTTTGAATTATCCTTAATTTGAGAATTAATATACTTTGAATTGAGAATAAATAAATATAGTAATAAAAGCACGATTCTTCAGATCTTTTTAACATAAAATGGCCAAGAAGAGTTTGCTCCAAATACCGCCAAAGTTTCTAACTTATGTCATCGATAAGAAAATTATTAATTAATTATAAAAAAATCCGTTTCGGGACATGACTCTGAAAGCTTAGAGTTGTGTGTTCAATAAAGAAAAGAGCGGTCTAGATATCATATTTTAATCAAATGAAATCCTGAATTTTGCTCTCTTCGCAAATGTTGATTTCAAAATGAACGCTTTTAGGGAACTGCAGACTCTTCAATAAAAAAAGAACAATTTCCAAAGTAAAGTCAGTAGAAACTTGAAAGATTGACATTCTGTAGAAGATGCGGTTTTTTAATGAAATTATGGGGTAAACTTGAACATAAATGTCTGATATTCAAATTTTTTGAGACAAATAGATCAGCATTCACTCAGGCCAATTATCTTTGGGCCATTGTGCAATATCGCATTTTGTGTTGAAATTATGGCAACCACCGGCAGCCTGAGGGGTCCGAAGAGGGTGCTGGTCGCGGTCAGAAAAAGTAGTGGTCATTTATCACGTTATTAGCATACATTAGAATCGGATTATCGAGAGTGGTTTCATGTGGTGGCTTGATAAATAAATACAATCCACTTTTAAGAGTTTTTTAGTTCCGAGATTTCAGTAAGAAAACATATCGCTGGTTTGCACCGTACAAATTCTCTACCCAATGATATAAAGGCGAACTCTGTGTGTAAAACACATGTAAAAATACAAAGCTGCCCAAAATATTCCAAAGTTTAAAAATTAACTGCGAAAGAACCAATATTGTAAAACTCTTTTTGACTCAAATCAACCCTACGAGTCAGTTGATGAACATGGAACTAAAAGGTCATGTAAATTACATGTACAGGGTTATTGAGTGCACTTTGGCATCCCCGCTTTTTCATCTAATTTGAAATTTAGAGAAAAATGTTGAGTACAAAAGTTGTAGATATTAACGTCTAGTTTATTTTAAGATAATACCAATTGATATAGGGTATCTCAAACTCAAGTGGCAGACCAAACTTACCTTTTTTCAAATGGAATGTCGTACTTTTTATTGCATATTCCCGGGCCTCAAAAAGCTTTAATCTGCTCTTGGGTTAAAAGATGAGCGCAACTCAAAGTGCTGCGCAGTGAGGCGCGATGAGTTATAACTCATCAGCGCACAGAGCGGCAAAAACTTAAAGGCCCAACTCAACACAGTATTAACGTTACGTAAAACCTATTGCTTCTTAAATATCAAAAGCTCAAGTAACCATAGATAACTAGGTCTCAGCAAGCAAAAAATAAGGAGGATAGTGGCCTTTTTAACAGGACACGCCCCCTGCAAAAAACATCTCTTCAGGATGGGACTCCCGATAAACCGACCTGCAGGGGTTGCAAATTAGAGGACGAAACTACGCTGCATGTTATGTGTGACTGCACCTCATATGCAACATGTAGACGAAGACTCCTGGGAGGGGATGAAATTCCACCAGACCAGATCATGCGAACTCCCCTCAAGATTCTTCTGGAATTCATTGAATATACAGGG
>NW_026017110.1:14189796-14196761 GCF_020466585.1 Dendroctonus ponderosae | reverse complement strand
TCTTCTGGAATTCATTGAATATACAGGGATAATGAGGGAGTAAAATTACGAGGGCACAATAGGACAGAAATGACCGCGGTGCAAGGCCAAACACCACCTCGTCGGTGAGCAAAGGGTTTTAGTGGGTAAACAGCTTAGCTGGAGTCCAATTGACACAGATAGTGAACGATCTTGCGATGCTCGAGTTTAAGACCAAGAGGAACAGGTGTTTGAGATAATTGCAGGTGACCCTTCTGGAAAATCGAGGAGCATTGCACAACAACTGACACTTTTCCAGGCCCGGATTATTGTCCCTATAGCTCCCCTGAGGAAGGCCGACACACTAACCATGTATGTAAGTTACACAGGACACTAGGACACATTAAATATCTGGTCTATCTAACACCGGTACAAAGCTGCTCAAAATGTGACTCTAGTCCAGTCAATCGGGCAGTATTTCGAACACCTCATTTTCAACAAAACGGTTGGCAGCATTTCCGGAAAAGTGACAACGTAAAGTCAACCTATTCTGTTGTCGTCACTTTCATTTCCTGTATTTTTCCACTTCAGTTTTTGATAGATATGAAGCAACAGGTAAAGTAATGTTAATGAGGCAGATTACCTTGAAAAGCATAGCCACCATTCTTCCCTTCTAGTTTTACGCTTAACATCTCAATTTTTGATTAGAATTGGTTTTTTTACTATTTTTCCTATACTCCTCAATCACCTTCAGACAAATCCCCCATGGGAATAGCGGCAATTTGGAATTACCTTGTATAGGGCGTTCGTTCCATTAAGAAAATATGTTATATGAAATTTTCATATTTACGTCTTTCAAGTTTTATTTGAACTTCAGGTTTAAAAACATTGAGTAATAATGAACAACTGTAGTTTTTACCACTTTTCACAATTTTTTAAAATCCGTGATCTAGTAGAGTGTGAACTTGTCAGAAACACCCAGTACCATGTATAAAGTAGGCGAACAAAAACATTGGTAAAACTCCCACAATCTTAACTGCGCTTTACTCCTCAAACAATAAAAAACAAAGACTGCAGAAACAGAAAGGTACCAAAAGAACTTTCAGTTTGGAGCTTTCTTCAAGGCTTCTCCAATACATACCAAAATCGATGGCGTGACACATACAGCCGCAGGAATGGACAACCGAGGTGACGTTAGTTGGAAAAAGTTGTAATCATGCGTCCCACGGGAAATTTTGGATGTTCTAAATAGACAATGCTCGTGTAAAATTAATCGCTGAAGTTTTCCTGAACTTTGCTGAAACAGCTAAACTTGTTGCATAGTCTCTGCTATTTTTATGTTGTTTTTCAACTACAGATATATACATTTTCAGCTTTAGCCCGAAGTTCTCCCGTTCCATTTCTGGATTGTATTCCGGTATGACGTTTTCGTCCCTCGGGGACTGTTCAGAATTTATTTACATGATTTTACATTGCATTTGTCGGTCTGGCTTAAAACTCTGGTTTATTTATGACCCATTTCAAGCATTGCTTATATTTTGCTTTATTTGAAAATTTTATTTTTTATTACTAGGCGAAGATATTTCCCATATCTACGCCACGATATCATTTTATACCTAATTTCTTCATTTCTGACAAGGCAATTGAAATTCACTTAGCTTTAATTGAATATGTAGACGTCTTACATAAACGCGCATTGTTGTGACGTGTAAATAAAACAATTTCTAATAAGCTCTAATAAGTACTTGCAGTTGACGTAAATTAAAAAAATGTATTATTTATAAGTACATAGTATTATCTGATGCATCTGAGAACTTCTGCTTGAAAAGAATTAATATTTTGTCAGTATAACCCAATCAGATCAATAATCCGGTGGTAATGGCTGATTAGTAACCACATCATGTCACAGACTTATTTTTAATTTATCAGGCAATTAATAGTTTATTTCCATATTTTAGTTAGTCATGTACATTAATCAATGTTTAATGTTTGTAAGAGTGTGAAATATGTATACATCCTTATATAGTTCTAATTATTAAAGAGCATAATCAGCAAAGAATTTAAGTCTGATTTTTACCTACCGATTTTAACAAAATTATTTTTCTTGGTCCCCTGGTGGAAAGTACGTACTTTCGTCACTGTTTGCGATGATGAAACCATCACTTTTACCCATTACAAATTGTTTTCACCCCGTTTGGAAAGTAGTAACTTTCGCCACGCAGGCTGACAGCTTGACTTTGTCACTGATTGCCAGCTGACTATTTTGACAACACCTTCAAAGTTTTTCTTCAAAACCTTATGCTTTTCCCGGATGGCTAGTTTCTACCAAGGATCGAGAAAAATAGTACACGATACGCAAGACGAAAGTCGAAGTTCCGCCACTGCGTCAAGCGCTTGTTTTTTGTACTGTAATATTTAATTTTTACGTTTGTTGGGGTCACATGACGTTCTTGAAGAACAATGAAAGTAATACGTATTTATTAAAAACACCGCCTAACAAAAATATTTGTTTTTCTTGATCCGCTGGCGGAAGATACACAGTTTCACCACTGTTTTCGCCGGTAAATGATGTTAGATTTAAGTACAAATGATGTTAGCATTTAGGAGCCGTATATAACAAGCAATAAGAAGGAATGTAATACTTGGTTGAAAATAAAATTGTTCAAATATATACCACTGTTTTCGATAGCGAAAGAATCACTTTTACTCATTACAATGACAATTTACCTGTTCGGATTTTTGCACACATCTCTTCAATATAGTGGACTGTAGTTATATTTTTTATGAAGAAAACAATAAATAGGCGCTAACTTAATTTATTGTAAAATACAAAACACGTGGTAACAATTAGCTGATCTGATGGATGTCAGTGCAGCGATAACCGAATAATGAATAATGCGCTGACGATTCACAATGCGCTTCACATGAAGTGCATTGACAGACACCTGCGTGAAAAGTAGTGCCAACATGCTGGCAGTTCTTACAATAATATAATTTTAATATTCTGTTCTGTTCTGTTCCTGTTCTAAACTAAACATTACCTTTCCGCCCACTATTCAATTACATTTTCTTCATCCTATGTGGAAAGTAATAACTTTCGCCGCGCATGCTGACAGCTTGACTGTTTAGACAACATATTCAAAGCCGTTTTTTCAAAACATTATACCTTTCCCAGCTGGTTTCCACCGAGGATCAAGAAAAACATTATACGGTACCTGAGACGAATGTGGAAAGTCATGTGTGCATGACTTCACGCAGTGGCGAAACTTCGACGTTCGCCTCTTGTACCGTTATATACTATTAAGATCCTTTGGTAATTTATTGATCGTACATACAATAGTACTTTCTACCTATTTTATTTATTTACGTTCAAAATCCCAATATTGAACATATTCTGCAGCGAAAGTCGCACTGTTTTTACAATCAGAAAATGTGAAATCGTCGCACATTTCTGCGTGATCTACAAATTTTCAAGTTCAGCTGAGCTGAGGATCAACGTTCAGGGTTGTGCAGGGTGTCCCAACGAAAGAGTGAAATCAGTTTTTTATTTAGTTTAAAAATATTCACAATTACACAAAACGCGTCGGAAAAGTTGCAGTGCACAAAACAAGTACTTCGGAATGCCTATTTAGATTGAATTTATATTTGTGATACAAAATGCGATTAAAAATTGGATAGTTAATTGACTTTACCCACAATTTTTTATGGTGTTGATAAATCGAAAACTCTTCCGTCGCTTTTAAGCACAAGTTTTTTAGAAGGACTTAAACAAAACAAAAACAAAAAAAACAAATTAAAACTAATACTACATTTCTATTTGGTTTGAAAAATATTTGCTTTTGAAACTACAGGGCGTCTATAATAACAATTCAAATTAACACGTTTTCTTCAAAATCTCCCGTTTTTTAAATAGCACAACCAATGTGTATCGTTTCTCTATCAACCTATACGAAGAGTCGCTAGATTGACTAAATCATGTCATCGGAAAACATTCGATTGCACTGAAAAGTTATTCAATCGTTGAATAAGAAATTAAAAACGATTCGACACCAGCTCCAGTCAAGATAATAATTTTACATGCAGCGCGGCAAATTAATTGAACAAATAAAATTGACCTGTGGCAAATCGGAAACATCACATTTAGATATACTGTACCAATGAATTTCTATAGCAGGCACCATTTTGAATACTATAAATCTAAAAGAAAATATTAGGGATCATCAATACTGAAAAATGTAAGACAGCTGCCTAAAAGTGTTGTTATTTTTAAACCGCAAACTGATGCTACACTGAAGTGCAAAGCAACGCAGACGAATTCGGGCCGTATAAATATTGAGAAGCGGTTATTAAATTTAGCTTTCAGGTTTTGAAGGAAAACAATCCTATTTTTAAAAACTCGCGATAGTTACAATGAAAAATCTATTGCGATCGGTCAACGTGCACTTGTACATGTGGGTCCTTTAGTACGGTTACACAAAGCATTTCAGAGCGTTCCATAACTTTAGTTCAAATGGCCTAATTTGCTCTCCAAAGAAGATGTTTGGATTTTTTAAACAATACCCCGAAGTAATTTTCAGCTATGCAAAAATCGGTGGAATTATCACAATCTCAACAATAATTATGATGCTCGTCTATATTAATGAAATATGAAATAGCGGAAAGTAAACACATCATGTGGGAGTTCTATAATAACTTCAGCGCATTCTAAAGCAAAGTAATACTCACGGCATATTTGTCTCCGACGTTGTTTAGTTTGTTTCCAAATAACATGAGGGACTCAAAAATTACGAACAGAGTCGTGTCGACTGCATATCGAAAGCTAAAAACATTGAATGCAGGTGGGTTACTGCAAAATATAATTTAATTAAATAACATATTTTATGTAACATACACTAGGCCAGTTCAAAACGTAATTGTTGTTAAAATTGTATACATTAATTTTGTAATTTCGATTTAAATCGTTCTACTCAACTAACAATACGTGAAGTTAAAAACATAACAAACATAGAAAAATCATCCTAATTCTTCCGTAAAATATGCCGCTTTTTATGATTTCTTTGAGCAACAATGGTTTAATAATTTACAAGTATTCGGGGAAGCTGAGGCCTTTTGTCAAAGCTTTAATTTTCATATCTCTAATGTAATCTGCAATGTATGAAACATTCATATTCTTTCAATACACTCTGATGGAGAATTTATTTGGTTTGAAGAATTGACCTACATACTTATGGTCCAAACCCAAGAGATGTGATACAGTTAAGTATTTAATCTTCAATTATTTTCCTTTTATAATGCTCTTCATAATATCTACCATTTGATGTTGGAGACAAGGCAAGATGTAGTCTATTTAATTCCGTTATTCTGTTACTGATTATATTATATTTAATTCCGTTATATTCGTTATTGAATTTAATTTTATCCCGATAATTTTTTTCTTTATTACTAAAAATTTCTTAGGAAAAATTAAATTCTCATATGCCTTTTTCTCAATATTTTTATTAAAATATATCTTGTTTCAACAGACCCAAATAACTCCGTAGAGTAAGCAACAAGTGAATGTGTATTTTGATTGAGTTAAATAATCAATAAGACAGTTATGGTAGTGACGGTTTATACAGACAATTTATATAGTTTCTTCAATATATGTGAGTGTTGAATATGGTACTTATTATGGATCAGTCAAGACTATAATAAAAAAAGGGAATACGTATTATTTGATAAGTCTGTGTTTTAAAAGCTTCACAAAACTACATTTCAACAAAAATTCGCAGCTGTAGTTTTAAAATAAAAGATTATTTAAAAATTAAAATAACTTGCTTTTTGTTAATATAACAAATTTTAAAGAATTAGTCCATCTGCTAAGATAATAGACAAATAAAAAAGCAAAAAAGGTACGTTATGTAATTAATCAGTACTCAACTTGATCAAGTTTACCTAAATATAAATGAATAATTGCAAGCAATTGGAAAGTGGATTAAACCACTTGATTTGCGTCTATTCAACCAACAACATTAAAAGTTTTATCGAACTTTATAATAGCCAAAAATTGCTGAAATGTTAAGTTTAAAGACACCTAAAAATTTTTGCACTGGCGGCAACCGGTTGAGGCTAATTTTAACTACGCAAGTAGGAGACATACAGTTATTTATAAAATAGTTGTGAGCTAAATTTAAATGCCGATATAATAAACCAAAATTTCACAGTGGTCTGAGTGACAAAGTTACTACTAAAAATTATTTAATACAATTAAATCAAAAATGTAATATACAATTTTTTTTTATCGTTTCACTAATTGACGGTTTGTAAAAAAATAGTTTTCTTGATTTTTAATGGATTTTACTTTAATGTGTTTGCGCGCAATCAAATAGCACTAATCCAGTCATCAATTTGTTGCTACATGGTTGCTTCGACAAGACTGTTAATATATTTTTTTTGAGTAAGTTTAATGCATTAAGAGTATGTTTATTCACCTTCTGATAAACTTGCTTGCAATTAAATCTGAGTAGGTAGACTCTTCCTGACAAATAATGGGCTGATAGACTATTTAGCGGAATCAATTTTTTTCGCTATAAGTATCTGGTTTATCCGACAAAACATAACTTGAAATTTTACATGCCGGAAAATGGCAACTTTCTGTCTTTGCCTAATTAGTATATATAGTATATTATATACAGGGTTGCTCATTAGTGCGTCAAAGTGCGATATCTCAGTAAATATGAAGTTTACAAGAAAATTCGTCCAACGAAAGTTTTTCACGTTTAAAAGGTCCACATTCTAAAATTACTTTCCAATATACAGGGTGCATCATAAACGTGTGGTAGTTACCAACTCTGGTTTTTTAAATGAAACCCCCTCTTTTTTTTGTTATTTTCAGATTGGCCGTTCAATTTTAATTTATGTTTGTTTCAACCGTTTTACCTGAAAAATTTACGATTTCCGAGTTATTCGTAAAAATGTGAAAGTTTTGACAGCTACTGGGTTCCACAGAAATCGATGCTGTACACTAC
>NW_026017110.1:14181316-14188855 GCF_020466585.1 Dendroctonus ponderosae | reverse complement strand
CATGAAAAACTTTCGTAGGACGTATTTTCTTGTAAAGTTCATATTTACTGAGATATCGCACTTTGACGCACTAATGAGCAACCCTGTATATCTATTGCTGTCTCTGCTGTTTAACGCAGTTTTATCCTTATGCAGACAGTCCCTGAATCAGTTTATTATCCTAGAGATAAATTAAGATGAAAGCAGCATTTGGAAGCAACAGAAACTTTTATTTGCTACCTGATAAATTTATTCCATTGACAGTACCAGCAAGTTAATCAGAAAGTAAACAAACCGACCCTTAGTCGTTTAACTAATAATTGCGGAGACGTCTCCGGAGATGAATTCCTATACTCGATTTTTTCCATTTATTGCGACTTTGAACAAATTGAACAATCCTTAGGAGTTTGATTTCATCGTCCTAAATCACCCAGTATATAACACACAATTGAAAGCGTTTGCAAGGCCAGTTTTACCTGTAAGAAAGTGGGTTCAATTTACGAATAAACTGAGTCAACTTTTGTCAGCTAGTGAATTGAAATTATACAAAATTTGTCAAATTATAATTTAACATATGTTTATTAATTATATTTGATTAACCACTGTTTCTGATTAGGAATAGAATAGCTCCTTTTCCTTTGCTGGTAATCGCAAAAAATACTGTTTTTAATAAATATTTGGTAATCGAAGATACTTTGAATTATTTACTTTGTCCGGAAAATATTCAAACTTTCTGAAATGTTAGACAGTTTTATTTTACAGCAAAGATGCACTGAGCAAATTCTATCAAGTCCATGCTGGTTGTTCTGCAGTTATATTCTAGAGATAAAATACAGATTTTTCATTTAATTTATTCTTCATCATTGAGGAGAAGAAGAAAGTTTAGCGTAGCAAGCAAACCCCATAACGACTTGTTATAAAGCAATATTTTGCAATTGTTCCATGATTAATTGGTAGCATATCGGAATACTTAAGCATTGAAAAAGAAAAATTCTATTTGATCTTTGTTTCAATTTACAAAAAAAATTATATTAAAAAAGTTCTCTTGTAGAATTTTTTGAAGAATAGTCGAAGCAACAATGCTATTTTTTGTCGTCAAGAGATAGTTACAGGTGGATGGCCCTTTTCAATAATAACAATAATTTGTCAAACTATGACTTAGTTTGAAGCTCCTTTCACAAATTTACGGATACGTGATTGGTTCTAAGGAAATGCCACAGTAACATAGCAGAATCAGTCAACGTCAGCACAGTGCTAGAGATACTGGAGATTGGCTCCAGGAAGATAATCGGCTACAATAGAGGTTCGGGTTCCATAAACAGAGGAACAAGTATGGGACATAATTGCAGCAGAGCCCTCCAGGGGAACTCAGAGCGTTGCACAACAACTGACACTTTCCCATTCACCAAATAAATACCGAGGAAGGGCTACATTCCTGCTACGTATATAAGATAAACAGAGCACAAGGACACATTGAACCAATCGCTCACTGAACATCGGTACAAATTGAACAGGAGCTAATTAACAGAAGAACGAGAAGCTGCTCGAGAAGTGTGGATAATAAGGTTAAAGATTCAAATTTAAGTTTGTAATTTATAAACAAGTTAATAATTCGAGGTCATGAGGATAGCAATTGACATTTCCAAAACGTCCGTTTTTTACCATTTAACGATTTCTGTTGAATTTCTATTTTATTGTGACTCTGTATAATTCCATGGTTACCGGAGTTTTTAATAATTACGAAGTAACAGGTATTTACGTAATGTTAATTAGGTACATTACCTTGAAAAACATTGTTACCGCCTTTCTGATATATTTTTTTGCAAATATCCCATTTTTTAAAAACAATTTTTTTTTTGCTATTTTTTCTGTTTTCCTAGAATAGCGCCAGACAACATCTCCAGAGGAATGACATATAAACTGAGCAATAGTTGATACTCTTTACGGAGAATAAATTCAAGAATTTTGCTGGAAAATTATATGATATTTAATTAGATATAAATATTTATTTGGTGCATATGTTGCTATTACGGTACCACCTCTTTTATGCGTTTATAAATTGAGTAAATGTAATTAAAATAATAAATATGCTGTCTAGAAGCAACAAAATATATCTATGTAAATAGTACGAAGTAGTTACAGACACTATTTCGGAAAGTATTACTTAATTTTATTTATTTAAAAGAGACACTGCACATTTGACATGTTTCAATAGACCGGAGAACAATACATTTAATGTTGTAAAATTCCATCTGCGTACCTTCCATCACAATTGAAATAATTGCAGCTTATTGAGGACTAAATTTCAATATCCCACGCAAATTGTCCAAAAGCAAAATCAAGTTTGTAATTTTCAATATTTCCAGAAACAATAACTAACAACGGAATTCAATTTATAAACTGATGTTATATGTGTGAATGTATATTTTGGTCAATATGGTTTTCCCGTGTTTTAGAAAGACTGGAAGTAATCACCATTTTAATGGAATGTCTGTTGACAGTAAAATACCAATACCTGTTTAAAAATATATACATTCAAAGTCACCTTTTTCTCACCGCTTAAAATATATTGCTTCAATATCTTTTTTTAACTCCTCCAGCTTCATATAAAGTCAGATTTTTCACCAACGTGTATTACACTCACAAAAATACACTGTGATTAGATATATTTATTTCGTGCATAGGTGGTATCATAAAGCTATCCAGTTTGGTTATCATGTATTTTAACACAACACTTTAACTTTTATAAAGTACTTTTTTATTTCAAATTTACATGTAAAATGTGAGTGAAATAAAAATTCATTTTTCATTTTTTCGAACAGGCAGTAGAAAAGCTGTCAAGTTGTTGGTTTAATTTTGAATTAATCCAAGCTATGTTGTCCTTGTTTTGATTTATGCCCTTAATACATTTTAGAGCCGACATCTCTAAGCATTTAAAATACATTCTTTCCTCCGAATCAGACTTAGTTTACACATTGGTTTATCTACGCCACTATAGCACTGTTTATCCGCCTACATCCCAAGTCTGGCCTTTCGTGAAAGCAGGTCCCTTCCTATATCTTTTAACTTTATGCGAAGGATATTCAGATAAATCGCTGCAGCAACGCACCATGAATAGGATGTTATTTCAGAGATTTTACGGCAGCAGGCAAGCTCGGAATTATCGATGGTAATACCGATAATTTCCAGAAAAACCTTATTGTTATGTATAAGAATGTATGTTCTTATGTATGTATTAAAAGAAAGAATGCATTTTGTCGAAAAGTGTATCAGAAGCTGATCAGTAGATCTCAAGTAACAAAACCAGAACTTAAAAATTGGCAGTAGTTTGCGGAAGCTTTCTGCTTAGCTTGCAGATAACAAATTTTAATTATACCCATATTTTTTTTTGCATTAGAGGTACTTCCTATCCCAATAGTTATTATATCATTTTTTCATACAATGTACCTACTTGCTTCAATGTATTGGGTGTATATTATTATAACGCCATAAAAATTAATAGGCATATTAATTTTGGGAAATGTGGAAGATTATAACTGTTACACAGAAAGTCACACACGAACACAATGACATATAGAATAATAAAATTTTGGACATTTGAAAACAGTCACTGACTGTATCGCAATCATAAATAATAGATAATGAACTTCTATAAACTTACTCAAGATTGACCGACAAACTGCAGCCACTTCAACTTGACAATTTTAGAGGCAACGTTAAATTAATCATTTAGCGTAAGAAGAGTAGCTTCTCCTCAGAGTAACATGTCTTGCGCAAATGTAATTCATGAGTACATTCGACAGCTGGTAGCTTATTTTGAAATCTTTGTTGATGTAGTTAATTAAAAACGGGAATAATAAATGCTCTATCACAAGGTAGCTTAGGCATAAATCGTAAATTAATTTGGGTTACATTTATATCTTTTTAGCGCGTAAGAGTTGATACGACATTAAACATTAAAGATTCATATATGTAAACTGAAATGGTTGAAGAAATTCATAAGAAGAATTGAGAACGCGGGCGGAAGAAGAAGCAACTTGGTACATATTTGGAGAAAGCGAAACTTATACTGTTCTAAGAGACCTTATGTTTCAATTAGTTTCTCCACCACAATATACTACGAAATTATATTACTGGGTTTGTGGCATATGGATGGAAATGTCAATAATATTTTCTTCTGCTTCTTCTCATTGTAGGGCTTAAGCTGGTATTTTCTAACTTAATTCTCTAGAGATGTTGATGTCCAGGACTTCACACATCTGTTTGGAGGTCTTTCGAGAGGGCGTCTTGTCCAAGGTCTTCCGTCTGTGGCGATTCTTGCCAGACTTCCCTCTGTCATCCTGTCCACGTGGCTCTTCCGATCCCTTCTAGGTTTACGTCCCGATCTGAAGTTGTCTTCCACTTCACATTCGTGTCTTATGTCTGTGTTTCTTTTCATGTCCCTTAGTGTGTACCCTGAGATGTCATTGAGTCTTTCCATTTCTGTTGTTCGTAGGTTCGAAGATTGCGGTTGTTTTCGTTCTTTTGTTGTCAGCTCTTGTTTCTATCTCTCTCTTCAGACGTTGATCGGTTTAGAGCGTCGTGACTATTCGTGGTCGAAGTCTTCGCCATGCAACGCTATCCTCTAAGGTTGTTGTTCAATCACCCAATTTGCGTATGTTCTGCTTTGCCCATCGTCTCGAGGCTTAAGGTCTTGAGTCAGTTGGACTTTGTACGGATGGAGCTTCAAATCCAATTGTAAAATTCGCCACAATGAGCAGTAAGACAAGCCCAAATGTTGAGCACATCGGGGAATCGACGAATTCGGGTCTTCCTCCACACTTTGAGCAACAACAGCGATATTTTCAGCTGAAAGAATGTTGCGATGATGCACAGGCCTTACAATATCAGTAACCGACGCAGTATCTTTACAGCAAGCAATTACAGCAATAGCAAGGTGTAATTTTCCAAACCTCAAATTGAATAACCTCTTATTAAAAAATATAAAAGAATATCGTATCCCACGATGAACTGAGCGTATTCCTGAAATTAACAAAAATTTCCTTCTTTCTAATGGAACCTTGTACATTTAAGGCAATTTTCGAATTTCGCTTGAAATGCAGAATACATTTTATTGGAAGAATTTAAAGTAATTGAAGAAATGTTGCCATTAATGTTCATTTTGTTAGACGTTTACCTTAAACGGCCTTTAGGCAAACGTTTGCCTCACGTCTCTTCTACAGGCCGTTGGGCGAGATATTTTAACTTTTTCTTTTGCACAACACCATCGATGAGTAATTTGTTTTCCATCATGTTATAACGTTTTATTTTCTATACAATGGACCATACATAAGTCAATGGTTTTCAACGATAATCAAGGATTTAATTTAAGTAGTAAAAGAGAACTGCGTTATAAATATAACGCCAAATAAACGTAATTGTTATAGTATATTTTGTTAATTGTTAGATCCTAATGATGCAGAAATAAATCTGAAACGTAGTGCTTTGATTAGCACAAACATACAGTATTGATTCAGTAGCATCAAAATAATGTTTTTGTATTATAAATTGTACCTTACTTTAGTTTAAAATGTTAACGCCACGCGTCAAATATAATATGAGTAAATAATAAATATTTAATTGGGTTTTGTGGTCTGTGTAAAGGTGCGTGACTGCAGTTTTTTCGTGTTCGGAATTGAAGCGAAATTCGAAATTGAAATGTTTTCTTCATTGTCAGAAGTTTTATATAACTACATATCAATGTCTAATCTATAAATATGTCAAGAACAGCTGCGAAACATGCACCCGTGTATGATAAATTAATGCTAGACTGTTCTAATGAACGAAAGCGGTATCAATTATCCGTCTGACCGGTTACTAGTATTGACCTAAAAGTGAACACCCCAATTGGAAACAGTTTACAACCGGATAAATTTTGACGGTTGCAAATAATATCGTCATTTTCAAAAAATTTGTTCTTGAATAATGTTGCCTAACTTTTTCAGTATTTAACTCGCAGCGTTCGTGCGTTGTCTGAGGCACTTGACACTGCCGATCCCGGGTCTGGATCTCGACATTCTGGAATCAGTTACTTCCCTGATCTCGCTTACCAATAACAAGGATGAGCGGTCCGTTCAAACGACGGTCTTCCTTAAAGGCCTTACCACCAATTGGAAATATAAGAAAAACTTCCATCAGGAGACAATCGTCGGTGGGACTTCCCAGTAAATCGCCACTTGCAGCGCAAGAAGTCCCATGGGACGTTTTGGACCGCTGCATTCTTCCGGTTATATGTTGTCATGGTGCCGCGTTTACTTTAAGCAATATTTTGAACGTTTTGCAAGTGTCTCAAGTAACTACGTTTACTCTATTCGTGTTTTTTACTATAGTGGTGCTAGGATTAGTGTTCTTTTATCATAATTTGAAGGTGAGTAACTGCTTATAATTCAATAAAATCAGTTGATTCGTAATTGTACATGTGGAAGCATTATTTTCACATCCATGATTTCGCTTTTATCAGATCTGCATCCAGCTTGTAAGCGTGACTAACTCAATTAATTACTTCTACAAAGTCAAATTAAATGAAAAGTTATTTTACTGTTTTAGCTTATTTTGAGGATTTGGAATTTGTGTGCTTATTAAATGGACGAATTAATTTTGCGAATTTGCAATGGGTGCACTCATTTTCCAATATAATTGGCTAATGCGATGTTAACCAACTTATAGTGTAACAGAAACCTCAAACGTTTCATGTTCATGCAAGTCATGCACAAGGCCATAAATGCCTTTTTCTTGGTTAGTTTTCAATTTTTGCAAAAATAAGGAACATTACCAGGAAGGAACAAAAATTACTTAAATGGATGGCTTTACTTTTACTTCTAGACTTGTTACACATCTACATGAGGTTTTATCGATCTGTTTCCGGACAACAGTGCTGTTGGTTTTGTTAGCTTCAATTGATAAATCCGATCGGGCTATAAGACAGATAAAAGCCGGGTTATACGTACAGTTACGCAGTATATGTATACATGTTATATATTTTTCATCTCTACAGTCAAAGTCAAATATTTTCAGTCAATTTCTACTTTGAATACCTGTTATTGGAAACTAAAACTCACATGTTCCCATTAAGACAGGAAACTAGTTAGTTTACAGTCAGTAACGCAGTAACGCGGGCTGGTCTTGGTTTTTTAAACAGCGGTTTAATATTTTGGGTAAAACACAATTCTTTGATGTATAACAACTTTCAATCCGTCTACAATACCTAGAGTAGAAACCAAGAAGTGTGCACCTTATCTGTAACGAAGACTATAAAACGGGAAAGCACATTCTTGTTGGTGTTCAAATGCATTTTTTGTAAATATTTTATCGAATGGAATCTACAGGGTAATTCAAAATGGGCGTCATTCCTTTTAAGGGGTGATAGAGGCTCACTTGGGGAGTACGAGAAAAATATTGAAAATTTTTTTTCGAAAATTTCTAGAAGATATTGTACCGTGGATGGCCGAGTATCAAACTCTTTCTTCAGCTTCCAACTTTTATTCACCTCGGTATAACTTTAAATGCGGAACAGGAACAAAC
>NW_026017110.1:14151470-14181266 GCF_020466585.1 Dendroctonus ponderosae | reverse complement strand
TGTGACTTACTTTGAATTTCCTTTCACGAATTTGCTGATATGCGATTAGTTCAGGGGAAATGCTACAGTAACATAGCAGAAGCTGAAAGAACTCACGCCAACACAGGGCGAGGAGAGTGGTTCCAGGAAGATAGTGGACGACAATCGATGTTCGGGTTCCAGACACAGAGGATTGGTGGGATTGATATTGCGCATAATCGAAACAGGGCCTTCCAGGGGCACTCAGAGCATAATAACTGACACTTTCCCAAGCACCAAATAAATAGCGAGGTAGGGCTACATTCCTACCACGTTTGTACGATACACACAGCACAAGGAGATACAAATGGAGCAGGAGTTAATTAACTGAATACGAGAAGCTGCTTGATAAGAGTGGATAATAAGGAGGTTACACAGGCACTAGCTTGTTTGGAGTTAACCATTCAAATGTTTGGTGTTATATGGATTACTTGTAAACACCAAACCCCGCAGAATTCGAGGTTCGAGTCAACGAATCTTGTTGAATTTACCGTTTATCCTTGTCTATCTTATTGTCCCTCTGTATAATTCAGGCAAACAAAATTAAAGCAACAGGTATTTGCGCAATGTTAATTAGGCAGATTACCTTGAAAAACATTGTTGCCGAATTTCTGATATAGTTTTTTGGAAATTTCTCAGTTTTTAATAACAATTAATTTATTTTACTATTTTTTTTGTATTCCTATAACAGCGCCAGACAACACCTCCAGAGGAATGACGCCAATTTTGAATGAACCTGTATAGTTAGCCAACAACCGAAGTTTTACAAAGGTCTTATAAATAATAAATTTACAGTTTATTTCACGTCTTATAATGGTCTCACAGCATACATAATAAACGTCATAAGTTCCTCAATTTTCTGTGAATTATTTTCAAGGGTGATCTGGTTAATGTCAAGGCGTTTCTCATTATAAAATCACTCAATATAAACATAACGTTAAATATAAAAGCATATATAGAACATACTTACCAAGATTAGTACCACTTCCAAATCGCACCAATTTCATTCAAATGACTAGATATTATAACACTATGTGCACTGTGTCGGTCATTGCATTCGTTTTTCCAGTTCAATATACACGAATACTCAGATGGAAACGAGAAGCTGCATTAAAACGTTTTCCACTTAATCGCCCCAACACTAACCACGTTACAATCACATAAAATGCTAAACAGGAAATACATTTACTCGATAGAAACAACTGAAGCGAAAAAATGCATAACTTGTTTATGTTACATCCGAGTTTATTTTATATCCTCTATAGGGAATTCGGCATTTCAAAACAGGAGTATTTTTGGTATCCTGTATTTCCAATAATACAACCTGTTTATTTAGAGTCACGTGTGTTTATTCGTATGTTTGTGTATAACTTTTCCAAATGCGTTATCGATATTTATTTACCTTCAGTTTATTAAAATGTTAATCTAAGCAGTTCAGTTATTGTTTTCCGGACTGGGTTACGTCTATTTTACAAGATAGAAAAGTGGAAAGTTTTCAATTTGGTCTATTTGAAACTTTTGTCTAACGAAACATATTGGTAATTTGAAAACTAACCTGAAAATCGAAGCATCAAAAATCGAAGAATTAAATAATCCTTAATGTTTTATAATTTAATTTAAATAATAATTAAATTTGCTGTTTGCATTCATTACTTCTTACATTCAGTTTAATTACGAACACAAATTCATCTTATTTTTCGGTTCCGAAATACTCGAAAATCTTTAATCATTCATTACCGATAAGTGGATACATAAATAGCCTTTAATTCGCTCTAAACAAATTAGTAGTAATTCTTTAGCAGTATCACTTTTTGCCAAAAGACGCTCACACTTTTCATATGATATTACTGTGAAATATTGCCTTAAAACGTAAATCGTGTTGTTTTTCTCAGGTTCATTCGACAGTTTTTGACGAACCATTGAGGCGTTCAATGATTCTACGACTGTTGAGAATTAATTGATATTTTCCAGAAATATATCTGCTTCGATAACATCGAATAATATCTCGTTTTTCGTGGAGGAAACTGGGAACCATTTTAATAGGACACCACTGGCACGCTAAAACAGTAACTTGTGCTGCTTTCGGGCATCAAATCAACGGATACGTTTCACATTGAAATAATAATATAACAAACACTATTATTTATATTAACATTCACTGGAGAAGGAAGTATCTACAAAATTCGACCGAAATATCAATGTGTCCTCACTAAAAGGAAAATATAATTAAACAGTTTCTAAACGACAAAAATTATTTCATGAATTAGGTGTAGTAACTAAATATGTTGCATACAGTAGACTAATAATTAAATTTATTTAAGATATTTCATAATATTTCAAAAATTTTATTTAGAGTAGAAATGAAGTACAGAATAAGAACATTCTTAAATGAACACTATAAAAAGGAATAAACGCTTAACATAAAGCCACATTATTACACAAACTTACACGACTGATGATCATTGAAAGCCTTTAAATTAGCTGAAGATCTTACTACAAGTTAACAAGGTTTCTAAAGGCGTACATGAAACAAATAAATCGGAAGCTTATAAGAAAAAAACTGATTAACAGTTTTTAAACTGTAAAGTGTAAATAACGCATAAGTTCATTTGTTATAGTTTTAACAAATACATTTTTGCATTAGCACAAAAGTAGGGGTAACGAAGTACATTGGATTATTTTGTAAACGTTGCGTGATTCTCAAAAACTGTAATTTACTTTTTAAAATTAATAGACTTCTGAATACTTTCGCATTATTTATCCATTCGCGCCACGTCGGCCATTACTATTCAGTGATAAATATTCAGTAACATAAAGTGGCTAGATGAGCAAAATAAACCTACATTAAATATGATAAATGGTGAGTTACTCGCTTATATGAATTTTAACATAAAGTAAGTGTAGGGATGTACTCAACATTTAGAATGAACGAAAATTTTTGCTAGTTATACTGTACTAAGGATGTTTTTGAAAGTTTCCCTTTAATCTGCATTTGTGACTATTTCCAATCAACTATTTCCTTTCACAACAATGCAAATTATAAATAGTTTGATACAAGATTGAGATACGTTTCGAACCTACGAAAATTGCAATTTCAAATGTATTTAAAGTTTCCACTATAACGTTTTTCTGAACGCAAAAAATAATTCCTAGTTTAGCAATGGTCAGCTGTTTTCAAGGAAAAGCAGATATTTTACACAAAAACGCGATATTTTGAAGTCCTCAGATTCAAAAAACTGGCAAAAGGGTGCGAAATCATAAACTTTAGAAATTTACCCTCATGGTAGAGCTGGCAAAAATTCTTGGAGATTATGCGTTTCATATGAAGAAAAAAGCAGTGGAAAGTCCGTATAGAATTGTATAATAAGCGAAAAAATGTTCCATCCTAAATATTTCAAAGAATATGCACAAAAAATTTACCTTTTACGATATCAGCACGATTACAGATGCTCGAGTGGGAAGAGTTACTAGGAGGAAACAGATCAAATGTTGCCGCAAAAAGAGACAAATAAGTTCCAAACCGTAATGTAAAATAATTCAAACTTAGAATGCAGAAAAATTAATGAATGGCAATAGCGGAAGAGGTTTTGATCTATGGTTTTTTGATCTTGCCTTGGGGATTATTGGAGGAGTAAGCTGGAAGTTTAATATTTTCAAAAGAAGACCGACAAACTGCGTATTAATGCGTAATTTATAAACCAGTCCAAAGTTGTGCAAAATAATTGACGAGCAGCAAATGGTTGGTGAAAAATTATTCACACGTCAATGTAAGATTATTTTTAAAATTGATGAACCTAAAGGGAAACCAAACTTTACACCAGAGCCCCAATTACCAAGTTCAAGAGAACGGGAAGGAGCACATCGTGATTGCTCCGTTCCGCAGCCTTTCTCCTATAGTTCTTCACTGGATGAAATTACTCGATTGCTTTTGAAAATACACTTAGTCGCTTCTCAAGAGAACCCCGCCCACTTCTCTCATGAGAACGCCGTTCCCCGGTTTCGAGAATTTGGATCCTGATGGAATATTTCTCACTGTTCATCTGAATTAATTACATTAAATGTAAACACCATATTTAAGTAGACCAAAACTTCAGCGCAAAGAGCAGGAATTGCCATTAAAGTCAATAAAACACTAAAAGTTAGAACACAAAGGTTAGACAACGACAAAGACAAAGTAAAACTAAACTAAACAAAAGCTAATCGACAGTCTCGGAAGAATTAAGCGTGCTCTACAGCTTCCTTTTGCCTATCGCTCCCTGTCGATCCAACACGAAATGAGACTTTAATTGAAAGAATGGATCACCTCCAGAAAACTATAACCGCTAATTTAATAAGAAATTATAAATAAATAAAGATTCGTCTTCCTGAATATGTATAATTATCTTGTCAAATGGTTTTGTCGAATCATTTATGGAAAAAATCATTTACGCATTTTTTTCCTTTATATTACTATGAGTAACTAATAAGTTCCATTTTGTTGTCCTATTTTTTGAAAGCTCTTTCTTAATAGTTTGATGCGAGGCTAAAAACATTTCAAAACGTTTAGTAAGTGTAAATGTTATGCTAACAGTTGAAAGTACCTGGTGATTTCTAATTATGACAACGGCTCGAAATAATTCTCAAAGCTAGGATTCCATCGCTTGGTTTGAAACAGCTTAAGCTAAAGCAAAACACTTCACGTTATTTGTTTTGCTTTCAAGTAGGTCGTACATTTTTAACTAACACCTGATGCCTAGAATTATTAATGGAGGTATATTTCGCTGGCGGTGCTTCTTGGATAATTCGTGATTTATGTTGTAGCCCATTTAACAGTGCAACATTCCTTTGTGTAATTTACTATTCTGTTCTGTTTTAACCATCCATCCATTTGTAATGTCCTGTCCTTGGATATTAAATAGGTTGGCTTTTCTGTTTGTTCAAAAAATGCTCATCTACTACAAAATTACGCATTTCCATATTTAATATACGGTATTTTGGCTCCCATTGGCGGCTTTCCATTAAAGTAGTTTTAAGTAAAGCAAAAAGGCCGTTAGCTATCCAAATTCGAGCTAATACCTGGCTTGTTGCATTATTCAAATAACGCATAAGGAAAAGGTTCCATGATTTCTCATTTTAAGCCACGTGTACCTTAAATTAACCTGTCATGTTACATTTATAATGCCTAGAATCAACTAGGCTACACTTATTTAAAACGTCTGACGCAAGCGGTTTTCTGTTTTTACAAATTCACATAACAAAGTTAAGTTTTCATGCGGAGCAATTGGTAAATCTGTTACCCTCAAGCAAGCGTAATATTTAAATTTTCTAATATTTTATACTTTAATGAACATATAAACAAGAGACACAATTAGTTACAGTCTCAGTTATGCGAATACTGCCATAATGTTGCCCAATGTTAATTGGATCGCGTTTAGGATCTAAAAAATTAAAGAGCAAAATAAGTTTTTCAGTCAGTTTCTGGCAAATTGATCTAAGTTTGTGTTTACAAATAATCGATCATTCATCGCGTCACTCCATACTCAATTTTCAACTTTGTTAAAATGATACTGAAAAAATCGATTTTGCCATGGTGTACATCTTGATTATTTTTAAACCAAAATCAAGTTAAATATTTTTAGAGCAGCATATCGAACATGACCAATCAACACTGAGAGGGAAATTACTGAAATGAGATTGATTTCTTAAAATACACAAATACATGTCTATTTGATGCACGAGTTTGCTAAAGAAAATATCGTGATAATTTTTGATGAACGTGATAGTTTGCTCGGTAACATTAAGGAATTTGAAATGATTCGAAAATTATTCATAATGACAATATAGGTACAAATAAAAATTCCTTCCTTGAACATGAAGATTCCTTCTAATTTTAACTAATCTGACTGGGGCATATTTATTCTCACTTGAATCATACCATACACTTTGACAAAAACTTACATTTTCATCCTTCATTACCCGCTTATTTCAATCTCCGCCCAAATCAAACTTCTCAATGAATGTTTAAGTATCTCTCTATGCTTTTTATCACTTAAATCGTTTTTGTAGATACAATTAAAACGCACTTTAATGGAACAATTTGTCAGTTTGTCGCAACACATACACAAATATGTTGAATCTCATAAAACAACAACAAAAAAATAAGCAGACCACACAAGGATTAAACAACGTCTGGATCATTTGGAAATGGAGTTCCGTTTATTGCGGGAATCAAAAGAAAGTGTACACAAAATTTTATCTATATTTTCCGTTCATATTATTATTACAATAGTCCAATATTGAATTAAGAAGCTTGATGTAGCTAATAGTTAAACCCGGAAAATTAAACTATTTAATAGATTTATCGGAAAATATAATTTATGTTCCGCCACTGCTTGAAGTTGATGCACTAGGCAAAACCAAGGGCGTAATGCACGCAGTGGCGGGCCTTCGACTTTCGCCTCACATAGCGTATACTATTTTTCTTGATCCCCGATGAAAACTCGGCGGAAAAGTATAAGGTTTTGAAAAAAACTTTGAAAATGTTGTCAAACAGTCAACTGACAGTCAGTGACAAAATCAAGCTGTCAGCATGAGTGACGAAAGTTATTACTTTCCACACGGGATGAAGAAAATTTAGAATGGGTGAAAGTAATGCTTTCGACATCGAAAACAGTGGCGAAATTACGTACTTTCCACTTGGGGACCAAGAAAAATATGTTTTGTTACAAATATACCTACCAACTTTTAGCAAAAGTTTATTCTGCGGGTTCTTAATATAAAATACGTATATTTCAAAAATCATCGTAATGTCAACTATTCATCTGCACTTACGTAATTTTCTTTCATAGAGAGCCTGGCTGTCTCTTTCTTGAAAGTTTCCAATCGACTAAAAAACGATCGTCATTTTGTTATCTTCCAGGATATATTTTATAGAAGTTTCAAATCATTAGCTACAAAAGTTGTGGCAGCGTTGTATAACCTTTTTTAGCTATCTATTCTAGCAATTTTATCACAACGTATTCTGAATTCTCTTCTAGCCCGATCTGTGAGTGCAGGATACAATGTGATACCACACCCCAAATACAAATTATTGTATTATGTTTTTTTTCGCCTATGTACTTTATATGAAATAAAATTTCTAAGAAATACTGTTCTATATACACAAAAACCTACTCTACGGACTTATTTGCTTACAATATGTTTTTACCATTAAATTTCTGCTTACTGTTCTCAAAAAAATGAGGAAATTGAGACATTTCTGCTAAAAAATTTCAAATTTTAGATTTTCTTCAAATTTCAATCCTATTGTAATTTGCATTCAGACATCGTTCTTTAAAATACATTATTATTTATTTAGCCTTTGAATCAGTGAAATGATTTTCACTTTCTTCTAAACATTCTGATTTGATTTTTAATATCAAGCGATTTCCAGTAATGCCAAAAAGATTATTAACAACTTCCTACTCTTCTTCTCTCTGAGTTATCTCAGCAACCAAAGCTTGAAATAGATGCAAAAGGTACACAGCCGTGTTGTTTAATATTCAGTTTTTGTCAATATTTCAGCATTAAGGGCAAGCAAATTAAGTTTTTATATGCTCCCTAAAGAGGCTTCAGCCGCCATGTAAATGAAAATAGATCGAATTTCGAAAAATTCATAATTATAATGAGTATATTGGAATGTGCCACAAGGGTCGACTTCGAGGCTTGAACTAGCATTCCAAAATTAATAATTAAATATTTTAACCTTACCACAAAATTTTGTTTATTCAAGTTATCGACTGGTAAATTTGCATTGCAATGTCACTAAAATAACTTTAAAAGTCAACGTATAACATCGATAGAAATCAGACTTTATCAGACAGTTATTTTAACATGGTTACTTTTTGTCGAAAATGTCTCACTTTTTGGCTAGTGAGCATCAAAATGTTGGCAATTCATCAATTTTTTTAAAGATAACTCTCTAGACAAGGTACAGTGACTGGGTAAGTTGCAGCCCACGTACATAATGTACTAGCTTATAACTTTCAAGTTAGATTAATTCGTTGTCTGATGGCTGTAAACATATTTATGCCCAAAGGCCAACGATTTGCTTGAAATATCAAAATAAGCAAGTACCCAAATTACAGGTGCCAAATATTTTTGCTAGAAAATGATAACGACCTTCTGATGGCGGGGCAATTTTAATTAGAAGTGCAAGTTAACTGAGAAACCACCAAAACTATGCATTTACTTTTAGATCAAAGGCAAGGTTTTAGGTGAGAATTTTGGAGAAACATAGTCGTGTCAAATTCGGCACCAAAGGAAAGTCAGAAAATATAATTAATTCAAGATAGTTTTTATTGAATTATTGGGCCAGTGAATGAAAGTGGGCCGTTGTAAAGTTTTGTAATATACTGCAATTGAGATTCTCTAATTACACAAAAGCGTCGAATATTGGTCTAAAAATAAAAGCTGTATATGAATCACCCAAACATTCTTATCTCATTATTAAATTCGAATCAACGAATTTTAAAAATTGGAAACGGATCTTACAAAAATAACTACTCTTGGATATCATATGGCAATAATTATTCACTGGTCTATAGCGCAGTATTTTTTATTTTGTTGCACTAGATTTTCATTTCGTTTTCCCTACTGGGCCGTTGCGATACTGTACCTATTCCAAAATAATATCAATTATGTCTACGTATGATTAGTTAACACTAACTACTTTGCATGCAGGGCTGATTCTAGGTACTCTTGTACGATATATTAAGGCTAGTAGAATGAAAACATTTCATTTATTTTAAACTCATTGCTGTTTATCAAGAAAAATATCAACTTCGAATTCTCAGCTTAAAAGTAAACGATTACTAACAGGGTATGCGCCGAGGTATTCTAGTTAATTTGTATATGAATTCTATAACAATTTTAAGAAAAAAATATTTCTTAAATTAAATCCTGAATTCTTCATGAAATATTAGGGAATGACTAGTTGCTAAATAGTGAATTATATTACAACACTGGGTTATTTTTAATTGTTTCCGTTATTTATGACAAAACATGTTCTAACTATATAGTTATGTTATATTACAACGGGGGTACCACGGCGTTAGGGAGAGAATACTAACCACGATTCCTTCCTTAATCAGCGTCTACTAGAACACAGAAAGGAACATCTATCATTCATTAATATCACGGTCACCAAGAAACTTCAAAATACAGTAGAACCTTAACGACAACAGTTGTGCATCCCAAACCGGCTTGACAATGGGGTGTTATGTGATTCAATAATTTTGGTGTCTTATATATGTTTTAATAATTTTTGTTCAGAAGTTCTGTTTTGTTTTGTTAAGTTCTGAAGCTGGTTCATTATAATTCTGGTCTAGTACAAGAAGAATGTCTGCACTAGCTGTACAATTTAATACGTCTATGCATGGCACGTTTTAAGAACATCGACTGCACTTGTGTATTGAACCGCTTAACTTTTACTTATACACTTCTGTCTGCTAACGAACGACCTTTTTTTTTATGTCAAATCATGTCACTACAATTGGCACGCAAATCAAAACGTCGTTCTTATTGGGACACTCTTTATAAAAATTTCTTGCAGTTTTTCTCACTCCCTGTGCCAAATTAGAAGTTTTTCTTAAGATGTCCGGCCCAAATCCTAATTAAAAAGTAATTTTAAATTTTGAAGCAATTATTCGAAATACTCATAAGCAGTTCTAATTTATTCTTGTTACTTTGCAATTAATCGCTCTTGAAGCATTGACTAAGTTTATCCACAAATTGTTTGGCGATGAGAATTTCAGCACGTTAGTCAGCAAGGCTTTCTTTTTGACGTTTTCTCATTGCGTATTGTTTGCCAAACTATGTAAATAAACTTTTCTAATGTATGCGTTTTATGTCACGATGTTTGCAACTCGTGCTCTTTGCGGCATTTGTTATTAGGTCTGGGCACAATTTCGTTTGGCTTTTTTGGGTCCCAATTAGAAAATTAAGTTGAAGGTAGCAGGTGTGGGACAATGATGAGAACGTCTCTAATTAATTATTTGCCAACGTTTCGACCTTTATATCGGCTTCCTCAGGGCTAAAATAGACTAATTGTTTAGCGACCCCGTTTAGACCCCTTTCTATGTACCTTCAGATAAAAACCCAGCCTACGACGACTTTGCGAATAGGAGCAATTCGCTAAATTTTGCGATGCGTCAGAGATATCGGAAAAAGTTGTTCAGAATGCTATTTTAACGGTAAATACAGCCATAGATATTTAGATTTTCACTTTTTTTGTAGGTACTTATTTTACTTGGAATGTTTTTGAAAGGAAAACTGATTCGTTAAGTGGCTTATTCCTCTGAGTGGAACAGGGTTTGCATATATTTTTAGCATCCCACTTCGGCGGTGATTTGCAAAGTTATCAAAAATTTGTTAAAATGACATGTTATGATGATAAAAGTTTGATATTTTTGTCTGCATTAAATTTATTTTTCTGTTATCAGAATTTTTTATACCAAAAGCAGAAACATTTCGGAAAATTGTATTGTAACAAATTTTTCCAGTTTTTGTAATAGAACATTTTGTATATTCTCACGTATTTATAACACTTTTTTATGAGTCAGCTTAACTGCTTTACTTACCAATACTTTAAAAAATTAAATTAAATATAATTACGTAAACAGACCGTTTTTTTAAATACTCTCTCATTTTCTTAGACATATATAGATATTATTCCCTTGTTCTCCGCCAACGAAAAAATGTTGATTCCATAATTTGATTTTTAAGTAGACATTAACTTGCCGATTTTTCCATGATAAAAAACGCTTACTTTATCGATAAAATTTTCTGCAATGGTAAATATTTTGCTATTTTTACCAAAAATATTGGTAATGCAAAAAAATTATTAACTTTTAATGAGAAATTTTTGATAACTTTACACTTGATTAAGCATACGGGAAAACCCTGTATCTAAATTATTCGTAAATTACATAATTAAACACGGCTAGCCTTAAAAATTCCATAGGTCTCAACTTATTACATTATACTCTTTCTGGATCAAAAGCATCAAATAATTTGTACTTTTAGACCGGACTAAAAATTTTGTTGAAACGATTCGTCTTTAAAAATGTACCTACCACGGCAACTTCTGTAATATGTTTACTGTACTGTCTAGTATTTTGAGTATCGTCATTTGATAAAAATTATAGAAGATTTGGGCATATTTTCAAACAGCTCCAACATTTTGGGGGGACTGGCATCTCTGAAACAGGTCCAATTATTTGACAAACATCCTGTACATTTTGATAGAATTATACCTAGTACCATCTTCTGGTGTTAGCAAAATTTTGATGGATGTAATAATATCAAAAGATAACATTTCAATTCAGAAATTGAGAGTAAAATAAAGTGAAACTTAAATATGGTCATAGTTCTAATCACCTTCATGACTTCAACCAACTGTCGGAATAACAAAGAAATTATTTCCATTACATAACAGTTATACACGAACGTGATATCGTGGCAATTCAATATGAAATTCCTTTGATGTGTCTTTTTGATTTTACGGCACTGAGCGGCGATTTGGGACCGCAGTCCGAAGTCGGGTTTGTTCAAAATTATCTTAGTTATTTCTATTCGTTGGATATTCTTTGAAATCCCGCTCTAATCCGGAGTATTACATTTGAAAATCCCTGTTGAGAACTAGGTTCTAACATTTTCAATTCTGCGTATTTTATTAATGTTTATTACTAAATCTGATTATAAAATGCTCGAAGTGGTTTACTTCCATACATTCCTCGAACTATTGTAACCATCTATGTTATTTAACAAAATAATATACAATTGAAAAATAATTATTCTTTTAAAAGTATTTTTAAAACGACTTAGAAAAGTTGTAGAATTTATTAAAAAATCGTCAAATCTAGTGATTTTAGCACACATATATTAGAATTGTCAATTTTTAAATGTTTATTTAGATACCACTATTCGGGAATTTTGACTAAGGTGTGACAGGTAAAATGGTGTAAAATGGTATTTGTTTTTTATTGTCTATCTTTATATTCCTTTTGCTAAAAGCACACAGCAGACACCTTTATATTACATTAACATTTCCTAGCTTACGCTCCCAAATTTCCAACCGTGTGCACTGCTTTGCAAAATAAACCGCTGACGAGAGTTAATAGACTTCACACCGGGCTTGCTAATGAAGACGGTAATAATCCGAATAATTTGATACCGGAATATAGGTATATTGAATAATCTGTATATTTTTTTTAATTTTAGATAAAATTATGCTTATGCTCCCTAAAAATAATATTTGCCAAAAAAGCTATGAGTTGGAAATCGTCTTTTAAAATCACCTGCTACAATCAAAATATAATTAATACTGAAACACCGATATCTGTTTGGCAAGTAAAGTAAAAACAAAATTTGTATTTATTAATAGACCGGCTATACCCACAGTTTACATTAATCTTTTCAAGTTCATGTTGATCCGTCAGTTTCAATGAGATATGCAATTTAATAGTATCATAGATGTGGCTAGCAGCGGTAATTCAATTTTTAATTTAACGTCCAATATTAGAAAATAACCTTGCACCCAGTTCTATTAGCTAAAATCCTGCTGATTGAAAATATCATAACGAAAATGTGACTTAGATATTACAAAGGGTAGCGGCAAAATGTGTAGCTATTATATTTTCCATTATACCTAGGTACCTGTATTTTCTCTCTATTATATGGCGTCGGTAATCCCTAATTTTTAGTAATACTTGAAACGTTTGTTTTCTGAATAATTAGGACTCTAGCTAGATTATAAACAATGAATGGATGGATAGGTTGTTGAACATGTTAAAGGAAACATAATTTGATTTGTTTGATCAAGTCAAAACTACAACATCAAGTCTGATAGTATCGACAAATATCCACTGATCTTAAATGAATGAAATAAAATCTTAGATGAAAGTGAGATCATTGTTATATTCAAACATGTCTTAACTAAATTAAGTCCTGATACTGGTAAACTATCCGCAAATAATGTTAAACTCATTACTGTCTCCATCAGCAAGTCACTAACATATAGTCTATACACTGTAAAATACAGCAATTTAGCGCCATAAACTGTAATATATGTATTTCAATTTACTCAAATTAAAAGTATGGAGAATACTAACGCGCTAAAAACTGAATTTATTCAATCCGAACAATACGAATACCTAAGGTAGATATTAAAGTAACTATGCTGAAAGTGAGCAGACTTTATTACCTTCTTGCCACATAAACTCTTAAAAACGAAATTAGGTTCTAAAAATAGAACTGTTTATGAAATTTGCCTTCGTATTCAGAGCCGCTTTAAAGCATGCGGATTATTGAGCAATTTTCCGTATGTCAACCCGCCGTCAAAAGACCTTTTAGGTATATTACAATGTCGAGCTACATATTGAAACAATGATCTGATTTAATCCCCTCTAACATATCCTGGAAATTTTAAATAGAGATTGAAAATCCCATTAACCATCGATGATGATGCAAGTGCATTTAGAAGTCAGGAGTAGTTATGTTTACTTTGTTTTGATATGCATGTTGAGGACAGTGGGAAAGTTAAGTAAAAGCAAAATATTTTACACTTACTAAAATACAGGATCAGAACATTGAATGCTGAAACATGCCTCAATTCAAACATGCGATTATTCCAATTCTTGAACGATTATCAATGAGTACCTAATTAGAGTTTCAAAAGACTTTAAAATTCTGATCTGGTTGAAATAAGCCCGCTGAATAACATTTATTTATTCTTCAAATAGTTACCAATAACTTCAATATGTTACCACAACTGTAAGTGTACCATACGAAATGTTAAATTGCATCTCTGTTCAAGATGCGCCATTATAATATAAGGAATTGAACTAGACAATTGTGATACGACTTAACATTTTTGAAATAATCTTTTACGTGATGCTAAAGCCCCTGTTCCATGCATCCGTTTGTACGATGGTACGAAAGTGTTTCTATTGGTTGAAGATTTGTCACTTCGTACGACGACGGACGACAATAGAAACACTTTCGTACCATCGTACCATCGTCCAAACGAATGCATGGGACACAGGCTTTAGTGTTAATAACTGCGACACTAAAAATGAATATTTGTTTCATCAAAAATTCTTAAACAAGAACAATCTTTTCAATCGAGAACATTATCTGCTGACAATGTTTTATATGAACTCGCACTATGGAAAAGAGTAGTTTTAAAATGACAACTATTATTAATATGTATTAAGTTTAAAGCTTGCTCGAATTAAATATTCACATGCAAGGAAGATCTTGATATCGACATTAATTTTTTTTCACCAATAGCAAATTTTATAAGAATTACTTCTTCACGTTTTTATTTCTTTGGACGCTTTTGGTACACAATTTTCATTTGGATTTCAAAATTTTGTTTCAACTGTTTTAAGTAAAAGAATAAATTAAAAGCGGCATTCGGAAATTTAAACAAATTTGGATCTTCTCATTCCGTTTTGATAGGAAACGGGCTCATTATTTTCTTAACCGGCCACAACGTTTTTGGGTCTTTTTGATATAAATTTTCTTTGGTTGATAACCGGTGACCGTGGTGGTTATTGAACAAAACATCGTCGAGCTGTCCAGCGATTTGAAGAAATTAAGTTCAAGTGTGTTCGATCATTTAAACCATGCACCATCTAGCTCAGATAATATTCTTTAATGAGGGAATATTTCCATTCGGAAGACTAACTGATGGCTCAGGGTTAAATTTAAAAAGAAGGAAATCAGCGGAAAATGTAACATTTTCGCTAATGAGCTCAACAAATTCGGTTATTGATTAGACCAACCCACATTGCTTCTTGGGGATATGGTGTATGTTGTATATGTATTTGCTTTTGTGTATTATGTGTAGAATTTCAGAGAAATAAAGTAGTAAAATATGTATTTTAACAGAGCCATTTAAATAAAACGTTATTCATACGATAAATTGTTATTCCCACATTTGGCCATAATTTCTTCACATAGGCGGAATTTTATATCCCAATCAACTTTAAGAAGTTCCAAAACAACATGCACTTAGAGAAGTAATTAGTCTAATTTTTTAACAATTTTCAATTAAAAGCTAAACTGTTAGTTGACGAATTCTAATGTTCTTTCACTGCTAGGAAAAGGGATATCAAGCCTTTTATTATCGATTAAGCTTGTGGTTATCTATGATATGATGATGGTTATCTATGATCCTTGTTTGGTTAATCTTCAAAGGAAATTCTTTACACTTGTAAAATTTTCTGCGGTCCCAATCTGGTTCGTCAATTGGTTCTGCTGTTATATTTATACAAGCATGCGTCTGCAGAAAACGATGGATCAAAAAATACGCAATGCTTCTTGCTCTGTACTTCTGGTTTAAGAGACGACTAATCGTTTCTTTATTGTCGAAGCCACTTTCTCTATTGAAGTTATCTGGGTATTTAAAAACGTCTAAAACTTCTAGAAAAAGCATTGATATGCACTGATGTATTTGGTCCAAAACATCGTTTTTTTGTTATTTGCTTGTACCAATGTAGCTAAAACCGCGGCAGCATAAAATCCTGCAGACTCAGATCCTGCTACACAATCATCTCTTTTGTCTTTAGCGGTCCTCAGGTTCTGTTTAGTTGCTTATGTCGTGTTGAGCACGATTTTGATATTGTGCTTTTTCAGCAGTAGTCCAATCCAGATAGTTAGCTGCTGTATGTAACAAAAACGAACGAGAAATTGGGTTTCGCTCGTCTTCCTTACATGTAATTTATTATTAAGATCGAATGTATGAAGAATGATTGAACAAAATGTGTAAACAAACCTCTTTTCAAACTTAGTTTTTCACTCCTGCTTATATTATAATAAGTCTAAACTAGATGCGTTCTAAGTTATTGTTCTTAACAAATAAATAGTGACTTAAAATTGTCGCTAAACTTGCGCAATTGTTCATTAGGGAAATGAGAAAAAGTTTGAGAAAAATTATTCCGTTTATTTTTTAATACATTATCTGTTGTCACATATTATGTAAAACGCTTAATGCCATAATGCATTAATTTAAAAGTTCTGAAACTATAATGAGTTAGTGAAATGCTCTAATAGAAATTTACGAGTATAATTTCCAGGTGTCATAATTCATCATTTTGCTTTTCCATATTAAATTTGTCATGCAAAAACCCGTCAACAGCTTAACATAAAAAAGGGTATTAGTAAAAAATTAAATGTATCTAAAAATATGTAGCACATTTGAGCACGCATTACTTTTTCGAACAACAATCCCGTGCTTGATGCACTACATAAACTGTGCTTTTGAATCATAAAATTTTAAGCTGCCAGGAAAGCTTTCAACTGTATTTACTTAAGTTTTACTCTGTAAGTTTATGTAACGATTGAAAATAATTTATCAACTTAACAATGGGGAAAGGTTCCAGTATTCCACCCCTACAACCCGCCCGGTGAATGACGCCAATGTACTACGCAAAATGTTTCAGTATATTTTGTGATCGTCACTTCATTTCATGAATTACTATATATATATTTAGATCGCATCTTTCCTATTTTTCAATATACTATTTTTGTTTACTTATTACATTACTAAGTAATTGGATGTTTTATAATCAATTAAAATGACCATGAGCTTTGAATTATTCTATTTCAGTTTCTGAAGAAACTAACTTCGTTTTGAATGGGTTCCAAATTGACTTTTTTCTCGACGCCGCATTGTAGTAATATTAAAAAATGTATTCACTAGAAAAATAAGAATATGATTATATAGTTTTAGATTTTAAAATTTCAAATCAGATTGAAAACTCTTATTATATGATATGAATTATATATATTGATTAATAGAACCATTTCAATTTAGAATACATTTCCAATTTATTCATTAATTTTAAAAAAATTTAACTTCCACTCAGAAAAGTTAAAAGTACAACCTATTATTGCACTTATATTATTAAAAAGTAATTACAGCTATATTCATCTATGCGAAACAGGGAGAAGCCCATGAACGTACGTAATTAGAACAGATTTTGCCATGCTGCTCTAAACGTAGGAAGCTGCGACCTGAATTTATGTTACAGCTCTAATCCCGTCCGGGTTCTAAAGATACAATTATTATAGAAGGCAGCTCAATACTGCTAGTTCAGTATGAGGTGGCCATAAACGATAATTGAACAAGCAAGTTTCAGTGTCTTGACAAAATGAAAACGAGCCATTGTTTCGGTTGGGTCAGGGCGAAGCCATATTGCAAGTATACGCTACCTGTTTTCCCAGGAAAGCTAAGAAATTCCGCTATGATTTACAGAGTAAAATCATACATTCAATAAAAAGTGTGAATCGTATTGCAAAGGCAAACATTCCAGAAAATTAAGGTGTGTAACAAAATTGTTGTAAATCGAAATAAGTTGAGGAAAAAGAGGAAATCCTGGTAGTATACTGATAAAAATATATAACAACTTCGTGCAATTTTCGTTACTATCCTCATTCATTTCGTCATCAATTTAGAATAATCAATATACATAGATGAATGGAATAATCAGTCACTATAATATCGGTTATTTGGAGCAAAACCGTTTAACAGGATAACGTGTTTGTCTTTTTCAGTATATAAAATTCCAGTTTAACTAACTAATTTTCAATTCCAAATCAAAATTAATTCCTGGGTTTCAGTCATTTATTGTCTCTATTCATCAATTAAAATACGTTTCGGTGTATTTTTCCACCATCATCAGTTTTTATGTGTAGCGTTGTTGTTGCTTTAAGCCTTGGCATACATTTTTATGTAAGCCAAGGCTTACATAAATGCAGCCAAAATGTATGCCAAGGCTTAAAGCAGCAAAAACGCTACACATAAAAACTGATGATGGTGGAAAAATTCACCGAAACGTATTTTAATTGATAAATGGAGACAATAAATGACTGAAACCCAGGAATTAATTTTGATTTGGAATTGAAACACAGTCAGGAAAGTATATACTAATTTTCAATAAAATTTATCGTCAATATTTTATTTGCAAATAAACTATAAATTATCATTCCTATGATCAAGTCGGATATTTTTATAATCAAAAATTCTAAAATTGATAGGTTGGTGTATATGAAGAATGAGTATGAGAACCTTTACGAAAAAAACCCATATATCTTATTGTTTGATATTTGCTAATTGTTTCAAAAATGCAATAACTCATGTTTACAGATCAACCTAAATCAAAGGAACAGTATTAAATTCAAAAGTCAAATTTAGAGTAAGTTAGCTGAAACCCCAAGCTTACACCCCAGATGACATTAAGGTACCCACTTTGTATCATATGGGTGCGTGCAACCTCTACAAACATTGAGATAGAGAGTTTGGCCCATTCATCCCGACTAGTCCTGTGTGTGCGATATACAGTATTTATGTTTGTAATTGTATCAATTGTTGAAATCGGCAATCGTGTTGAAATATGAATTAAATTTTTATAGTATTTTTAGATTATTATAATTTGAGTTCAATGCACTGGCAAAACCATAAATTTCTCGGTACCTGCGTTCCGTCTCCCTTGCTACTTGACATGCTAAACGCCCATTATTCGCCTGGTGTGGATAAGTACCAAACGAGGCTCAAGACAACGACCACATTCGAATTTATATATGTCTACTTTAAGGGTTTTGTGAAGCGCCCTTTGCTTTAATGTAGACCTCAGTCATAAAAAAGCAGCCCATTGGCCTCGCCAGAAGGGCATGATGTGGGAGGAAAGTGAAGAGCAGTTATATTTCGTAAAAAGTTAAGTTCAGTTGCAAGAAGTGGTGGGCAAGTCGGGTCATTTCAAAGATCCAGATCTTTGGATCCGGATCTTCTTAAAGATTCGGATCCCAAGGCGGGCCTCGGTTCAGCGGATCCAGAACAATAGCGCTTCATTACGCATCGATGAGCAAATCAGTGGCGGTTACAGAGGGGGTGGGCGCAGGGAGTGTTACATTTTGATGCGTTTTATATTCATTTTTTTTATTTCGTTAGTATAAACAAATATTCCAATTTAAATGCACTTAAAGAGGCTGTTGTTAGAGCAATTGAAAATATTGATGGTCGGTCCGCAAGAAAAGCAACTTAGGCAGTTTTTAACTGTTGCAATGTCTGCATTGATAATAATGGTGGACCTTTTGAGGATGTTTTAGAATAAAATAAAAAATCAAATAAAATTAAATTTTAATTATTATTGGTATGATTTGACTATTATAATAAACAACAACTTTAACGTAGTTGTCAAAATAAATACTGAAGTATTTATAGAATATAGAATTATTATTTGTTACTATGGAAACAAAGCTGTACGTCGTAAACTATTTTCCATGGATAACTTCGATCAACTAAATTGAAAAAGTATAAATTGTTCGCAGACACTTTATTTTCAAAAAAACATAATGATGTGATATATCACGAAAATTATAATAAAATGCTCTATTCGGTAAAGCAATAATCAAGTATGGTTGTCATTTAGAAAAACTCAAATTTGTGTCATATGTCAAAAATTACAATTATTTTGGAGAAGTGTTTTATGCCATTTTGTTTGGAATTCAATTTCCTATAAGTTTTTTATTTAATGTTTTCCTGTCAAATTAATATCAACGGAACTAGGACCAATTTAAAAATATCATACATTTACTACCATAAATGGGTTTTTCCCAAATATCTCTGGACAGATTTTAAATTTTAGAAACATGAAATTGGCTTCGAGTAGAGCATTCGAAACTACAATTCTTGGTCCATTTGACCTTCTTCGCAACTGCTCTAGTTCCGAAGATACTAGTCATAAAAACTCTACTTTTTGCTTGAATTATTTCCCTTTTTCTATTTCTAAGAATTTTAAAGACAACACCAACAAGTAATTTTTGATAAGTTGATTTGCCGGCTTCCATGCTCTCTCTACAAAATCATTTTCTTAGATTTTCCTTTTAATATAGGAAGTTTAATAGATGTATTGCTTGATTCCAGATAACGGCAGCAGGAAAAGCGGTTTTAATAACAGGATGCGATTCTCGCATTGGAAGCGCCCTCGCTCGCCATCTGGACGAACAGGGCTTTACAGTATTTGCAGGATTCCAGACCTTGAGCGACAACCCCTTGGCGGAGGAATTGAAGGAAATTTGCTCAGCCAGAATGCACGTATTACAACTAGATGTCACAAATGAAACTCAAATATTGGCAGCCTCTTTGAGCGTCGTTGAACATCTTCCTGATGGCGCTCATGGATTATGGGCCGTTGTTAACGCCGCTTCTTGGGTGGCTTTAGGAGAAATCGAATGGATTCCATTACAGGTAGTTTAGGAAAAGTTTATAATTATTTCACAGACAAATACGCATTAGTGTAATACCTCATTATCAGCCATTTAAAATATGAGTTTTTTTTTGTGAGTTCGTTTTAAGGTGTCAAGAAATTATATATATTTGTCAGTCTGACACTGGGCATTCCCTATTCTTTAGCATGCTTCATTGAAAAGTATAGTCAAGTACAGAACGCGTAGCTTATGATGATTTAGAGGATAGCGCGCATTTGTGATATGAAACTTCGATGTAGGGATATTACTAAACGTACTTTTCAATTTCAATCTTACAATATTTAATTAATTAAATATAGTTAATTAATTAAATATAGTACAGTAATATTGCGCCAAAATTTGAAGGAGTTATGTTTAAAAGCTCGTTCACGCAGTGATATTAATCTCGTGACATTAATAAGTCGTTAATGCCGTGACACCATTCAGTGTCAAGGTGTTGCATTTCAAAATCGTTTGATATACGACACTATGAGATTCAACTGTTCAGACATTGACATTGTTTCGGCATTCACGTCACGACATGAATATAATAATATATGTCATTACATTACTGTCACCGTGTGACCAAGCTTTTACATTTGCGGCAAACTTCATGTTACTAACTTCGTAACAAAAAGGAACAAGTAAGTATTCGTTTCAAGTGGGTATTCATTGTATTACCAAGTACTTAAAAAAGTATGGTTTACCATACTTAGAGTTTACTTCAAAATAAATCGATGTCATGAAAACACATTATTTAAAACTCCTAAGTTTTATTGCCATACTTGGACTATGAGATTGGGGATTCAAATTAGATTTTTATCAACAATTTTGGTATTGAGTGAGGTTCAAACTCAATAATAGAAAATAGATCCTTCGTTCAAAATACAAAAAACAGACGACAGTTGACGTGAGTGGTGTTGGATTTGAAGTTACTGCGCGAGAATTTCAAAAAGTCACTGACTTATCAAACAACCCTCGAAATTACATTCAATTTGTTAGTAAATCAATCGTAATAAAAAAATATATGACAAGAACTCATTTCCGCACAGCGGCAAACTGAAACGATAAATTTTTGGTTCAATACATCAAAATACAGTCAGTTGGTATTTCACGTAGGCGTCCCTTATAGCTTATACTTATATTTGCTTTTGCTGTTTTTACAAGTCGCTAAAAGAGGGGAAGATATACAACATACACAATTCATAATGTTTGGTTAGAGTGTTACCATTTTGGTCAAATATTGTTGGATTTGAAAGACTAAGATAATGATTTTTAGCAGTTCAAGCTTGAGGTTCTTCACTATTTTAGTGACAGTCTCAGATTTGTTGGGCAGTAGTTCTATTTAATTTCTGATTTATTTTCCTGACCCCGTGTACTTGTTACGATTTTCTTAGTTCCTGAGTCTCAGTCAAAGTGTGATGTAAACATTTATAACATCGCCGAAACGTAATGAAATAAACGTACTGTTCAAAATTTTTTACTTCACACTTTGACTGAGACCCAGGAAAGGTAAAAAAATCATAACAAGTACACGCAGTCAGGAAAATTTTTACTTCACACTTTGACTAAGACCCAGGAAAGATGAGTTCTATTTAATGCTTGGAAGTGAATTTTGTACTTCTTTCTCAGTTTTCATATACCTACTTCCATTTAAAAATCACCCAGTAGCGAGAAAAGTTGGAAACATTCAAAGTATACCCACTGAATTAATTACAAAACGTTGTGTCAACAGACCGAAAACAAACAGAATCAAAAAGAACAACGTCGGGAATAAAATAATTAATCCTAATTGTCTTCCAACTTATTACAGTAGGGTGTAAACAATCAATAATCTCCACTTACACCGTGCAATGAAAGGCGTCCATCTATATCTTTCCTAAACAGAAAAACTTTTAATTACACCTATAATGGAGTTTAGAAACTTTGCGATAGAGAATAATATGCTCTGTCTGAAGTATGGGCCTCAAAAGGCCAAGACTAATGTAGGCCAAACTTGTAGACTAATGCATGAAGTTCAAAATAAAGCAACATTTTTAAAAGCATTCGCGCAAATGTCGCGCTAAAGTGAAATTTATCTGAAGTTTGGTTTAATGTGCAGTCGCGCTGTGGCAAAATGGAAGCCATTCTGTTCGTACGGCAAAAACCGCTGCTCGTTTAATTGAAACAATGTTCAATTTTGGGGGAATTCTGTTCTTCGTGATAAATGAGACATCGATAGCAAGTTAATTTATGCTGTGGGTTCTCTTAACCACATTTGTTTCGCAATTTTGGATTAGGGCAGATTCAATGGCAACGACACATGCATTGAATGCATTGCAAGAAAGTTTATATACGTTCGAGGAAACATGACCTAGTCAAGAAAGGAGTGACTGTGCTGGCTCATAGCAAGTATAGATAATATATGGATGTTTCTAGGCACTATCTATCGGTTAGTGAGAGAAGAACCTTGATAAATTACTATTATCTACCACTAAATATGATGTCTTTAACAATGACTCAGATAAGGTGTTAGCCTGCTTTAAACTTTATGATCAGAGAAGTAGAGATGCAGATTGCGACGTAGCAGTGGAAGAAGTATTCATCGAGGATAGTGCCATTAAGTTTCGAGCACATGTAGAAATGCTTTCCTTAAAAGAAAAAATGAAAATAGTAAATAGTTTATATAAAGAAACAGTTACCGTTCTAGAACTATAACTAAAAAAAGAAGATATTAGAGCAAAATGGCAGTGTGGTGACAATGTAGGACAAAAGAGGAGTTTTCTAAAAAGTGATGATCTTGACATGTATAAAAACTGTTTAGAGTGGTTTGCAAAGGCTCGTAAGTATAACATTCCTATCTCTGGTCCATTGGTGAAAGAAAGGCAAAAGATATTGCCAAGCAATCGGGTTACACAAACTTCAATGCATCGGACGGGTGGTTGTAAAAGTGGCGAACACGACATAACATTAGTTTTAAGTGCGTCTCGGGTGAAGGGACACATGGAGATCAACAAAAGGTAGAACAATTTAAGGCAAACCTTTCTTCTATGTTGCTTGGCTACAAGCCGGAGGACGTTTTCAACGCAGATGAGACCGGACTTTTCATTCGTGCATTACCGGACAAAACTTTATGCACCGGCGGTAAGTTCCCTAAAGAAAGATTCACCATTTTGTTTTGCGCATCGATGTCTGATGAAAAGGACTCTCGTGTTTTGAAAAATATTGCCATCCAAGATTTGCCAGCAATTTGGAAATCAAACACGAAAGCGTGGATGAGCCAAGATATTTTGTCAGAATGGTTGTTTCAGTTCGATCGAAAAATGGGGATTCAGAAAAGAAGAGTGCTCTTATTTCTAGATAAAGCAGGATGCCATCCTCATGAGGTGAAATTGAATAATGTGAAACTTATATTTTTGCCCCGAAGAAGTGGTGAAAACACCACTTCCATTTGTCCTCTTGAACCAAATCATCATTAAGAACTTCAAATTTTCTTAGAGAGATCTTATTCTATAACATGTGTTAACTAAAATTGACTCTTCCAAGTCTACGTCTAAGCTGTCAAAGTGCATGAATGTATTAGAGGCTTTATATTTCATAAAAACGGCATGGACTAAAGTTAATTCTGCAACAGTCAAAAATTGCTTTATAAAAGCTGGATTCAAGAAGACAGAAGGAGAAATAACACGAGATTATAATTCAGAAGATGAACTGCCTTTTTCATTATTAGCGGGACTACTGCGTCATGCAAAATCCTTAAGTGCAAGTGATCAACAAGCAGAAGAATTTGTAAACATGGACCATATGGTACAGACTGAAGAAGAAACGTTTCATCTTGATACCACCGCCCTTTCCACAACTGATCTTTCCATGAGTAGTGTTGATGACGAATCAGAAGAAACGTTGACTGTACCCGATGCTTCACTCATAAAATCGCATGATTCAACATCTTAAAACATTGAAACCCATTTTCAATATAGATGTCAAAAAACGCGCCACAATAGTATTTTATGTTAGTAAACCGGCACAATAAGTTTCTATGTTTCTGTGTTGAAAAATGTTATAAAACATATGCAGACAGTAAAGAAGCTGAAAATAAATATTTATTCTTAATTAAATACATCTCTATTATGGGGACACCTCCCATAACCGGACATTTTTTGTGGAACCGTGAGTCTCCGCCTACCGGAGCTTTCACTGACACAGAAAAATATTAAACTAGACCGATTACTAGATTCTCTGTTTGAAGTACCTAAGTATATCAGTTTAGTCTGTAGAAAGAACTGTGTTTCTTTGTGCAAAGGAATAAAAGTAGACACTTAATAGCACTTAAATCCCTATTTCTAAGATGGCTTTAATAAAAATTGATACATAAAACTTTTTTAACCATTCAGGATATTGCCGGAAAAAATAGAAAACGAGTACATAAAATGCGTCATCAGTATTATTAAAAGTTTTGCTCAAAATACATCTTTCAATATCTTCTAAGTTTTCTGGATAAGTAGGATTTTCAGAGCGATTTGGTACAATAATCCATAAGTTGAACCGGAAACCTGCCTTATTCATGTGAGGCAAGATTTTATTCACAAAGCTACTATCCTAAAATATGAACGAGTTGGCGATTAGTTTTATAAGTGAGTTTTTACATTAATTTGCCGTTTCCTGCATGTGTAAATATTGTTGTACTGAAACAAGTAAAGTATTTTTAAAATCCAAGATTTCAAGAGATTCTCAAGAGACCAAGCATTTGTGCACACATTAAAACACTAATTTTTAATACGATTTTTTTAGCGGATCCTAAGCAACTTAAATATTTTTTGAAAAGTAAACTTCAAACATTTTCGTATTTTAACGTGATTTTAATGAAAATAAAACTATTGCAAGTAAGAACAACTTTTGCTAAATTTTTCAAATTTTAATTGAAATAACCTTATTTGTAGGTCATTAAAAAAGCAACGGAAATTAATTTCTTGGGACCCACAAGAGTCACCCAAATAATGCTGCCATTGGTACGTAGAGCCCGGGGAAGGATCATTTATATGACGTCGGGATTATGTAGAGTAGCTGATCCAGTCAGAGGAATTCATTGTGGTCTATTGGCAGCTATTGAGTCAGAAGCTGAATGTTTGAGGAAAGAGCTAAGGTAAGTAAGCCTGGTAGCGTATACAAATTATATTTGAAAAACATTTGTGTTTAATGTTTTTGCCCGATATGAAGTAAAAAAACATTTATGACCGTATCATGTTTTCTCTTTTTGATAGTTTGCGTGTCACTCGATGATAAAGACATTCATATTAAGATTTGTTAGGAGAGTTATGCAGCTGAACCTCGGCACTTACCAGGCATGTTTGGATAGCGGGTTTAAGACTGGATTAATATATTTTATTCCCAAAAATTGGCCAATTTTTCGACTATATATTTGAACTTTTCTGGCAGCTATTGTTGGTTTTAACATCACATAACGACACTAATATGACATGGCTACTTTGAATTTTAAAAATAGCGTTGGGAAATACTCAAATAAGAGATCGAGGCGTTGGTCACTTTGAGAGTATCAAAGGAGTTTTAATCAAGCCCCGAACCCGCTAGCGAGACATACTTCTTAACGAGGCGTGACGAGGTTTAATTGCACCCCACCCCATTGATTATTTTGTATCAACAAGGTTGTATCATAAAGAAAAATTTTCCTACGGTTTATAAATATATTTGCTCTTTTATTTTTGACAACCAAAAGTTAAATACAATATACCTAATGTTTTCAAATATAGTTCCCATATATCCACCCGTATGATTTGGGCACATATTTTATGTGTCAACTCTCTTCATTCCGAAATTCGATGAAATTAAGCAATCTAAAACAAAGTTAGTGCTGTAAGCGACTACATGATGTATTCCAGTTTGTAATTGCTCTAAATTATGAGATACTTTCTAAATATAAAAGAAAAATTAACTCTATGCACACCTGCAGGCGAACGAAAACTCACAAGTTGCACATTTAATTATATTATTGCACAATTATTTTAATCAAGCTCTCTCGATGGTTCTGCAAGTCACCTCCAACGTGAGTTAACCACTAATACAATGTTTTTACACGCGAAATTTCAATAGTGCTTAGCATCACGATTTTCGCTTTAAGCCAGTGACTAGGCTAAAGTTCAAGACGTTGATAAAGAATTGGGGCGTCTTCATGCTAGGCCGGAAGTTTTAATATAGAAAGTCCAGATAAATTATATTTCTGTCATTTTGACGACGCTGAGACCTCTTGAGACATTTAGATTTCATAAACATGTTAGCGATGCAAAGCTAACAAACATGGAAACTTTATCTGCTCATTTTTATGGGATTCATAATTTAGAGGTGCAATTCTAATAGTTTGTAAATGTAAATTAATTGCAGAGTTGTAATAAAAATACATTAGTGGAATACGCGATTCCAAATTCTTTAAATAAAAAAAATGCTTTAATTATTGTTATCAGCTCGTGTCCAAATAACATCTAGATTTAAAGCGGGCTTTAGCATAAGATTAAACTTTCCCGAAATTGACGGCAAAACTCTTTGTTCCCAAGCAAAGAGCTAACAGCACAAGTAGTCAACACATATAAAACTAGATAAATAGAAAAAATAACGAAGGTTGAATATCTGTTCTCAATTTTCTTTCAAAGTTAGAAAAGTTATTGATATTTAAGTTGCGATTACCTACTTGGTTGTATATGATAAATTAACCAACTGTCAAGTAAAATACCTTGTTTTTTTCAAATAAATTTAAAATGTTATACTATTATGAAATGTCTATCAAACTTTCTTATTAATTAATACAAAAGTTAAATTGACTACTGATAGGTACGTATGAAATGTATTTGGCCAAAGTATGACCATATGAGCTATCAGGAAGCAATAAGCAAAATTGAAACCACTTAGAAATCCTTGAAAATAAATTACTATACTTACCTCATTCACACAGCTGTAGCATTTTATCAAAAAAACGTATACTCGTTTCAACCTTTAAATATCTTTCATCGTTGAAACAAAAATTTAACCTGATACCTTTTCGAAATAACTATGATAACTGGTGAATTATGTTAGCATTTCGAATAAGTTATCAGTTTTTGCCCTTTTTTAGATCTCGTGGTGTTGATGTTGTGGTGGTGGCTCCAGGCGAACTGACTTCTGGAAATACCTGGGTATCAGACCAAATCATCCTCAGTCAAGCCAAGGACATGTGGAAGCAACTCTGTCAAGAACAGCGGCTCGAATATGGCGAAAAATATTTCGAAACAGCGATTAGGAGCTTGGAAAAGTATTCCAAATCCCCAGTAAGTACAATAATAAATAATAATCACTTATATTCGCTTTTGTTGATTACCTTGCTGGCCTAACTTAATGCACTGAAATCAAATAGGTTCTTAAACTCTTCCGTCAGACTCCTTGGGTACGTAAATCCTTATCACATATAAAGTTTGCGCTTTTTCCAAGTATACCTAATAATGAACGAATTTATTTGATATGGTTTTTCCTCAAAACATCGTAACACTAACATGAAAGTCCTAAAGATTAAATTTAATGTCTAGCTACAACAATTTTGTGAAATTTTTACAGTTGAAATTTATAACAAACTTACGGTTTAATAGTAGTAGATTATTCTAGTTACGATTCTGTTTAATAAATTGAAGCAATTCGCAAAGCAAAGTGAGTTACTGTTATTACCGCAGCTGGAATAATACATAATATACTTTATACATGATTCTAATGTTTCGTATCCAAAAAAATATAACTTTACTTTTACTTTCAGCACATTGGGTTTTGAGCGACTTCCATTATTTTCATAACTTTTCTTGTTTGTATTCATGTAGAATAGAAGGGGAAGTTCTATGTTTGCGTAGAAGTTGGACCAAAAAGTGCTAAGCACGTTTCCTAAAAAATAATGTGCATTTTAATTCATTTAAAATGCATTAACTTATTATCTGATAATCCATTCATGCAAATTAAATTTATTGCAAAGTATAAGGATTGTTTAGTGAGGAGGTAATTTCGTTCACTAACACTCGGTTGATCTTTCACAAAAGATCAACCCAACGCGGGAAAGAGAATCAATGTTTAAATTTGATCCCCTTTCGAGATTTGCTGATCCTTCCTACAATAAAACTCTGAGATCTGCTAAACACATGTAATTAAAAATGTTAAATGGCAACACTCAAAACTATTTAATCAAGCACGGTCATTCATTCCTCTATCACTCTCTGGCGGTCTCAACAATGATGGAAATACTGTCTAATCTAAATTCTTAACTAAATTGCAACTTGGTTTGATCGATGCCGAGCACCCCGTGGGGGTATAAATTTGCTTTACAATTAGTTGGTACCTTCAACGTTCCATCAGCGGTTGGCTGGCGCTACGTGTTGTGAAGGGTAGAGGAACACGCGGCCCTTGTACCCCGTTGCACCCTTTGGCTCTATCAGGATGCACTCACATGGGAATACTCACTATTCACTGCAAGGTTACCGAATGTCTTACTGACCACAATTACACTTTTGTAGATCGGTATTGCTAACTAACTGATGGCTAGACGAATTGTCTAGTGTTTTAAAAGGATGAAAATTGAGTAACCTTCGCCCGTTGCAGAGAAACTGCTCATACAACGTCTTGTATGCGACTCTGGCTAAACGAGTTGTCTAGTGTATTAGAGTAAGATTAGAATTCGCCCGTTTGCAGAGAAACTCATGGTTTTGGAGCTCATGCAACGTCTTGTACGCGATTCTGGTTTTGACCATAGAACAAGGCTTATATAGAAACGACTGTTACTCTTGTAGAAAGTGTATCGCTAGAGTGGCGCGCCCTGGTGGCTGAGAATTAAAGAATTCAAACAAACCTGCATCATGACCCCACTACACTTGCTTATTTTTAATTGTGCCGCAAGGGGCAGCTGATAATAGGGATAAATGACACAACTACACAAAAATACATATAACTATATATATTACTTGTTGTTTATTGTTTATATAAATACTTTTTACAGATAAAAAAAATATTTGGAGCATTTTTAGGAACAACTTTAAAACATACGCCTTTTGTGATAGGAAGCCGTGCATTTTCTAACAGCCTTCAAGACACCAATAAACAGCTACCATCTTCGCAGATTATTGACGATTTATGAAAACAGATAAGGAAAAAGATAATCTGAAAATATGAAAATATCATTATTCATTTTGAACAGAGGTTTCAGTTTAAATATTAATCTGTAATTCTATATAATACAGAGGTATTAAGTACCGGTTTCAGCGGTGAGCAACCCGATGCTATGAACTAGCTCTAATGAGAAAAATATCCTTTTTTGCATTTATTTGTTTCTTGATGAAAATGCCACCTGAATAATAAGCTAAGGGATTTCGACTTACCCAACAAAATATTCACAAATTACGTATTGGAGAACATGGGAAAACATATCACAATCCAGTATGTGCAGGAAGCATGAGGCACGAAATCATACAACTTATCACAGATTATATCGTCAGAAATGAATAAAATCGGCAT
>NW_026017110.1:14131015-14150471 GCF_020466585.1 Dendroctonus ponderosae | reverse complement strand
ATATACATATGCATTGAAATATGTATATTCGAAAAGCTATTTAACTCCACCGTCTGATTCAGTTAACCAAATAGACGTATCACGATAAATTGTTCATGCTAGCCTCTAATTTTAGATTCGACCTGACCATCTAAATGTGACAAGATTTTAGATTCAGAAAACCTTTTTTTACTGCTCTACTTTCGAATGAATTAGCACATAATCATAAATTACCATATACCTCCTAGCCTGAGCTATTTTTGTTTTGCTGTTATTTTTGCGTTTTTTAAATAAATCACTTGCTGCAACTGACCTATTAATATTTTGAACTTACCTTTCATATAACAAAACACCTACAACACGACGTCTATAGTTTTAACTAAGTTATTGTGGAACAGTTTATTAATAGCTGATGGCAATAAAATAGGTACGCTTCCTCCGGATTGTATTTTTAGAAAATTTTGAAAATAAATACTGTTTGACCAACGAGTTTTGGAGCCAGACTACTTTGTGCCGTAAGATCTAGTAAGTATTTCAATTTCGAATAAATTTTTACTATCTGACTAAATATATCATGTAGATGTTTATACAACTGCCCTGATCAATGCTATGACCTAAGTTAACTGAGTAACTAATATCTATTGTGTATTATGTAAACAGAAAAAAGATTTTCAGTATAATTCGAATGACATTTTTCAATCGTCTCTAAACAACTTAAGCGTCTCGTGCCGCTGGGCAATTAACAGATTTGCATAATTAAGAATTAGCGCGATTGTTGAAAACCATCAATTACTTTCAAAATACTGGCGTTGAAAACTAGTTCAATAACGCCTTTGAAAACTATTTGGCTTCACCAAAGCGTCGTTAGCTCATTTAAAGTTGCAATTGTTCTTAGTACAATTGTTTTGATGATTTATTAATTACTGTACCTTTATTCAAACTTAAGGTTTTTGTTTTTCGGAAATGCAAGAAAAGAACCTATACTATTTACGATAGCCTGGCATAGGCTAATAGCTACTGCTTCGAGGAAAACTTGCTTACGTAGTAACCAATTATTCCTAAAGAGTTAAATAACATATTCGTTTGTTTTAGGAGTTCAACTGGTCATATAAATAGACTTGAATACCCATTAGATAAAAAGTAAAAGTTGTTATCTTATTCTATGCAATCAGCAAACAGTACAAATTATTTTCTTACAATTTAAAAAAATAATGGGAAAGGAGCAACGATGAAAATAATCGGCATACAAAATACCAACGCATACAATTTTTGAATAAAGTACCTATTTGATTAATAAATTATTTTATGGTATTATATATACATATTATTAAGCTTTTCACTTGTTCAAATGCTAAAGCATGCTAGATATTTTGAATTTTCGAATAAAATTACTTCAAGTGTAGTTAGGAAATATATAAATTTAACAAATAACTGTATGAAAAAGCAGATTCAAGGCGTGGTTAAAAACATTTCATAAAAATATTTTTTCTTGCACAGCTGGTAAAACTGTACATGAAAATCACGCATAATCGCAAAATATAGCCAGTAGAGCGATATTTTCCCAATAAATATCCTTTATAAGGTTTACTTAAGCTTTCAGCAAAAAATATGTCTAGGTGCTGTTTGGGAGAGAAAAAAACACAAATCTATACGCGTTGTTTTAATTTGTTTGCATTTCAAGATTCGCATTGTTGTATCTTGTATGTGGTAAATAATGTAAAAAAACACACATTGTTTGGTTTTGTCTACAATATGAACGAGCGTAGATTTATCCTCCATTTAATCTGTCTTCCACTACAGTTATTATTCCGGAAATTAAATTTTGTTGCATAAAGTCGTCACGAAATTCACATATGTATCTACTGAATTTGATTAAATGATGTAATTTCCCACGATTACGTCGGCTGAATCCAAGTACATTTCATCCGCCTGTCCTAATCTGCTCCATAAATATTAGTCCTAGCTTGAAAAAGCGTACAAAAATAATACGAGGCATTATGTTTGAGTGAACTAAAAGTTATGTTCGTTCAATTTTAATAAAAGCTTTTTCTGTGAAGCGTTTATACTCCGTATAAAATTGATTTAAACAAAGTTATTATTACGTAGGTTGTTACGCACTGTTGCTTGCTTGCTAATATATCTAATTATTATTGAATTCAAAACCTGTGAAGTTAGTGAATTAAAATAGTCACAGAAACAGAAAACAACAGATATGAACATACATTGACTTAATGTAATTAAATCACTGGTTTGCCTATTTTAATACTATCCATCTTATAGTGAAGCATTAAAATTCTTATCACAAACTATTTTATAATTTATTACAAAATAATTTAAAGCCTAAAATTTTATATTGAAGAATACTTGGATTATTCAGTAAAAGTAACTAGAGTAGACAAAGCGATCGACTATTTAAGGAAAACTTAGAATTTCTTACAAACTAGGTAAAAATCGAATCTAGAGATAATATTGCAAATGCGAAAAGAGTTCTACAATCTTTCTGACGAAATTTTTGTAAAAAATATTTTGACATGTGAATAACAAGTCGCCTACCGTTCAGCGCGTCGAGCGCTAACTCCTTTTATACCACAGACCTGGAATCTGGCACAATATTAAAATTTTAATATAGACTGCTAATTTTAAATCTGGCTACCTACTAATGTATTAAAATATGAATGCATTCGTCCCAGGCAGTCTCGTCAGTAATAAAATGACTTTTATATGCAATTCTGGAATTCTGTTATATACTAGTCATTCTCTAGATTGTTTAAAGTTTTATTTTAGTTAGTATTTTAACTACTATGAAGCAAGGTGCACAAAATATACTACCCTGATTGATAATTATGGAAAATTTAATAACAGTGTCTTACATACCTTTACCCTTACCCATTAATTAAATATCGTCGTTTCAACAAACTTCGTGTATCAAAATTTCGAGATTTTGTGTTCCAATTTAACCTTTTCGGTAAATATAAGGCTGATAATCTGGACCTCTGCCAACTATGTCATACATGAGCAAATATTTGTTTTTCCATAATGTGGAGAAATTTAAGCTATTTTCGACAAATCTGCCAATTCTTTGTGGGTAACTCGAATGGAATTTACAATTACTCATAAAGCCAAAATATTTAGATTATATTATATGCAGGGTGGCCATTTTCTGAATTTTTGTATGGGTAACTTCTACCTTTTTAAAGATAGAGAATCCGTCAAATGGGCAAAATTGGGCAGAATTCGATTGCCTATTCATTACGGTTTTCAAAATTTAGCTACCCGACTTGGTTCCTGAAATATCCGGAAGAGACAAAAATCAACACTTTTTTAATTATCACTTATTACGTAAACTGCTTAACTTAGAAAAAAAGTTAAAACTGCCCTTAGTACCACTTTTTGCGTTGAATCCAATAAACTAGCACTCGTTATCATAGTCAACTTAATTTACGAGATAAAAAATAAACTTATGGGTTTTTAAATGGTAATCATAGTTGGTGGTGGGCCCTTTAAAATCTTTTCCATATTTATATTGTGATTATAAAAGAATGGACCAATCAATTTATCACTAAAAACGCCTCACCAGACATTCACAAAAAAAACAAGAAACAAAAAAAACACGTTGATCTCGCCTATTTTCAATTAGATGATGATTTTCATTAGCCCAGTAAACATGATTGTGTCTGTTAATTATTCCATTTTTGTTTTGTGCTTTGTGTGATAATATAGTTCTTGTTTCCATAGCCTACTACACATTTTTTATCTTCTTTTGAAGTTTTACGGCAACAAAAGGAGAAAAACATACAAACAGTTATTTCGTTTGACTGAATCCTTATTTTTTTCTGAATCAATTTCTGGTAATCATAGTTGGCCCACAGCCAACTATAAATAAAAGAAAGATCTTAATTTGGAACGTTCTAACATTTGAAATGCAAAAGAGCTAAAGTAATAGTGTGCTATAATGTCTATTATATTTTTGAATTTTACGATTACGATACAACGATTTTTAAATAAACATTCCTATCACCTGAGAACTTTCCAGGCTTTCACTTTCAGATTCAGGCGCAAATACATTAATTGTGTTACGTGTTAACTGTAGTAATGTTTAATCTTCATTTTTGAACATACGTAATTATAATCTCACACATTTCTGTTTCAAAACGGAGCCGACCATTACAGAATTATTTTATGATCTAATAAAATTCGTAATGAAGAACATCCTGTTATTAGGAAACTGCCTGGGGAGAAAACCTTGTGGAAATTGCAAGCACCTGGCTAATATTTTTTAAAGGGGATTTTTAGAATACGCTTTAGTGCATATTTAATTTTTAATTAATAGTGGACTTTTTGTATTTTCATATCAATGGGACTTTACATTTCTAAAGAAAGTCGCTCATTTGCTAAGGCCATGTTTTGGAAGGATAGATTAGAACTAAACTCAAAAGTAATGGGGTCGATCCCTAGTATATCAGATTAGCTGATTGGCGACATCCATGACATAAATATAAAGTTTTATCAAGGGCCTCGGTGTAGTGAATTACGTCCGAGGATTAATTTAACCTTTCTAATGCTTTCACTTCATGTATCAGATTTGCATATGTACAAGCAACTTACCGAAGACAAATTAAACTTATTTTCTGAAAATGTTGCTTATATATGAGAAAAGCCTGCAAGTAATAAATAGAAACTAATAAAAAATAACATTGTTGTTATTGTCTTTATTTTTGTAGATCTAAAAGCAAACCAATTAACAAACTTTCGGAACTTTTACACATAGAAAGTAGTTGAATGTCATGCTTCCTAGCTATTCTGAAATATATTATTTCCATTTGCAAATAACTAGTAAATTTTAATTCAGATAGCCGCCTTTCGCATAAATTACTACAAGACAGCTACAAAAAGAAAGCTAGTTGTGAAGTTGAACTGATTAATATTTAAAGAAACCGAACCTGATTTTCCTCCTTTTTTATTCAAATTTATTAAAAAATTTTTATTTAAAACTTTCGATTGCTTTGAAATCCTTGATTGCTATCAAATTAAATTAAATAGCAAATAAAATTTCGAAACTATTTAAAGTTTGATAATTAATTTTACTGGAAATTAGTTACATCGTTCTTAAAACGATTTCTGAACACTCAGTTGATGTATCGGAATGTGGGTTTTTATTCTCGATAACAAAAGCTTTACTTGGCATAAAGCTAAGATTAGGTACGGTGTAAAATTGATTTCATTCAAGACTGGTCTAATTAGAATCAGGTGTTAAACTTTGGATTTTTTCTAGGAGGTATTTCTTTTATAAATCCTATATTTCTAAATACAATTTCTGCACAGGTAATACAGAGGAATGGAGGTTTCAGCACTCGATAACGAAAGCGTCCGTTGACATGTAGCATAAATTAAATTTTAAACCACTAATTATTTACAATTTTCATAATTTTCACAATCCGAAAATTTTTTAGTCTTTGTAGTAGTAGTAGTGGTTTTCCATTTTTACATCATACAATTCAGTTCATACATGTGAAACATCAAAATGAGTTGTAACATTCGATAACAAAACCTTCAATTTACATTTGGTGTAATGCTCATAGACATCAAAAATTATGTCTTATGTATTTTGAATAGCTTCTCTCAAGTTATGTACATAACTTACAGACATCAATAGTGATGTCTGTTTAAAAAACATTGCACCTGAATTCACCTACACTATAGATTTTTTTACACTTACAATTTAGATAAAATGGGAAACCGATTGAGGAAGACACATCATTATTATTATAACGATTTTACTGAGCGTCAAACAATACAATCTCAACAATCGTGAACATGCAATGCTTTAGACAAAATTCAACTTTGCGATGTAATCTACATTCTACTTGGTTGAAAGATTAAGAATTAATCCAGTTTACAAATTAGCCACTGTACATTAAACGAAATATATCATCCGCATTTTATGCATTTACTTATTTCACTGCTGCAGTTCTCAACACTATTATTCTTAAAATTTTTTAAAAATTCAACGCTGTTGCAAATTATATTAATACAATATATTTATTAGAATGATATAAATACAATTGCAAAGACACATTAATTTCATCCAGAAGAACTTGAAAGTTACGATACGTTGATACAACCATGTAACTTTCTTATGATCTCAGCACCCCCAAATCAAGATCCTGGATTTGCCACTGGCTGAATGTATTCAGAATTTCTCTAACATGCGATTTATAGCCATAAATGAACACGCTCGTCTCGCTCAGTCGAACATTACATGACATTATTGAAAAACGATCAATTGGACGAGGTGGAACCGTACTTAGCTAGCTAGGCCACCTCGATCACCTGACCTAAACAATCGGAAGTTTTAACTTAAAAGAACCAATCATTTAAAAAAGGTACTCCAGTTGGGCTTAACCAACCATTTTGAGTCAAAAACCACTACAACGTTCAACATCTTTATCCGCGAATGTATCGATAAAGCAAATGAAATAGCTACACGAATTTCTGCTGGTTCCGATTTGTGCTGCCCGGCCGGTTAGAAGCCGAAGTTTATTTAGAATTTCTCCCAGACAAATGATGCATGTCCATAAATGGGCTCCGCCTTATTTCGGACCAATATTACATAAAACGATTGAATATGATTCATTTCAAAGAGGTGGAACCAAAATAGGCCACCTCAATCACTTGACGTAAACAATCGGGACTTAACTTAGCTAGTAAGCAGAAGCGAAGGAAGGAGTTGAATGTTTACTAGTTAGAATTTATAGTGCCACCACTGTTAAAAACTGTTAAAAGAGTCAGACACAGTACAATACACACACAATTATAATTCTGTATATTTATAAACTAAACATTTCCAAAACACGTTAATTTCACGCAGTAACTGAGAGGTTACGATCGTCGATACAACGATGTAATTTTTTTATGATCTCAGCCCTCCCCCTCAGATTAAGATCCTGGTTTCTCCACCGTTTGAATGTGTTTTTCAATTATTTATTATTCTTTTCGTATCAGATTGCAAAAACAAATTAAAAATTGAAGCAAATAACGGATATACTGAATCGGTATTAAACATTTGTAAAAAAATCTTGATGTACTTCTTTGCATAAAATATTTATATAATTTTATATTAAATTTGCAGGAGACCGACCTTGCCCCAGTCCTGAAGGCTCTCAACGATGCTGTTACGCGCACTTTCCCAATGATTAAGTATACGCCAATCTCGCGCCAAGAGAAAATGAAAGCCTTTGTCGCTGATTATTTCCCAAGGGCAGTGTATGATTTGGTTTACTCTTAAAGCGTAACACTTCTGGCTCGAAATGCTAAAAATCACGAAAAACATTTTAAAATATGATTTCATACTACATTGGGAATGTTGATATTTGTTTATTTAAATAGAGAAGACTTAAATTATGCTTGAACCGAGCTAGTTTAAAATTATTTTTTATTTACATGTGTTTCCTTTTGTACTGATAATAGTTGAAGCTTCATTCTGACCTACTAAACCATCTTTATTATTCAAATTAAAAAAATATTTTACTTATATTTTAAAGATTGAATATTCGGTAATCTATGTAACAAGGGAAGTGGAACATAGAGACGATTTCCTTACGTAGCTTTGTAATTTAATTTACTTCACTATTTTGTAGAGTTTTATAAATTAGTTAATCGCTTTATTAGTCACTAGTCGCCATTATTCATAAGTATATCGTCCCGTACATTTTCTGAAATTTTGCCTACGGTCTCCCCCTAATAATGTTATTGTAATTACCTATGACATGACTTTTGGCCCAGACTGGAGCTTCCGTACTAATGTAACATAAAATGGATGCTTGACCCAGAAATTCTGTGTCGGTTCTCAAAGAGCAGATGGTAGAGCCACCAAGCTGAATTATCCAAATGTAGTTTAATTTGTGTTTCCCGCACCGATTTAAATACATTTTTTTTAATTATATACATACAACCATGTACTTGTTTATTGGATAATTATGATTGCAAAATAATGTATTGCAGTAAGTACAGTTTTCTTGAATTTTGAATGTAATATTTTATTAGTATTAATCAAATCTTATGCGTGAAAAGTTGATTTCATTATTTTGAATAAAGATTATGTTGATTATATTGTTTTCTTTTAGTAGATATATTTCCAGAGTTATCTTTTCATGCAAATATGGGGTTTTGAGGTAAGTCCTCTATCCAGAAGGATGTCGAAATATTTTTGTTTTGCTGATTGCGGCAGTTGATGTGGAGGTTACTGTGGGACATGATTCTATTCTCTTAGTGGCTCATTCCATTATCCATGTGTCTGAATTAAGTGTCACTAGTTAACAATTTGATATACTGGTGAAGTTCCGTTGTATATTTCTCTATGCCATCATCGGAATTGTATGTAATAGAAGTAGCCAAGATAGCCGTATTATCTGCTTATGATGATAAGCTAATTTTAATCGATGAGGAGAAGTTTGCATTTTAAATCAAGCACAACATTAGATTTAGTACACTTTTTTAAAAACTTGTCAAGAGCCTTTCATACATCCAAGAATGCAGCTAAGCAGCAGCTCTTACTCGCAGGAGCTTTGCCCATCTTGTTCCATAGTGCCGTGCTTTTGTCGGGTGCCGAATTGTTGTTCTCGCATAATTTTAGTTTCACTATTTTTCGCAGCTTCTTCAGGTATTTCTAAAATACTGAGAATAAAACAAGTAAGACTTATTAGTATTAGTATGATAAATATTTATCCATTTTTTCCTACGTTTGCGGAAAATTATAATTATCCGAATTTATAAACTAACCATTTTGGAGTATCGTATTTAGTATTTGAGTCAACAGCTTGTACCATGAACTGAGAATACCCACAACAGTTTTTCCGGGCAATTCTAATTCCTCCTGCTTAGAATCTCCGAAATGATTTCATTTGCAAAGGTTTGAGCTATCTTTCCAACTTTACACAGCCGATAACTGTGTGTTTTGAGAGGCGGATGATGCGAGAGTGGCTGGGACTGATGACCACTTTTCAATTTGTATTTAAATGAAATGGTATGTATCTACGATTCAGAAACATGTCTTTTGATTGCAAAAAAATGAACTCTGGCATTAAAAATTCCACTAGTAATTTAGTAATGGGGAAAGTTTACTACTTACCTCGAATCTGGCCAACGGATTGACGACGAACCCATATCACTTGCAAATGTTTCTTTAAACTGATAATAGACATGTTAAACATAGATAAGTTAAACATGTACCTCTCGAAAAAAGACGAAAGAAGCAAGAAGAAAGGCCGTCATCTATGCTGTCAAATCCAGAACTAGTTAGTTTGAATCAGAATACACATACGTTTAGTATACCGATACTGTTCTAGAAACTAACAGCACACTTGGGTGTTGAAACCAAATAACAGAATCCTAATCACTTTTGAAGGTGCACCTCTACGAAATGAACTGATTGTTTATGGTGCAGCTAACATTTTGGAAATTTATCTCGTCTTGCTCAGTTTTCAAATAGCCTACATTTTTTGCAGCAAGTTTTAGTAAGCGACAAATCAACACAATCAGTCCGGATGTTGTAAGATGAATTTACCCAATTATGACGCTCGGAAATTATTCGCATTGTGGTGTGCAAATGTCTCGAAAAATAATTTATGAATATAGTATTTTTCAAGCAGATATATCAGTAAGAAATACTTAGCAAATAATTTCAAAATAAAATTGAGCTGCAAGCTACTTAGTGATTTAAGGCCGGATAATGTGAAGGTAAATTAATCGAATAATCATTATTTCATAACGTTGACGAAACTTTATTAACTGTTTTATATTGTTTGTGTTCTATGAGTTGCTGCACTAAATATACACTACTCAAAATACAATTTGATTGAATATTTTATCTGATGACGATTTAATAGCTTCAAAGGTTACCTTAGGCTAATTTGAGAATAAGATATAGGTTTTCGGTCAATGGATAACCTTTGCGCATAGCATTATGTTTTAATTTGAACTTACTTGTTTGATCTTTAGGGCTTGAGTCGTAAATATATAATGAGAGTTATGCATGAAAAAAGGTCTGTACAACGAAACCCTTTGATTTTTAATCTAGAGAGACATTATTAAAATACATTATTTAAAATGTGATGACCACATTCGCTCTCCTGTCCCGACGGTCGATTTGCGATTTCTATTTATTTTAATGGACAACTTACAAGTTTTAAAAGTTTTGAATAAGAAATACGGTGTACTCCAAAAATATGTAGATATATATTGGAAACACATTACGTATGTTATAATAACTATGAACTGAAAATCAACATGCGAGCAAATAAAATGTTAACAGAAAATTTACGTTTAATGTTTTAATGTGCTATTTTTAATTTTCTGGTGAATGAAGCAGGGCATTACTTAAAAGGAAGTAAACTTTGCAGGAATTGCTCAGGTACTGGGAGCCAAACGCTGAAAATTAAACTTATTCAAATATGAAACAGTAAAATTATCAATAATGGGATTTACAAAATTGCTCCTCATATTTCAGCATTTTAGTCTTCTAGCCTACTTGAAAAATACTTAAAAATTATAAAGGATATATGGATATGTAAATACCAAAACGAGCATTAAGGAAAACAATCTTTGGAACAAGTACCACTAACTTATATTATGAATTATTCAATATTCTACTCGGGAATAGCAGCGTTTGAAGCTAAAAAGCATCGTCCAACATTATGTCGCTTTTAATCCATTTCAGCTTATTAAAACTTGTATAACCTTGGGTTTTGTAATTCATATTAATGTTAACGGCTGTATAAAAAAAATTATTCGAGAACAACGATTAGTGCGTAGAAGTAACCCAAGTTTATTCTATCCGGAAGTAGGTAGTTGTTGTCGAGCAAAACATACTCTAACTATTTCATAATTTAATTCCATGGGAATGACTATATTTCCCAAGTTAATTAATTGAAAAACTTTTCCACTCTTCTGTCATATCTACACATCTGAAGTTACAGGATATTCCCGAATTATAGATTGCCATAACAATATCCAAAAGAAGTCATGGTAGCATCAAGTTAGCAGTCAAGTGAAATAGTGAAAACTTTTAAAGTTTGAATGTTGGGAAAAATAATTATTTCTAATTGAATATTTTTTAAAATTGCCAATGGATGTTTTTGAAAACTGTATGGATCCACCTGAAATACCTTGTCAATATATTATTACCGAAGAAATGTATAAAGAAGACCTATTTTGCAGACACAACGCAATAACTTCCGATGATGGCAAGTAATTTCTTGTTTTTATGTTCGGTAGTATCTGTGACATTTCAAGATGGATTTTTTATTAAAACATAAAAAATATCCGAGCTAATAAATTTAAAATGGAAGTTTAGGTGTTGCTGAACAAGTTGAAAGTGTGAATTTACATAGAAGTCTAATAATATAAAAAGAGAGACTTACGATGTTCTTCGTGTCAAAGACTAAATATCCCAAAGATTTCTCAAAAAATCGAAAAACATTTGGACCCCGCAAATTTTGATTTAAACAAAATTGCTCGAAGGTAAATAAATATCACCATCTGGCAAGTAGTCTCTTTTAATGAAAAATGAGAGTCTAGTGGCATATTAATATAAAACGCTTCAAATTGTTTTTCCAAGGACTTAATTTTTTTAAATTTGAATTAGTACTGTATAACTACTAATCTAGTCTACTAGAAAACAGTATTGAACTCCCACGTATAGTTCCATTAATGGCACGTTTATACTTATACACTACTATACTAGAGCTGTGATAAAGGGTTATTTTTCTGTAACAGGTTACAACGTTTCAGTTTTACCTTGGTAATAGGTTTTAAAATGCGGTTTCAAAAGGAACATGTTCCTTTTTAAATTTTTCATTAAAAATGCAGAATGATAAATAATGATGATTTCCTTGATTTAAAACATAATTCTTAACATTGGTAAACTTAAAATAAAATATTCAAAAATAAAAAACAAAACATGGGTCAGAAGTAACTACTTAAAGAACATAAAACTGATACTAAACTAAAGTGATTAAATAAAATATACAGTTGATATGCGAAAATGTTTAAAAATTTTTTTCATTTAAAAATGAATTAACATTTAAGAATAATATTTTTTGCAGATGCTTTTTACTGATTCTAGTTCTTCGCTTGTTTATGATAGCACCCGCTTTAGAAAATAGTCTCTCGCAGTGCGTTTCACAATAACATTAAATAATCCACAATAACAACAAACAGAAATGCGGTTTGTCAAACCTGGACGACGTATTACTCGAGTTAATCTTGTAACCAAACCAATGTTTATTACTATTCAAATAACTCATTTCATCTCTGACTGAACACATTCTGCTTAAAACATTTGTTCTTTTACATTTCAACTGTGATGGAATTTATGTCTTAGACTCTTAGTTTGCTCATATGCAAGTGTACATCATGCTTAGTTTGCCGACAATGGGCATATAACTCTCCCGGGATAAGTTTCTTGAGAGAAATCCCTTTTTTTCAATATTTATTACAGAATGTCAGAAAACTAAATACTTATAGACTAAAAATGCTGAACTATATCATCGCAGCAACTTAACAAATTTTCGCTGATCTGAACGACTATGGTTCCTGGAGAACTAAATAGTAATTCTTATAAACAAAAAGTGATCACACAATCGTCAAGGCAACGCGCATCTACATACAACTTATTTTCGGTTGACAAATGTTTACTGAAATTGCTGCAACTGGATAGAGCGCTCGACGATGCCGCATCGGTTCTGTGCTGACGCGAACAACTTTTTCAGGTTTATGAGACGGTTCCAAAAACAACCTTTTAATCGGCAAACTCCTGCAGCTGGTGCGAAGTGTGCTCAACTGTTTCGGTTTTATGAGACGGTTCCAAAAAAACTGTTTAAATTGGCAAACGGCTGCAGCTAGATAGATCGCTCGACGGTGTCTCCATCGGTTCTGTACTAGTTTCATGAGACGGTTCCCAAAAAAATCGGTTAAATTGGCTAGCTGTAACTACGGTTTCAGGTTACACGTTTGGAGCACTGTTATTTCAGCGGTTACGTTAAATACCGACCATCCCTATACTATACTATACACTTTATACTTATACGGATATTATTAAAAGCAGCCCATTGATTAATATGAAACCAAGCTTTATGGACAGGTCACAATGTTTTGTTAAACATGTCTTCGATTGCGCTATTGAACTGAATCCTCAGATTATTATTTTTTTCATGCATTTTGGGCCACAGCAATATGAAACTTTTCTGCAATCTTTGTCACAGCGTTATGCTTTTTTACTGGTTCGTTGTACAATTTGCTTTTATTGTGTCATATTTGGGGACTCATATAAAAGTAGACTATTGCTTAACTATACCCATATGTATCAAACAAGCTAAAATATCAGCTATTATACCGGGTGCTAGAAATGTTCTTATTTTGAATACTGCAATATATGTTTTAGGCAGGAATCCCTGACTATATTTATATAGATATGTAGATATACTTAATAATTCTAATAGGTGTCAGATATAAACGCAAAATAATATGCAACTCACAAACTATTGGCAATAAGCTAAACCGACGTGGAAATTCTTGGCATTATGTAGAAATGTTGTCGTGTAGTTTTTCTAACACTGTAAATTATTCTGTTCTTACAACCCTTAAATGATATCTACCTATTGTCTAGCAATGACTTTCAAATCAGATTTCAATCAATAGAAATCATGCAAATAGAATTTAGTTACAATCAATTTTTTATCTCGTAAAGAAAACAAGATACGATAGAAATTCAAGACTCAAAAAGTTGCATTTTTCCCGTTATATCAAAAATTAATTTTAAAATTTACCGTTATACTTATCAAATTTTTATTTTCAAAATTTGAGTGTTATTTTTTAATGCAATTGATTAATCAGTTGGCCCGTAAACACCCACCGGGAATACCTTATCAATTTAGTAACAAATGTTGAAACATTAATAAAACGCGCCGTTTTTACATATCTAATAATAATGAAAATTTTACAAATAATTTTTATTATGAGTTTCAGATTTTGTGCTTCTAAAACGCTTCATTTTTTGACATATATTTCTACAGCAAAAGTGCTTATGTTTTCGTTTATTTTGTTGATACAAGTTTGCTGATATATTTATGGAACATCCCGTATATAAGGATACTAAAAATTTGAGGGGGTGAGGGATAGACTGGCTGTAAATTTGGGATGGATCATCTCTAAAAGTTGAATTGCAAATTCAGTCATTTTTTTATGAGAAATATTTGACTAACCTTGTATAATAAGTATATCGTGGGCTTAAAACTAAAACTGACCAAATCTAAAATATAAATTGTCGGTAAATGCACTGTTGAGCCAAGCCAAAAATTATATCAAAATCCTTTTGCAAACTTGGTGATTAAAAATTTATTACCACCCATTTGCGTGGCATTGAGGGACTTCGTCAGTTGTAGAAGACAAATATATTATTTTTTTAAACTACTTGGTCAACAAACACAAATCCGTCGATTTTCGACTTGGTCACTTTTAGCTTTAAACCCACGATATATTAAACTTATTAATGTTTCAGACGTACTCCTGCCACTTCTGTACCGCTTCATTATGATAACGCAGTATGCAAGCATCAGAAAACTAATCTATTTCCTAGTTTTTGTTGCCGGTAGTTTGGTTCTAACTCAAACCTATTTATTTTTGAAAATATTTGAGGCCCAGATTTGGATTAAATATACATGCTTTTACTTTCTTACGATTTATGTAAGTATGAAATAGGGAATATTTTCAATTTTTTTAGCGCGTTTGGTATTATACTTACTTTATCTGATGTCATTTATTTTAGTTCTTACTTATTTGTCCTTAGATCACAGGATGCATGCCTCTGGCTATCAAAATGTATGAAATTTGGATGCCACGCTTAAAACGTATTAGAAAATGCATACTTTCCGACTTGACAAGATTAGGACCAACTTTTTACGCCACAATTCAATCTCAGGCTAGGATGCGAACTTTCATATTTGCAATTCATGTCAGCCTGATAGTTGGATTGGCTGTTGCAAATGTTTTTCTTTTCAGCTTGAAAAAGACGCAGCTTTCCATAATATCTGTGTTATTTGAGGACAACCTGCCTAGTGCCGTGAGTAGTTCAACATATATCGTTTAGTAAGCTCTTTACCTAAATACTGAATATTACCAGAATTAGTATTTCAGGCCTCCGAAATTACTCAATGGATATTGTGTGTGCTAGCACTCATTTCAGTTTGTATTTTGTTCTTGCCTGCCTATTACATATTATATGGAATATTCTATATGAAGCTTCAATTTATAATTTTAATCCATTTTTTAAAACATATTCACGAAATTCTCAAGCGGAATGAACAGGTCAACAGGTTTGATACTACATACCAGCAAAACGTAAAAAGAAATCTTACATTCATCATCAAACGTCATCAAGAAATTTTAATGTACGAGTTAGTTTGCTTGTAACGTTTTGAGATATTATGACTTAAATTTACAGATTCTCACGAGAAATATCAGAAGCGTGCAGTACCACTAATTTCATTTATGTCCTGAATGGTATATTAATTTTGCTTTATGCGATATTTGCAGTTTATGTGGTAAGTCTATCTGATATAAATGTAGTTATATGAACAGGGTGGATTTTTCAAACGTACGAATGCCAATACGCCGAAAACCATGCAAGCAAAAATTCGCCTATTGAAACATGCATAATGGGAAAGATAATTTATAACCAATGCACCCTATGCACAACCAATGAAACCCAGTTACCATTGAAACGTTTAGTGAACATCTTTTCTGATGATATGCAGCCATATCTGTATTAAATACTATTTTTTTGATTTCTTGTGGCGCTTTGGGTGCATTTACTAGGAGGTAGTGTTCGTTCCCCATAATATTATATCAAAGTGTTTTTGGGTTTTATGTTGCTAGCATAATTAGCGACATATTGGCGTTTATACTTTTAAAAACCCACCCTGAAATAAAATAACATACAAAAGTTTCATACATTAATTTCAAAAAGCTCTAAAATTGAATAAAATGGGGAAATGAATATGAATATCCAACAGTAATATATTTCGTACGCACATTTTAGATTATGTTTCAACTGCCGTAAGTGAGTACTCAAATTATAATTAGTAATAGACCTTACTTTGTGTGCTTGGGTTGTTCGGTTAATAGATTTTTCACGGGCCGACGTATCGTTTCGAAGAATGACTAGCTGGCAAAGAAGTTCTTCACACTTTTCACATACAGGCATCTAACCTAGTTATTCTTCACACTTTGCGCATACGTACATCATGACAGTCACCAAAGAAACTTGAACTAAAATTATAATCGTGATCATAAAACATATAAATCAGTGGATACGTCTAGTAATGTTTATTAAGCACAGCAAAAACAATGAAACATATACCTAATTCCGTCTTAAAGCTCGCTATATTCGGGCTAAAAATCAATCAGGAATTAGTTACCAATATTTCTTCGCCTTTCTTTCTAAACATATTTCATATGGAAATGGTAAAAGGGTTATATTTTATAAAATGTATCACTTTGTCGAAACTTTCAAATAAGGGTACATGTTTTATTTATTAGACTTAAAACAGTTTTATCCGCTACGTATTAGGTTTAAGAAGATTTTTTCAGTTCAGTTTTGGAGCAACTTTTTCATTCTGAATTTTACCAACACAATAATCAAATTTCTAATTTTGAAATGGTAGGTAAAGTTGATGCATTTGAGATATTGCTATACATCTTCTGGGACATGGCTATACTTTCTGTGTAAATGTTATTATGTACAAACCAACCTTAAATGTAACATTCGCATTTAGGAGAATCATTGTTCCAGATAGTAAATAGGCGTTTCAGTTCCACTATAGTATACATTTTGAGTGTAATCGAATAATTGTTCGACCGGAATTAATGAAATACTGGTATCATTTAAAATGGATTCCAATAATATGTTGCAACCATACGCAGTGGTATGTGCAAAAAATGGCCCGAGGTGCTTTTAATAGGGAGTAGTGGGTTAATCGCACTTTCAATTATCTTCCGCAATCCGCAACTTACCCTATTAGAAAATACCTTTTCTTGAATTCTTTAGTGCTTGATCTACTTTTGGACATATTGGCATTTAGTATTTTAAAAACCCACCCTGTATAATGTATTTTAACTCATCTAGGATTTAGTTAATAAGCCAAGTAGCTATTGCTTTAATTAAAATAAAACGCTAAAAGTAAAAAATAAATCGAAACACGGCTTAATCAAAATATAGTAAAATAGTATTTCCAATTCAGGCTAAAAATGTATTAAGGTGTGATATATTTGCTAATTGAACAGGAAATTTAACTGATGGAGCTATGCGTTCTAGAAAAACTGTTATGAAGTAAATTTTTACACGTTTAATTTACATCTTATATTTAATGGGTCAGTCGGTAATCAGGTGAAAGTTCAGTATAAAACATATTCAGTACAAGTTCAGAATTGAAAGATTCGAAAAATCAGCAAGACTGTTTGATGCAAATGAAATATTGTATTTTAAATTTGTAAATTGCTCGTTTAGCAATTATTCTAACTGAAATAATATATCAAGGTAATTGAGATTAATCAATATTAATTAGTTGAAATAAATCAGGTACATTGTTAATTTTTGTATTATTCCGAAACTTACCGAGTTTTAATTATACCTAGTACTCATCAATAATTTATAATTTTCATGATAAATCAGTTCGCGTTCGGTTCTAATTATTAATGAATTTCCAATTATATTATTATTTTGCATCAGCCTTACAAAGCCAACTTCTAAAATAATTACCTGCACTTTGTATTAGTTTTTTGCAAGTCAGTCAAAAATACCAAAAACGGTTGGTGGAACTGTTGATTGCCTTTAATTTGCCTTATGACATAACTGAACTAGATATTCTCTAAACACAATTATCATGTTGTGCAATTTCAGCCTGCTTTCACATGGGTGCAACCCCTTGGAGGCTTTATTACGTTCTATGGTATTTTCTTTTATATGTGTTACCATGGACAACATTATGAAGATATTGTAAGTAAACCAGCAAATTGTATGAAATTGGTTTCCAGCTGCAGGAGATGCATAAGATTAATGTTTCGCAAGTTATTGCTTGACTTGTCCTTGCGACCAATTAATGACAAAAATTTTGTTCAAGTACTAATTTAATTTAAAGTTGGCTCCAGAAGAGTGATAATCTAGATTTCATACATGTTAGCGGGTCTGGAAATGTGTGAAAAAAGTGAACCATAAATTATATTAAGTTAATACACTTACAGAATCTGGAATTCCTTGCGAGTGTCGAAACCCTGGAATGGTATCATTGGAATCGAGAAAATGTGAGCATTCTGCTGTTAATTCACGTTATGGCTGGCACTCAGGTTAAAATGCCCCTAACAACTTTTATTTCACTGAACTACACACTGTTTAAGCAGGTACAAATAATGATTTTCCTTAAAAACAACTTCAAGTACGAACTGTACAATTCACAACAAAACTGGAATATTTACATTCCATTTTCTTCGCAAAATTTGTTATTTCATTTTGGCAGTTAAATTTAAATATTGACTCATGCAAAGATATTATCTCAACATTGAGTGAGTAAAACATGTCTAAAGTGTACTCGTGCATTGAGAGATTGTAGGTATCGGTAATATGAAATGGTTAATTCGAAATCCCAAACGCAATCAAAGTGCTACTTTTCAACCACACAAACGTTTTACAAATGTAATCAAATCAAAAAGCTTAAATTTTATTTAAACAGATTATAAGTTAAACTGGATAAATTAATAACACATAATTTAGTAGGTGCATGAACAAAGTCGTCGAAAGAAAAATTTATCGCATAAAAATGGTAATATAGAAATTCGTAATTTGATATATGAAATGTACATGTTTTAGGTTATCAAGCTTACCTATTCAGTGGTAAATATCTTAAGTTCTATAAGAAAATAAAAAATATACCAAAATGGCTAGACACATAGGAGATAAATGTACATTGGATACTAGAAGCTGTCGTTCTGTAAAAGCTCTATCATAACCAGAAATCTGCCGAATTCTAGCCGTCTGTAGTTCGTGTTGGTCATTTATTAAAAATAAAGCATCTCTAATGATTATTACATTTTAGACGTAAGTAAATGAACGACGTACATCATACGTTTTGTCTCACTATGTAAAATAGCAACATCCCTGTTCTTTTCCAAACATAATTTCTGAGTAATATGTTTTGATTAGATCTCCAACCTTATTTCATATTCAATAACTTAGTAAGTTGTGCTACTTACTTTCTTGAGCCTTTTACGAGAAGTACTCATAGACTACAGTTTCATTTGAATAAAGCATGAGGCAGGGCGTTAACAATTACATATTTTTACGTCTATCGTACGCTATCGTCTCTATCTCAAAACTTGGCAATTAAAATCTAATATAAATTGGTAAATTAGATTAATATATAATTAACCA
>NW_026017110.1:14125913-14130016 GCF_020466585.1 Dendroctonus ponderosae | reverse complement strand
TTTTAAAACTGAAGTTACCTTTAGGTCAAGTAACACTATATTATGAATTATCCAAAACTCCATCGGACAATAGCAGAATGTGAAACAGGAGAGTAAACTACATTGTCTGTTGATTATAAATTATTTCAGCATAATATGGAGTTTTAGAATCTCCCTCTTACATACCACTTTAGTTTTAACTGTTGCGTAAACAGACAAAATTGGAATTGCGTTTGGTTCGTGGAGGTCACTCAATTAAGAAAGCTAAGTAAATAAAATGTCTAGTAGTTTTCGAATAAAATATTCTTTAACGAATCTATAATTTATCAATTAGGTACGACAACAAGCATGTTTCCCTTATAAATTATGTAAAAGATTGGTTTCAGTTTTTTTCCAATAACGGTACATCTAAATGTAAAACTTCCTGGTGATTAGAGAGTATGATATTATTTTAGTTAAATTAAAAAGTGGTTTGCTCGTTAACCAGATTAACAGATTAACAGTTAATAAATAGCTCAACAATAATGAAGGACTTACTTGAAAATGATATGGATCAAGATGACAAACATTCAAAATACAATATTTCGGACGGAATGTATCAAGAAAATCTGTTTTGCAGATCCAATGCGGTAACTTACGATGATGGCAAGTAGTTTTCTGGTTTTTCCATGTGCGACATTAGAAAAATGTAATTTTATGAGCATAGTAACATTACAAGCAGTTTAATCGGGTTTTTTAGGTATACCAAAATATAGTAATTTTTCCAATAGTAGCTAATTGATGAATAGATTAATCTTGCTGTAACAAGTTATATTCAGAAACAAAATCTATTGGACTAAGGCAAATTTAAACCGGACGGGAAAATCTGCAATTAGTAGTTTAAACTACGAATAGATATAAGTATTAATCAATGCTGATAACTTTTCCGTTCCAATGCTAGATAATTCTCAAACATGAGCATAATTTTTCAGATGTTAATACTCTAAGCTTCCCTGTTCCCTGTTCCACATTTTAAAATGTGTGTGATGAGACTAGTAAATACCGATTCAAGGTTTAATTGCTTAAATATCATTGTTCATAATTCATCTGATATGCAATATATAAATGTCGATTTATCTAATCGATGATAAAACTATGCTGTGTGGTTATAAGAATGCCTATTTTCTTGGGGTTTGCCTAAGTTGTTAGTATTGTAGTTAACATGATCCAAGGAAACATTACATGTAAAACTAACAATTTTCTAGACACACTACTGCCGATTCTGTATCGCTTTCTCATGTTAACACAGTTGAAATTCACCAGAAGACTAATATATTTCCTAGTTTTTGTTAGCGGCAGTTTGGTTCTAATCCAAACATACCAATTTCTGAAAGTTTTTGATGTCCAGATTTGGATCAAATATGCATCGTTTTACTTTGCTACAACTTATGTAAGTATTTAATTTATTGTCAAATTTTAAAGTAAATAAAAACAGAAATCGATGTCTTTAGATGGTTGGAAGCATGCCTCTAGCAATCGTAATGTACGAAATTGTGATGCCACGCTTGAAGCTCATTAGAAAATGCGTTCATACAGACCTGACCAGATTAGGTCCAACTTTTTACAGAACAATTAAATATCAGGCTAAGCTGCGAACTATCATTTTTGTAATTCATGTGATCCTAATAGCTGGTTTGATTCTTGTAAATGTTATACTTTTCTCCTTCGATAAAACAGAGTTTTTTATAATATCACTTTTATTTGAAGAAAACCTACCTACTGCAGTGAGTAATTCTCCACCAATTATTAATAATATTTATGTGGGACTAACTAAATGACTCTGTTCTCTAAATACTACATGTGATCTGAGTATCTATTTGTAGGTCTCCGAAACGCTCCATTGGATAATGTGTGTGCTTGCACTTATTACAGTTGTTATTCTGTTTTTACCCGCATATTACATATTGTATGGAATATTCTACATGGAACTTCAATTTGTAGTCTTAATAAACATTATAAAACATATTCGTGAAATTCTCCAGATGAGTGAAGAAATCAACATGTCTGATAAAACATATCAAGAACATGTAAAGAGAAATCTTATATTCATTATCAAACGGCATCAGGAAATTTTAATGTATAAATTAATGTAGTTATGAAGCGTCGGAAGGTCATTGTATAACTTTCCAGATTCTCTAAAGAAATGGCAGATGTGTCTAGTACTATTAACTTTATTTACTTCCTGAATGGTATATTAACATTGCTTTATGCGATATTTGCAGCTTATGCGGTAAGTCGAACTGTATACTAAATCTGATTATGCAAAATTTATTAAACGGTCTCGAACCCTGAACTTCCATAGATAATTTCGGTAGTGTGAAGAAGCTTACCTAATTGACTTTTGCATTTAAATGTTTTATATTTAAACGTTTGATGTTCTGCAATATCCACATCAACCACATATTTTAATCTTAACACTTTTAACATGTACACCGGTTTAAGTAATATATCATATTTGTGGATGTATTGCAGATAATAGTGAAAATAAACAAATATTGGCGCCGTTTTTCATCTCTGTGTTAATCTACTGCTTGGGGATTCTAATTTTGATTAATTTGCGCCTTAATTTCGAATTTTTTTTTCCGTTCATTAACTCGAGGATATTGCCTGCCATCCACGGTTGGTTTTTGTCTCTTGTTCTCGGTAACATAATGGTATTTTCCTGTCGAAATTGTCCTTTGATATTACTGTGTAATTCTTAAAAATGACTTATAAATACTGTAAAATTTCAGCCTGCTTACATATGGGTGCAGCCCGTTGGAGGATTTACCACTTTCTTTGGTATCTTCTTTTACGCGTGCTATCATGGGCAACATTATGAGGATATTGTAAGTAGAATATTTTTTTAAATACGAATGTTGGCCATGTATAATACCGTGTGGTTATATCGCAAAATTGAAATTTCTTAGAATTCTTCAAACTGCATATTAATTTTAAGTTTAATGAATTGTAAATGAACTTAATATTTTACATTTATATGCAGTTTTGTACATATACAACTTAACCTCTACAAATGTAATGCATCAGAAAATCTTACTGACACAAACACATTGGATATACATAATGACAACAAGAGTTGAAAAATATTCTGGAAGATTGAGTGCTTGCGGAATTTAAAAAAAGTCCGTACTGATTTAAATTAAATTGATCAAACAAGCTTTCTGTAAAGAATGTAAAAGTTAACGCCCTTACAGAATATGGAGTTCCTTGCTAATTTGGAAAATATGGAATGGCATCACTGGAATCGAGACAATGTGAGAATGCTGATGTTAATTCAAATTATGGCTGGCACTCAGGTTAAACTGCCCTTGACGACATTTATTTCAATAAACTACGAATTGTTTAAGCAGGTGAACCTTTGCCTTAAGTATTAAATGTGAAATGTCCAACTTTAGTTCTGGCAGTGTTCAGTTAAAGTTATAAAAATTTTCCTTTCGCAATGCGCAATCGTAATATTCAATGAAAAATATATTTCATGACATGTGTACGGAGTAGTAGATGGTTGGTTTAAATTCCTGTATATAAACAGTCACAATATGATTAGTATAATTTATACAATTCATAAGTAGTACTTTTATCAATATATCTAATGCAATTAAGCAGGCACATATGAAGTTTGTAAAAACAATATTAGTGACATAATTTAAATAAATTTTTAAGCATAAGGTAAAAAATTTAAAACTATATAGATATGTTTTTAGGTTGTGAAGCTTACCTATTCAGTTGCAAATATATTGAGTTCTACCAAAAAATAAACGTTTACTTCATCGAATTGACTATAAATGGGAGCAAACGATATATTAAATTAATTACTTCTGTCTGAAGCATGCTGCTAAGTACATGTTCTTGTAACCATAACGGCAAACTTAATCCGTTTTTCAATTGCACATATTATATTGGTAATTAGTTATATTAATAATGATGTTTACAATTTTACATAGCAATCGACGATATTGTTAATAAATTGAATAACTATGTGAATATGAGTTTATTTTGATATATATACAGGGTTGCTCATTAGTGCGTCAAAGTGCGATATCTCAGTAAATATGAACTTTACAAGAAAATACGTCCTACGAAAGTTT
>NW_026017110.1:14104164-14124914 GCF_020466585.1 Dendroctonus ponderosae | reverse complement strand
ATGTGACCCCATAGAAAAAAGTCCAATTTTGTTAAGTCTGGCGACCTAGGTGGCCAAGAAACGGGACCGCCACGGCCGATCCATCTATATTCAAATTTACGATTAAGATAGTGTCTGACAGTTAATGCAAAATGTGAAGGAGCACCGTCATGTTGTAGCCACATATTTTCCTTTAAATGGGCAGGAATGTTCTGCAAAAGTTGAGGCAAATCATTTTGCAAAAAATGCAAATATGCGGCACCATTCAAGTGTCCCTAAAAGAAATGTGGCCCAACTATAAAGTCACCCATAATACCACCCCAAACATTGACACTCCACTGTCGTTGAGTATTCACTGACTCACTAATTTGTAGACTATTGACTTTAGACTAAAGACACCGAAATTAATCGATTCAATTCCGTATTGCCTACTCTGCATATATAATTTCTGATTACAGTCAGATAAATGACTAATTTTGGAGTTTCAGATGGTAATAAACTCGTATATAACGATTGCATTGTATGATATTTGGACGTCAAAATTGCTAATTGTTAGAAGATGCGCTTTTACAGATTTGAAATTATTGGGATCAGCTTTTAAAGCGCAAATTACACACGACGCTAACAACAAATCTTTCTCATTCGTTGTTTATCTTACTCTCGCAACTTGTTTCATGGTGACTCATATAATATCCCTCAATTCGAATCGAAGAAATACATTAATCATTTCACTTTTGATGGATGAACATTTATCCCCAACTGTAAGTAATTGACCATTATTCAAGTTTAATATTAAGTTTTATAAGTCACAGAAATGCATGCCTTTTCACGTATAAAAGCACGCAATTAATTATTTTTTATATGAAACGATGACATGTAATTCAATGACTTATCATTGAAATCTAAGTTTATACAGCAAATCGTTTTGTAGCTTTCCGAGTTATCTCATTGGATAATTTGCGGAATTTCATGTGTATCTTATGGAATTCTGTGCCTTCCAGCATATTACATATGATATGTCCTTTTCTACTTACAATTTCATTTTGACATCCTATTGAAGTATCTACAAGAAATAAATGATTACCTTAAATTTGATCATCAAACCAATAGAGCTGTTGAGTCACATCAGAGAAATGTGAAGAACTCTTGGATTCATTATCAAACGCCACCAAGAAATATTGATGTACAGTACAGATTACTCATAGATACAAATAGTGGTTATGTTAAATATGCATATTTTAGATTTGTCCAACAACTTTCCTCATATTATGTACCTCATTCACTTTATACTATGAGTGCCATGTTTATTTTAATGTATGCGATATTTTCAGTCTTTGTGGTAAGTATATTTATATGAAGTTTTCAATTACCACATCAAACTTTACTTTGTTAATCATTCTGCGGCTATAAACGCTAAACTGGAATAAAATATTAGATATCAATGCACAGATTTGAGTTCCATAAAAACCTTATTCAAAATTAGCGTAAACACTGTGGGGTGTTTAGGGAGTGCTGAAAAATACATGGAAACAACCTGGGTACAAACAAACTTACAGCGAGTGTTTGAAAGAAATTAAAGTTAAACACAGCAAAGCGAAAAAATAAAATACCAAACCATACACTGAAAAACTTGTGGCGAGGCGAAAAAACTATATACCCAAGGAAACAGCGCAATATCCGAATATAACGAACTCAATAAAATAATTGAACAGAACATCCGGAAACATAAAAGGACAAGCAAGAAGATCGAATAAATCGCTCTATAGAAAGTATCAAAAATATTAAATTCTTAAAGCCACTCATAGGTAAACAACAAATAATAACATTCCTCAACGAAGAAGAACAATAAGTCGCGAATCCAAGAACACGAGTCGGTTTACACTGACCTATATCAAACGAAAGATCAACAATTCACACAAAACGTGAAAGGCCTTCCGATGAAAACTTGCGACAGAAGAAATAACGCGAGCACTTAAGGATGTGAAAATAAATAAAGCACCACAGACCAAATTCTCGTAACCGGGGAACGGTGTTCTCACGAGAGAAGTGGGCGGGGTTCTCTTGCGAAGAGAATAAGGGTTTTCTCGAGTCGTAATCTCTCTCTATGTAGAAATCGAGTGATCACAATGAAGAAGTATAGATTAAAGCGTGAGGATGGGAGTGATCACATCAGCGATGTGAAAAAGATCATGACTAAACGTTTAACAACAAACCTGGACGTCTATCAACCGTGAGAACAGGCTGGATTCAAAAAAGTATATTATACCCCGAACCACTTATTAACTATGAAAATTTTAATCGAATAGCACATTGAATACCAAGTCGAAAAGGCATTTGACTCGATAGAATATAAATGTGTCATCAGAGCTTTAAACAACTGTATAATGGCTAGCAGATATGCGCAAATAGTCACCGACAAAATGACAGAGGTAAGTATCCTATACCATCTAAAGGACCAGGAAAAAATGAATTTGAATTAAACTAAGACAATGTGTGGTGAAGTACGCAACATAAGAATGAACGACATAGAAATAGAAAATGGGAACGGAATGTCGATATGGGCGCACAGACTTGGTCAAGAAAGATATAAACACTGCGAAATAACAGAAAAAAACGGCTCTAATAACCATGCAGAAGACTATGCTGGGAATCTCTCTAAAAGACAGTACGAGAAATGGATTGATAATGCAGATGAAAGACAAAGACGAAAGTTAGACATCTGGCAATACACATCAATTAATACTGTCCTGGAATCCATATGGCCGACCATCAACCATGGGGGCATGAATCTTCTGTGGTTATCTCAAACTATTCTCATAAGAAAGTTTTCATTGCCTGATCACCATGGAGATCTTGAAAACGATCTTGTTTGAGATGGGTAGATGACTGTAAATTAACAGCATCTGGATCTGCTGCTGAACTGAAACTGCCACTAAAAAGAAAAAACGGAGATACGAGGCAGAAGGAGCGTCTGTTTAAAAATAGATTTAAAATTCTAAAGAAGAAGAAGAAGAGAAATAAGCACATCATTTATTATTAATATACAGGATGTTTCGTAACCACATGGTGCAAAATGTACTGCGATATTATTTTGATCAAAAGAAGACGTCTGATCTAACTTTTACTAAGATGAAATAGTTGGCCCCTATGCTATTGATGGAGAAATAATCAAATAATTTATTATTAATATACAGGGTGTCCCGTATGCACATGATAAAGGTGGTGAAATATTACTTGGATCAAAAGAAGACGAGAAATTCTAAAGATTGTAAATGCCTAGTGATTTGTATCTCTGTTAGAAAGATGTTTCACTATTTTAGCCGATGTACACATGGGTTCAATCAGTAACTGCTGCTGTAACTTTTTTTGCGTCCGGTTTTTACTTATGCTATCAAGGACAAATCATCGAGAACATCCTAAGTAGAACAATATACAACATTTCTTAAATAATAAGCATTATCCTGGATGCATTATGACATAGTCGTTATGAAAAATACCAAGTGGGTCTCCAACCTGATCTGCTTGTAAATAGTTCACAAAATACTTTTAACAAAGAATTTTAACTTACTCTACTTAAAAAAAAAATTTTTTGTTACACTCTAATTGCACTATTCAGTAGTTATAATCCTATGCAATTTTTCAGAATGAAAAATTTGTCTCATAATTGGAAAATCTGGAATGGTTTGCATGGAATAAAGATAATATATCGATTTACTTAATTCTGCACCATACGGCAAGGCCTAAACTGAAAATAAACGTTATTTCGTTTATTTCATTAAACTTTGAGTTATTTAAACAAGTAAGAATTTTTATCTAGTGGAAATATTAAAAATTAATTTTAAGGTAGTTTGTTTTATGAGACGATATAAAATATGACTAAAAATTATATTATTACTAATATTATATTTACACATTACATTATTATATATTACTAAAAAAGTATTCTTTCTGTGGTCTCATATGTTCTTTCCTTTAGGAAGTATGCGATGAAGTTATTCAATATCCAACATTATCTCTGATTTGTTAGCAAATAACCAAGTTGATAGTTTGATGGTTCGATAGCAGCAAACTTTCATGCACAATTTTATACAGGCTGATTGAAAATTGCCCTCATTCCTCTAGGGGTGTTTAGGGAGTACAGGGAAAATGGCGAAAACATTTTCTGATCAAAAACTGAAATACTTGCAAAAAACTAGATTGGAATGTGTGATTTGGAAGCAATGTTTTTCCAATAAATTCCAAATACCAAAAAGGAAATAGGTTAGGGTGCCGGTGGTTAGGAAGCTTTCATTCTCACAAATTAAAAAAAAACACATTCTGGTGGTTGTGGCGAAAATTTTTGTACATATGAGACTGTGGGCTTCAAAAAAACTGATTTTAAATGTACCCAGCTCCCAAAAAGTGTTAAAAGTTCTGCCCGTTTAACTCCAAACATGATTGTGTCCGTGTTATTGTGCAGCCTTCGCAGCATTACTGGGGTCACAATTTAGAGCAGCTTCTGGTATTCCGTTGACTAGTTCTTGCTCTATGTATACTGATGTTTGTTAGACAGATGTTTTATGGGTTCTTGTGTCCTGTGTATCTTACGTGTGGAATATGGCAGGTTTGTCGCTAGGCATGGGATGGGAACTCAATGAATTTTTAGGAGGTGGCGCAGTGATGCCGAAATGGCTTGGCACAGTAACTCACCGGAGCAGTTGCGTTGCAGTCACCCATTTCGTAAAACGTTACCCTTAAAGAACATATTGACCTTTTTTGGTACGTGTTGAAAGTATAATCCCGCTCCTCGGAAAGCTTTAATCCGCCCCAGGTTTAATTGATTGCTAAGCGTAATTGAAAGTGGGGCACAGTGCCACGCGATGCGTCATAAGGAAAAACTCAGAAACGGAAAATACTCTACAAGTTCAGAATTGTGCATTCATCAAAGAAGAGTGCGATCTTCATGTTGTAAAAATTTCGAGTTTTGCCCATCTTTAAGAAAATGTTGCTTAGGATTGGCAAAAACTCTTTTCAAAAAATTTTCAGAATCGAAAATTACTATAGAAATTAATATTTGTGACTCTCTTAATGTCGTCAACATTTCTTTAAACCTTAAATAATTCATTCAAAACACATGAAATCCTGAATTTTGTGCGCCCCGGAAATATTGATTGGAAAAAATGTCTGATATTAAAATTTCGTGTGACGTTTTGTGAAAAACGTTCACGAATTACGCACGCACGTTGCTATAACTGAATCGAATTACCAATTCTCTATCCAATGATATAAAAATGAACTCTGTGACTGAAATAGTTCTTGAGCAACGTGAAAAACTAACCCAGATTTGCACATGTGAAACGATTCTTTGGAGACAAGCTTCAGATGAGCTTGATGTAAAAATATAAAGCCGCTCAAAATATTCCAAAAGTTTAAAAGTTAACTATAAAAGAACCAATCATCGACATCGACATCATCAATCGACACCAAATCCCCCCTACGAGTCAGTTGATGAAAATGGATTAAAAGTTCTGCATGTACATGGCAACCTGGGGCACAGTAATCCTAAGCTTATCGAAAGGCTGGAAAGAATGAAGAAAATGTGTTTAATTCAGGAGGAAATCTATCCAAAGCCGAACTAATTTGAAATCAACAAAGCAAGGAGAGAGAAATATAAAGAACCCATAAAAATTCAGTTGCTTGTCGCAAAACTAAACTTAGTTCAAGCTAGAAGATTTAAAGATTATAGAACATTTACAAGCTTTCTACATGCAGGCGCCTCATTTATATTTGTCTGAATTTCATTCAGCTGCAGTGCACAACGCTTAAACTCAAATTAATAACCGAATTACTGTTGTTTTTCTTAAAATATTGATTAAAGAAAAAGCCCCGAAGAAATAACTTAAAAATGAAATTAATTCATCTGGGGTGTCAAACGCCGTCGTTGTTCGAAAAACGACACTTTTCGCTAGCTAATCTAATAATTTGCATAAATTAATTAATAATAATAGAGCTAATCAAATATTCAGTTGTAGGTACTTGCTCCCACGGTCTGCTTAAATCTTCAAGTGCTCAACTAATTGCTATCAAACTAATCAAAGTGCTAAATTAATATCGGGAGATGCTTCTCTGTTATTTGACCCACAGATCTTAATATTTATTTCAGAAATTAATTTAGAGCATTTATCTTTTTTTCTGTCATATATGTAACATTCATAAATATATATTCTGCATCTATATATTGATATTAAAACATAATTTCAGATGGTGAAGTTTGCATACTCAGTCACAAATATCCTCAGATCCACCAGACATTAGAAAAGAGACATAAGATGGAAGGTCAGGAAATAATTTTGCGATATGAAGGAATGTGTTCCTGTTAGTATGGTATAACATTTTTCACAATAAACTACGAAATTTAAATACATAGCTATTTAAAATGTATAAACCTGATTAATAAACGATTTGATATTTCTAGGCTGGAAAAATGGAACTTTATGGATTGATATACTATTTCTTATTTGGCTCTGTAAAAGCAGCAAAAGTTTCGGTACATAACATATGTAGAACATGTTATGCAGTAGTCCGGTTTTCATGTTCTCCATAATGTTTGTTCTCCAATTTCTTGAGTATTATAATCGAAAAAATAATCAAGTGCAACTAAACTAAAAATTGACCGCGATATGTAAATGTACAATTTTTCCTTTCAAATTATAATAGTTTAGACAATTAGTTGTTACGTGAAGCCTGTGTTTTTTTCCTGTGCATTGGGGAAGTTGTATCTTATGAAACTGATTTTCTTGTGAGTTTTATTGATTTCCTGATTACTTAGGAACTGATTTCTTTCGAAACAACCACATGCTATTTCTTGTATTTTTATTGTTTGTCCAAGCAGCAAAAGTTTAGATACATGACATATTGTAGAACGTGTTCTGTAGTGGCCTGGCTTTCCTATCTGAATGTTTGTTTTCGAATAACATAAGTGTTTGAGTATATTCGAAAAAATGTTAAGGAGTAAGCAAACTGACAGATGCGCCATGATAGGACCAGAAATGTACATTTTTTCCGTTCAAATAATAAGAGTTTAGTCAGTCAAGTGTTACGTAAAGCCGTGATGAATATTTTTAAACTTTTGCAATTTGTATCTTAAGAAACTGATTTTCTAATGAATGTTATCGATTTCCTGTTCTAGAAAAATATCCCTAATTAACACTCCATATCAAATCCTCTCAAGCATATATGTAGTACTTAATTATTATTAGCAAAACAGACCTATTTGTACAGTTTTTAGAATTTACTTGCGTATCAGGCTATTAGGCAAATGCATTAAAAAACTAAGTAAATAACGTCGATAAATAGCAACATAATGAGCTCTTAATAGCTCAAAACATTAATAATAATAAAAGGTATACAAAAGTTTAGATGTTAGTTGCGACTATCCGGAAGAGATTGTTCAGTCATATCATCAAATTATTAACCACTTATTAATCGCGTAGTTGTACTAAAATAATATGGATACTATTTCCGAATCAGATCCATATATTACAAAACTGAGGAGATATTTCACAAATGAACTAAATAAAGAAGAATTGTTCTGCAGACCTAATTTGGTAACATCCGACAATGGTAATGTTTTTCAAAGTTAATTGTTAAAAACGCAATTGGAAAACTTGAAAAAAAAATTGGAATCACTAAAAGATATAGTTTAGTTATTTATAAACCTTCTAGGGTTCGTATGGTTTGTATTTCATGTACGTAAAGTTCCGAAAAATATAGATTTCCTTTCGAATACATATACAGAGTCAAATTAGCATCAGAAGTTCTTATAAAATAAAATCTACAGATTCTGCCTACCAAAAAACACAGCTGATATTGACATATTTTTTATGATTAATACTATTTAAGAGCCCTTATATCTATGCAGTGAATCCCAGAAGTAATATCGAAATTTACTTAAAATTTTGCGGACTATTTTTTTATTTATGATAGAATTTTTTACAACAAATTTATTTATATTAAAAGGTTCAAAAATAAGCTGATGGTCGTAACTTATTTTTCAAATTGAAAGCACCTGCTTATTGCGTCAATATTGAATTATCCAGTGAATTCTAAGTATGATTCAGCTAACATGTGCTATACCTAAACTCAAGTGTTGCTGAGGAAATTACGATGCTATCAGTAATTATAAACAAAGATTTCTTTAAAATTCCTGTGGTATTGAAAAAATAATTAATTTCAAGAACCAGAACAACCAGTCAAATTAAATGCTTAAAATGTGTGCCATTTACGGCTTGATGATATATAGGTTGATCAATAAATATTTTTTTAGCTTAGGTATAGGACACCTGAATCAATGGAGCTTTAAAAATTGAAATAAAAATTAGGTGTGTGCATCTGAAGAAGTGTAGTAGATAGTCGTAACTTGTTCTTGGACAACCCTGTAGCAATACATTTTTTATTAAAAAAATCGCATTTGCAATGAAAAATTGCCTGGTCTGAGATTTTTCTTATAAAACAGTCTGATAATTTAAGCATTAGGTACTTCTTGAGCTCACTATATCCCGAGTGTCAATTTGAAAACTACCCACCCTCAACATCTTTCTTGCAGTTAGAAAGATGAAAAATCGGAAAGATCCATCAGTTTTATATTGTAAGGGAGAGACTCTAAATAAATATGTCTAGTTTTTGTTTCAACCCCTTAGGAGGGGTAGATGTCACCCTGAGAACCTTAAATGGGAAGGGGGTCAAGTGGCACATCGTTTCAAAAGAGTTCAATTCTCTTTATATTAGTTACTACTTTGTTGCATTTTGTCCAAATGTTTCCGAATAATCGCGTTTCAACGTCGTAGAAACAATGTAACTTGCCAGCATTCAGATCTTGGATTTCAGGTTAGTGTCTACACAGAAGCGATTGTATTGGGTCTCCTTGTAATGCAAATGATTAGAAGAGTCGGTTACACTGTTAAAATCGGTGAATGAGAGGACCAAAATCTAGTTTAAACATTGATTTATTATTTTTGGTCTTGATCTTATTTATTGATTATTTTACATCGACAAAAATAACTTTTTATTTGCGGAAGATAAATCTCTACAATAAAACCTATGGGACCTACTATAAAACCTTAGGCACTATATTATAAGTTGTTCAAATGTTGTCAATTTTCCTATAAGCAATAATAAAGTCTGTTTTTGAACTCTACCCTGACATTTCAGAAAACTTCACCGGTAAGTGACCGGCATTCTGCTACAATTCGACTTTTATGATCATCAATATCAGCAGGTTGTGTTTTAGAAACAATGAACTTGAGATTTCCCCAACGAAAGAAGTCTAGGGGTGTTCAATCCGGCGATCTTGGAGACCATTCTATTGCTCCCATCCTGCCAATCGATCTATCAGGGAATATCAATGTTAGGGAGAGTTCGAAAATAGACTCTATTGTTGTTTATAGGAAAATTAACAACATTTTGAAAAACTTGTAAGATAGTGCGTAAGTAGATCTCATGGGTTTTATTCTAAAATAATCAATAAATCTGAAATTAATTGTTTAAACTAGACTTTATTCCTATTTGCCAGTGATTTTACCGGTGTAACCCAATATTCTAATCATTTGTACCATAAGGAGACCCAATAATACAATTGTTTAAACATTAATTTGAAGAAAACGAAAATCTCAATGCAGGCAAGTTTAATTGTTTCTGTAATTTTGAAACGCGATTATTCGAAAACTTCTGAGCAAAAACCAACTTGACTCCCCTTCCCATTTAAGATTCTCAGGGTGACATGTACCCCTTCTAAGAATACGAAAGCATGCTGACAATTCTCGGAACACGATGTATAACGACTTTTTCAGAAACAATTGGAAAATCTGATTTCAAAGAAAATACACCCCCTTCTATACAGGGTGATTCAAAATTGTCGTTATTCCTCGGGAGTATGTTCAGGCAGTGCAGGAAAAATAATTCCGATTAAAAACTGAGAAAATTGCAAAGAACAAGATCAGAAAATCGGCGACAAAGTTTTTCAAAGTAATCTTCCTCATTAACATTACATAAATACCTGTTGCTTATTAATTAGCAACAACTTCAGTAACCATTAAAAAGCACAAAAAATTACAACAAAATACATTACGATGTGAACGGTACATTCAACAAGATTGGTTAAATGTAGGAACCTGATTTTTCGAAATGACAATATTGTTAACAGAAAATTGGTTTGGTTGGCTCCAAACAAGTTTGTGCTTGTGTAATCATCTTATCGTGCACTATTCTTAAACAGCTTCTCGTATTCGGATAATTATCACGCGCTCAAATTGTACCGGTGTTCAGTAAACCAGACATTTAATTTCTCCTTATCTCCTCCGTGTCTGACATTTATCAATGGTAGTCTTGTAGCCCTTCCTCGGCAATTATCATGTGCCAAGTTGTCGGGAAAATGTCAGTTGTTGTGCAATGCTCCGAGTACTGCTGACAGGGTCTGCTGCAATTATCTCCAATCCTTTTCCCCTATGTCTGGAACCCGAACAACTCTTGGTCGCCATCTATCTGTCTCAATTATTGCAGCAATGTTATTAGTAACATTGCAGAAGCTGAAAGATTACACCAATATCGGATATCCGGATGATTTACTTTATCCGATATTGGTATATATTTTGTTAAAGGAACTTCAAACTCAATCACAATTTGACAAATTACTATTGACAAAAGTTATCTACTTGTAACTACTTGATAATGATAAAGAATATCGTTTATTGTCACTATCCAATGACTATTTATCTATCAACTAATTTTTCTTAATTTGAAGTAAATATGGTAATTTTTCTTTTTGAGTTATTACGTGTTCCAATGAGCTGTCAATCAAACATGGGACCATTTTAAAGTCCCATAATAACAAAATTGATATTCGGTATTCAACTGTTAAGATCTTCTTGAAATTTTAGAAAAAAATATTTTCAATATTTTTCTCTTACTCTCCAAGGGAGCTCCTATAACCCATTAAAAGAACCAACGCCAATTTTGAATCACTCTATTTCATCAAGTTATTACTTTTCGTCGTTTTGAATAATTAGTTTAAATTATATAGACGAGTAATCTCCGGATAGGATGTTTTTATATACAAATTTATTTGTTCTAGATCCATTATTGCCATTTTTATACCAATGTATTATGTTAACACGATTGAGGATTACCAGAATTATAATATTCATGTTATTTGTCGTGGGTTTTACTTTGATTCTAATTCAATCATATAAATTTTTGGAAGTGTTTGATATCAACTTCTGGATTCAATATGCATCGGTTTATTTTCTTACAGTGTACGTAAGTATCCATCCATATTTAGAACGAATATCATAAAATGGAATTTTGAGAATTAAGCTGTAAAAAGTTTTTCCTATACTTTAAAAACATCGAAATTAATCTATTTCACTCGGCATTGCGTACTCTGCACACATAATTTCCGATTAGAGTTAGATAAACAACTAATTATTTGGGATTTTCAGATGGTAATGAATTCGTATACAACGATTGCATTGTATGATATTTGGACTCCAAGATTACTAATAGCTAGAAGATGCGTTTTTACAGATTTGAAATTGTTAGGTTCAGCTTTTAAAGCGCAAATTACACACGACGCTAACAACAAATCTTTCTCATTCGTTGTATATCTTAGTCTCATAACTTGTTTCATGGTCACTCATATAATATCCCTCAATTTGAATCGAAGAAATATATTTATCATCTCACTTTTGATAGATGAACATTTATCCCCTACTGTAAGTAATTAACTATGCTTCAAGTCTAACATTGCGTTGTATGAGTCACAGAAATGCATGCCTTTAACACGTAAAACATCACGCATCTAATTATATTTTATATGGAACGATGACATGTAATTGAATGACTTATCATTGAAACCTAGATTTATACAGCACATCATTTTGTAGCTTTCCCAGATATCTCATTGGATAATTTGCGGAATTTCATGTGTATCTTATGGAATTCTGTGTCTTCCAGCATATTACATATTATATGGCCTTTTCTACTTACAATTTCATTTTGACATCCTATTGAAGTATCTACAAGAAATAAATGATTATCTTAAATTTGATCATCAAACCAATAGAGCTGTTGAGTCACATCAAAGAAATGTGAAGAAAACTCTTGGATTCATTATCAAACGCCACCAAGAAATATTGATGTATAGTACAGAATACTCACAGATATAGACACTCGTTATGTTAAATATGCATATTTTAGATTTGTGCAACAAGTTTCGTCATATTATGTACCTCACTCTCTTTATAATATGAGTGCCATGTTTATTTTAATGTATGCGATATTTTCAGTCTTTGTGGTAAGTATATTTATTTGATATTTTCAATTACCACATCAAACTTTACTTTGTTGATCATTCTACGGCTATGAACGGTAAACTGGAATAAAATATAAGATAGCAATCCACAGATTTCACTTCCAGAAAAAACTTAATATTTCATTGCGCGAATTAAAATGTATCACTTTTATCTACAGTGTGATTCAAAATTGACGTCATTCCACTGTGGGGTGTTTAGGGAGTGCTGAAAAAATACATGGAAACAACCTAGATACAGACAAACTTACAGCGATTATTTAAAAGAAGTTAAAGTTAAAACAGTTAAAACAGTATAAAACTGTATACCGAAGGAAATAGAGCAACAGCCGAATATAAAGGACTTACTAAAAGTAAAATAATTGAACAGAACATTCGGAAACATAACAGGACAAGCAAGAAGATCTAATAAATCGCACTATAGAAAGTAACAAAAATACAAAATGCTTAAAGCCACTCATAGGTAAACGACCAATAATAACATTCCTCAACGAAGAAGGACAATAAATCGCGAATCCAAGAACACTGACCTATATCAATCGAAAGATCAACAATTCACACAAAACGAGAAAGGACTGCCGAAGAAAACTATCATTAACGTAAGCTCAGAAGAACTTGCCTCCTGGCGTGATCTTTACGACAGAAGAAACAACGAAAGCACTTAAGGATGTGAAAATAAATAAAGCACCACAGGCCAAATTCTCGTAACCGGAGAACGGTGTTCTCACGAGAGAAGTGGGCTGGGTTCTCTTGCAAAGAGAATAAGTGTATTCTCGAAAGCAATCGAGTGATCACAGTGTGGAAGTATAAGTTATACATATAGTTCCACACATGTACTATTAAAGGGTGAGAATGGGAGTGATCACATCAGCTATGTGATCGATCGCGTTCTATTGGTCTCAGACGACATAACAATCGAAATTATATTGCACGGACCTTATACCTTGATTCACCTGTTGGGTCGTACTATTTGATGAATGCTTCCACTTAGGAAAAATTCCAAGGCAAAAGTTCCAAGTTGTGCTTTTATTTAAAAAACGAGAAAATCGGAATTTAAAGAATCACCGTTCCATTAGTTTCATATCTCACCATTAAAAAGATCATGACTATACGTTTAACAACAAAGCTGGACGTCTACCAACCGTAAGAACAGGCTGGATTCAGAAAAGTATATTACACTTCGCACCACTTATTAACTATGAAAATGTTAATCGAGTAGCACATTGAATACCAATTCGAAAAGGCATTTGACTCGATAGAACATAAATGTGTCATCAGAGCTTTAAGCAACCGTATAATGGCTAGCAGATATGCGCAAATAGTCACCGACAAATTGACAGAGGTAAGTATTATCTACCATCTAAATGACCGGATAAAAAAGCTAGTAAAGGATACGTTGTCCCTCAAACTGTTTCACTTATCATGGAAAAAATATTCAAGAGGATGGTTTGGTGAACAAAAGGAATTAAAATAAATATAAAAAATATATCAGATCTACGATATTCCGACCATGTAGTAATAATGGCAACAAGCCTCGAAGAGCTGAAAGGCATGCTAGATGAACTAAACAGTGAGTGGAATAAGGCCGTTCTGAAAATGACTTGAATAAAACTAAGACAATGTGTGGAGAAATACGCAACATTAGAAAACACAATATATAAATAGAAAATGTGAACGAATGTCTAAAGTGGCGCACAGACTTATTTGTTGACCAAGAAAGATATAATCATTTAAAAAACGGCTCAAAAAACATGTATAAGACAATGCTGGGAATCTCTCTAAAGGGCAAAACGAGAAAGCAATGGATAAGGCAGAAGGCGAAAGTTGTCAACGAAGTAGAAAAAGCAACGACGATCTGTACATTTGCTGGACATCTGGCAAGACACATCAATCAATACTGTCCAGGAGACCATATGACCGACGATAAACCATGGGAGGCATTAATTTTATGTGGTTATCACAAAATGTTCTTCTAAAAAAGTTCTCATTGCCCGATGGACATGAAGACCTAGAAAACGATCTTATTTGAGATGGGTAGATGACCTTAAACTAACAGCAGGTCTGCACTAAATCTGCTGCTGAACTGCAACCAACAAGAAAAAACGGAGATACGAGCCAGAAGGGGCGTATGTTCAAAAATAGATCTGAAATTCTAAATAAGAAAAAGAAGAGAAATATTCAAATAATTTATTATTAATATACAGGGTGTCCCGTATGCACATGATCAAAAAGTTAGTGAAATATTATTTGGATCAAAAGAAGACGAGAAATTCTAAAGATTGTAAATGCCTAGTGATTTGTATCTCTGTTAGAAAGATGTTTCACTATTTTAGCCGATGTACACATGGGTTCAATCAGTAACTGCTGCTGTAACTTTTTTTGCGTCCGGTTTTTACTTATGCTATCAAGGACAAATCATCGAAAACATCGTAAGTAGTACAATATACAATAATTCTTAAATCATAAGCATCTTCCTGGATGCATTATGACATAGTTGTTATGAAAAATATCAAGTGGGTTTCCAACCTGATCTGCTTGTAAATAGTTCACAAAAAACTTTTAAAAAATAATTTTAACTTACCCTTTACTTAAAAAATCCAAAATTTTTGTAACACTTTAAATTCATCATTCAGTTTTTATAATCTGATGCAATTTTGCAGAATGAGAAATTTGTGTCAGAATTGGAAAATCTGGAATGGTTTGCATGGAATAAAGATAATATAAAGATTTACTTAATTCTGCACCATACGGCAAGGCTTAAACTGAAAGTAAACGTAATTTCGTTTATTACGTTAAACTTTGAGTTACTTAAACAAGTAAGACCTTTTATCTAGTAGAAATATTAAAAATATTAATTTTAAGGTAGTTCGTTATATAAATATTATTTAAAAAATATTATTTCCGTGGCCTCTGTTGTGTTGTTGCTTGTTTTTTGGCTTTGCACTAGGGAATTGCCAGTTCTAATTGAATGCGGCCGCAGCTAGTCTGACGTCTCGGTCATCTGCAGCCGTCGAGCACTCTCTATGTGGAGTGACGAAGTGTAAGTGAAGAGTAAAAAGTTATGAATCAATGATCTATTTACATTTAAATGAAGAATAAGAACCAGTAACCCACAAATAAAAAAAACATTCTGGAGGTTGTGGTAACAATTTTTTTACATATGAGAATGTGGGCTTCAAAAAAACCGATTTTAAATGTACACAGCTCCCAAAAGGTGTTCTGCCCGTTTAACTCCAAACATGATTGTGCCCGTGTTATTGTGTAGTCTTCGCAGCATTACTGGGGCCACAGTTTAGAGCAGCTTCTCAGACTCTAGACAGATATTTATTGTGTTCTTGTGTCCTGTGTATCTTACATATGTATATGACAGGGTTGTAGCTAGGCATGAAAACTCAATGAATTTTCAAGATGGCGCAGTGATGCCGAAATGGCTTGGCACTGGGACTCACCGGTGCAGTTGCGTTGCAGTCACCCATTTCGTAAAACTTTACTCATAAAGAATATGGTGACCTTTTTTGGTAGGTGTTGAAAGTCCAGTCTCGCGCCTCGTAAAGCTTTAATTCGCCCCAGGTTTAATTGCTAAACGTAATTGAAAGTGGGGCACAGTGATACGCGATGAGTTATAAGGAAAAACTCAGAAACGGAAAATACTGTGCAAGTTCAAAATTGCGCATTCAACAAAGAATAGTGCGCATTCTTAAGAAAATGTTGCTTAGGATTGGCAAAAACTGATGTGGGACAGATTTTGTATGGCGTTTTTCGAAAATTTGTCAGAATCGAAAATTCTCGACAAATTCATATTTGTGTCTCTCTTAGTGTCGTCAACATTTCTTTAAATCTTCAAAATTCATTCAAATTACGGGAAATCCTGAATTTTGTGTCCCCCGGAAATATTGATTGGAAAATGAACGAAATAAAAAATTCCAACTTCCAAACTAAAGCCGGTAGAAACTTGAAAGATTGACATTCGGTAGAAGACGTTTATTAAATGAAATTTTAGCGTAAACTTGCACTTAAATGTCTGATATTCAAGTTTTGTGAGACGTTTTGTTACAAATTTTCAAAAATTTACTCACGCACGTTGCTATAACTGAATTTAATTACCAAATTTCTATCCAATGATATAAAAATGAACTCTGTGGCTCCAATAGTTCTTGAGCAACGTCAAAAAAGGCGGCGTCATGTTTTAGTCGATTTTGCAATTTAAAAACGAAACAAGCAAAACTATAACTCTTTACTTTTTTGACAAAAGATATAAAACTGCATAAATAAAAAAATTATAAAATATAAAGAATCCATGAAAAATCAGTTGCTTATCGGAAAACTAAACTTAGTTTAATCTAGGAGATTTATAGATTAGAGATCATTCTTATCAGCTGTCTGCATACTGGCGCCCCATCCTCCATTTTTTACCCACAGATGCTCCAAAAGTTCACTACACTTTCACAAACTAACGCACTTGCCATAAGGGCCACAATGATTCTATATATCCTATCTAACAATCCATGATCGACCAATTTCGTCCACTGTCGGTAGCAAACTGAAGATTCACCTTTTCAAAAAAAGGCAACGAAATACAGATTAAACATGATTATTTAGTCATTTTCGTGTTCGCCCTTTCGATGATTCATACTTTACTTGACAGTTCGATTTCAGTTTGTTTATTGTTGACATTTTTGTATAAACTTCCTCTTCTCATTGCAATATATATTTCCAAGAACAAATTTCATGTTCCTACTACCATCACGACCATGAAAGTCAAAAACAACTAAACCAAAAACGCTCCAAGCGCCGATCTTTCGCAAATTTAATTGTAAATTTAGAGCTATTTATATTTGTCTGAATTTCATTCAACTGCAGTGCACAACGCGTAAAGTAAAATTAATAACTAAATTAATTTTGTTTTTTCTTAAAACATTGTCAAAAAAGAAGGCCCGAAGAAATCACTTAAAAATGAAATGACTTGGTCTCGAGAACCACTATTTAAAATTAATCAAATATTAAGAAGTATGTACATTCACACGGTCTGCTTAAATCTTCAAGTGTTCAACTTATTGGTTATATGTTAAATTAATATCGGGATACGCTTTTTTGTTATTTGACATTTTTTTATTTTTGCATTATTTATATATTTATCTTTTTTCTGTCCTATATGTAACATTAATAAATATATATTCGGCATCTATCTATTTATATTAAAACATAATTTCAGATGGTGAAGGTTGCATACTCAGTCACAAATATCCTCAGATCCACCAGACAGTAGAAAAGAGACATAAGATGGAAGGTCAGGAAATAATTTTGCGATGTGAAGGAATGTGTTCCTGTTCGAAAAAATATTCAAGTGTAATCAAACTAAAAATTAACCATGACATATAAATGTACAAGTTTTCCTTTTAAATTATAATAGTTTAGACAATTAGCTGTTACGCCATTTTTTTCCTGTTCCTGGGGAAGTTGTATCATATGCAACTGATTTCCTTGTGAGTGTTTTTGCATCAGCCTGAAATCCAGATTTCGGACTTTAAACTAAAATCTTATCACACAACTTTCACATTTGCACTATCTGATCTGGCATACTGAATTTTGCCCAGATGATAATACTCGTTTCTCGTGATTGTTGAATTTTTGAGATAGATGATATTGTTTCATTGTTAAAACTCGTTACTATTAAAAAGGATTTTGATCATTTCAGTAAATCAGGTATTTCAAATTTTTGGTTTGCATGTAGTAGGTAAATGATTTAACTGATGGAACCTCAATAACCGAACAGTTTTGGGTGGTCACTTTTCAAAATATCTGCTCCTAGATGTTATATATTGGTCCTTGCATCGATATAAACAAAGAGAGAACAAAAATATTCATCAAATGATTGTTTATTACTGAATAACATTGCAGTAGTGCAAGTTAATGAGAATTTTAAAAAATGAGAATACAGTCAGCATATTACGAGGTAGGTAATTGAAGCAAATTGAATAAATTGGAGCAGTCACGTATTCTATAAAGAAATATCAAATGACAAAAATGATTCAAAATTAGCTATATTTTCAGTTTGAAATAAAGTGGAAAAGTGGCACAACAGATTGGTAGCGGTGACAGATATGTTTGCCAGTGGTATATAGCTTAAACCATTGGTGGTTGTTTAATGCTTTGCAGGTAATGCAAGCTCCAATGCTCAGCTAAACACGTTTGCAGTAGCGTATAAGCGGTGTAAATTTGTCAGTTCCTTAGATAAAGCCGTGGATAAATACACCGCTAATGCGAATATGAGTGTAAAATTCAGTGTCCAATTCAAACACCAGTGACTGTTAAAACCAGGTAGCGTGCATCTCGCTGCATTTTTTCCAACATTTCAAGTAAAACGATAAAGCACAGGGTGCTAATTAAAATTATGAAAACTGGGCTGTACGTTTTCTCTATTATTAGCCATGGGCAATGGCCAAAGTATTTAGATACGAATTATAAAAAATATATTTTAGAATCGGTTAATTAGAATAAAAATTAAAAGACTTTCAGCTTTCCTTGATCTGTAGATCCCTACCTATAAAAAGGAAGACAAAACTAAATGCTTCAAAACATAAAAAAATATTTCTAATTAACACTTAATTAATATCAAATCTCCCAAGCAGACACGTCGAACGACTTCAGAAAATCGATGCCTCAATCATCGTCATTATTATTTGCGAAACATATTCGGAAGGCTCTTAGAACATACGTGCGTATAAGGCTATTAAGCAAATGCAATAAGAAACTGACTAAATAGCGTAGATAAATAACTACATAATGAGATCTTAATAGCTCAAAACATTAATAATAAATTGAAACTGCGAAAAATTATCCCTTGATTTGAATTTTCGGATGCAAAAAAATTTTCTACATTAATATTAAAGATTATACAAAAGTTTAATGAGTTGACTGTCTGGAAGATATTCAGTTATATCATCAAATTATTAACCACTTATTAATCGCGTTGTACCAAAATAATATGGATGTTCGTTCCGAATCAGATCCATATATTATAAAACTGAGGGAATATTTTACATATGAATTAAATGAAGAAGAATTGTACTGCAGACCTAATTTGGTAACATCAGACAATGGTAATGTTTTTCAAAGTTAGTTGTTTAAAATGCATTTGCAAATGTTTGTGTCTTCACTGTCATGTCTGATTACAGTAATTTAAATTGTAAACACTAAAATATATGGTTGTTTATTGATAAGCCTTCTATCTATCTACTATCTACTGTACGGTATGAATTCATATACAGGGAGTCTTGGAAATTGAAATGCATATACGGGGTGTGAGATTGGCAAAAGAGATTAGCATGAAACGAATGTCTACAGATTGTGTCTTTCAAAAAACACCGCTGAAACTTGTATTTTTTATATATGATTGATACTATTTAAGGCCTCTTAAATGCYGTGAACCAGTGGTCCCAGAAGTAATTTCGAAATTTATGCAAAATTTAGWGGATTGTTTTTTAGAAAAAAATATAGGAACCATGAATTTTTACTCAGGAAATTGATTTTTTTACAAGCTTATTTATACAGGCTGGTCCAAAAAAARTTKATGGTCGTAACTTATTTTCWATTTTAAGAATTCGAAAGTAACTTATTTTTAATTTTGAATTCTTAATATGGTTGGTAACATGTGCTATATCTAAACTCAACAGTTGCTGAGAAATTTCGGTAGTCCTGAAAAGATTATTTATTATATTATTTGTTATTTATATTACAATTTATTTCAAGAAAGATTTGTTTTCCAAATAGAACAACAATAAAATTAAATGCTTAAAATGTGTGCCAGTTCGGGGTTGACAATATACAAGGCGATCAATAAATATTGTTTCAGTTTGTGTATAGAAGAGGTGCTTCCATTTGCAAAAGTGTAGTAAATGGTCGTAAGTTATTTTCGGACCACCCTTTATTCTATCTGTTATTAAAAAAACGGGTTTCCAAATAAAAATTGACTGGTCCGAGACCTTTTCCAAAAAATAGCCCGCTGACTAAAATTAATTTAGACATTACTTCTGGGACTCACTGTATGGTCTGGTGTAATGGTCTCTGAATCTCATTTTTGTGTTTGAGTTCGCCAGGAACCAACCAGCTTGTGCACATTATTACTCATATTTTGGTCTCATCGGGTATGATAGACCCAAATCCTATTTTCAGGTAGCTTGAAGCTAAAATAAAAGGAACTTGTACAACGATGAAACGTATTTGTAGAAAACTATCATTTCAATTCCAAATCAAAATTAATTAATTCCTGCTTAAAATCCACATATTTCCAGTACGAAAACAAGTTCTATTCACAGATATATGGGGTTGCAATGGGTTCTCCCATAGCAGCAACAATTTCAAATTTGGTAATGGAAAATTTGGAAGAACAAATAATATCTAAATTAAACTGTAAGTGTGAATTTTTTAA
>NW_026017110.1:14092967-14103165 GCF_020466585.1 Dendroctonus ponderosae | reverse complement strand
TCAAAGAAAAATAGCTGAAAGTAAAAGAAATCAATATAAACAATATTTTATTCGCTTTGTGTCCAAAATGGGCAAAATTAATACTCCAAATGTATGCCAAGGCTTAAAGCAGCAACAACGCTACACGTGTAAGTAAAAATGTTTAAGTATCTGAACAAATAATTCTAGTCTCTTCCCAAATTTGATTGTCCTGACTAATCACCTGTTAGGCCTAATTAATTTTAGAATGTTTTAAATTGTTGCAATTGTGATGTATTTTAATGTGTGATATGATGAGGCTGTTGAGGAACTGTGATTGTTTTTTGAATTAATTAATTTTTTTTTATATGTTATTTTATAAATACTGATGATGGTGGAAAAATACACCGAAACGTATTTTAATTGATAAATAAAGACAATAAATGACTGAAACCCAGGAATTAATTTTGATTTGGAATTGAAACACAGTCAGGAAAGTATATATAATTTCAATTATGCAAGTTTTTTTGCATTGTACATTTTTATACTAATAATAAAAATTAATTAATCCAGTTGTTAGCTCGATATCTTTATCCCAACCTGCGGCGCTCAGTCAGAAGAACAAGGGAGGGAACCTGCGGCTTGACTTGCCACTTTCTTTGTCTTGCGTTCATAAGATTGCCGGAGAGATCTAAACACCTGGTTTAATTCGACTCCTGTTGATACTGAGGCAGGAATCTTGCAAATAATTACATTTAATTTCTATCAAATACAGATAAATTCTGGAATGTTATGGAGGGTGAAACGATCTTTCATTCCAACTACAGCACTACAAGTTACTAGACTAAAAGAAGTGGCGATTGAACCCACTTACAAAATATTTAACTATACTTTTTATAAATGGGCATTTTCTGGAAAATGTGTTATTTGGGCGATGTCACACAACAGTGCCTATTTCGCTTTAAGCTTCGGCTTATCTACAAATGTCCTTGTGGTGTGATTTTATCATACACGATGTCAATCGGATTAGAGTGGTCTACTTTAACAGCAAAATGAGTTTTTAATACACTATTTTCACGAGTCTTCACTATAATACTTATAATAATAAAAAAATGGGTCTTTCAAATTTAGTTTCAGCGCCGACTTTTGAGGATCTGTGTGTTGATAAGGAGGATCTAAAGACGCTTTGTCCATAAGAACATGTCACGTCATTTTGACACTCTATACTCGTATACAGGGTGATACAAAATTAGCGCCATTTCTTTTAAGGGGTTATAAGGACTCGCTAGGAGACTACGAGAAAAATATTGAAGGAAATGTTCCGAAAATGTCTAAAATATATTAACAGTTGAAAATCAAATTTCAACTTTGCTATTAAGTATTGTTTTGAAATTGTCCCATATTGATTGGTAGTTTATCGAAATACTTAAGCATTCAAAACGAAAAATTGCCATCTTTGCTTCAAATTATGAAAGTTTTTCATATTAAAAAGAACGCTAGAGACACTGAACGACTGGCTTCAGAAATTGAAGCAGATAGTGGACTATGGCGATGCTCGGGTTCCAGATATAGCGGAACAGATTGAGGATATAATTGCAGCAGAGTCAGGAGTATGCAAAGCATCGGGCAACAACCGACACTCTCCCAGGCACCGAATAAATGTCCCGAAAAGTCCCCCCAGGATGATACAGGAGGCTAGGACACATTAAATCCCTGGTCTAGTAAACACCGGTACAAATTGAGCACTAGTTAATTAACCGAATACGCAAAGCTGCTCGAAATGTGAGCCCAGACTGCTGTTAAGAGTGCACAATAGAGTGATATGACAGGAGCACAAACATGTCTGGAGTTAAGTTGGCAGAATTTGGTAGCCCTTTTGTGATCTATTAACTTAATTGTCTGTTATTTGATTGATATTGATCATTATTACGGAGACAGAGGAATCATGCTAATTTTAAATTGCCCTGTATATGTTATCACTTATCTTTTATATGAATAGTTTTCTTTAACTTTCTATCGACGAATAATATGCTTTCATATTCTATCCGAATTTTTCTAGATCCACTAATGCCATTTTTATACCGCTGTATAATGATAACACGATTCAGGCTTATCAGAATTTTAATCTTCGTGTTATTTGTCGCTGGTTTAACTATGGTTCTATTACAATCATATAAGTTTTTGGAAGTATTTGATGTCAACTTCTGGATTCAATATGCACCGTTTTATTTTCTTACAGTATATGTAAGTATCCATTATGATATATTTAAAACCAATATAAAAAGTAGAGTTATGAGAATTTTGTACTAAACAGTTTTTCAAATAACCTTTCGACTTTAAAGACGCCGGAATTAATCGATGTGATTCGATATTGCCTCCTCTGCATATGTACTTGAATATGTTACGGCTAACGTTCGAAGTGATGTTAATCTTGATATTAACCGGTTAGACTCGAGAATGACATGATTGCTTTCGTAATGTTAATGTTAAATTAATAACAGTTAATGTCCGAATATTGTCTTAGCTAAATGGTACTGGCGTAAGAAATATTCCTGGTAGAAAGTGATAATTTATTTACAGTGTATCTCATAATATATTCAACATGAACAAGCAAAAGGGATGAATTCGGCTTTATAAGATAATGTTAATTATATGAATTTATTTCCACATTAACATTACATTGGTGTTAAACTCGAGATTAACCAGTTAATGTCGAGATAAGCCAAGTTCTAAGTTTAACCGTAACATATTCAAGGTATTTCATGAGTAAGAGGCATTATTTTAACCCCGTATTCTACGTCCGAAAGTAACTCTAGTTTGCTAAGGGTACAATTCAAGCGATGATTTCCATTTAAATGTGCCATTTCCATTATCCAATTTGCCCCACCTATCTTACTTTAGAATCCTAACCGAGTTTTAAAGAAATTTAACATTTCTCATTTTTTTAATTAAATTTCAACACCCAATCCGCAATGAAAATCCGCAATGAAACATTTTGTAGCTCTCATTTATATAGCAAACTATGGTTATTTTCGGACTTCGGACTAATGCCAGTTCCTCATGCAAGATTTTGTATATATACATACATATATACAATGTATGTATAATTACATACATAATATAATTTCCGATGACTTTCAATTAAATCACTAATTATTTTGGGGTTTCAGATGGTCTTAAACTCGTATCTAATGATCACATTATATGATATTTGGACGCCAAGATTGAAGATAGCCAGAAGATGCGTTTTTACAGACTTACAATTATTAGGATCAGATTTTAAAGCGCAGATTACATCCGACGCTAGCACTAAATCTATCTTGTTTCTTGTATATCTTAGTCTCATAACTAGTTTAATGATTACTCATATAATATCTCTGAATTCTAATCGAAGAGATATATTTATCATCGCACTTTTAATGGATGAAAATGTATCCCCAACTGTAAGTAATTAATTAAGTCTAACATTGAGTTTCATAACAAGTCACAGAAATGCATGCCTTTGACAAATTGAAAAGCACGCAACTAAGTACGTTTCATCTGATTACGATTATGTGTAATTGAATGATCAATCACTGAAACGGTTCATACAGCACGTCATTTTGTAGCTTGCAGAGATATCTCATTGGATAATTTGCGGAATTTCATGTGTGTCTTATGGAATTCTGTGCCTTCCAGCGTATTACGTATTATATGGCCTTTTCTACTTACAATTTCATTTCGAAATCCTATTAAAATATGTACAAGAAATAAATGGTTATCTCAAATTTGATCGTCAAACCAATAGAGCTGTTGAGTCACATCAGAAAAAAGTGAAGAAGAGTCTTGGATTCATTATCAAACGCCACCAAGAAATATTGATGTATAGTATAGATTACCCATACATGCATGCTCGTTATGTTAAATATGCATATTTTAGATTTGTGCAACAAGTTTCTGCGTATTGTGTACCTCATTCACTTTATACTATAGGTGCCATGCTTATTTTAATGTTTGCCATATTTTCAGTCTTTGTGGTAAGTTTATCTGATGTAAAATAATATTTCATGATGTTTTCCACTTACCATATTAAACTTACTTTGTTAATCATTCTAGCCGGAGAACGGTAAATCTTTCAGAAATTTTTTCTATGTTATTACGAGAATAAAAAAGGTATCGTCAGTCAATCAATCAATCAAATCAGTCAAAGTTTTAATGTTTTAATATTTTGAACAGACAGACCGACATAGGTCGATAGCCCTTTTGTATAACAAATTATGAATTTTTACCACTTCTATTTTAGCCGATGTACACATGGGTTCAATCAGTAATTGCCGCGGCAACTTTTTTTGAGGGAGCTTTTTACTTATGCTATCAAGGACAGATTATTGAGAACATGGCAAGTAGAACAATATACTGAAAAAGATAAATATCTTCCTGAATCCATTATAACATATGTAGTTGTCATGAAAAATCCCAGTCAATCTCGAACCTTTCTGACTTTTTAATAGTTGACAAAAGATCGGAATTTAACTTACATTTTGCTTAAAGACATTAATATTTTCTACTTTACTGAATCGCTCAGTATTGATGACCAGATACAATTTTGTAGAATGAAAAATTTGTGTCAGAATTGGAAAATCTGGAATGGTTTACATGGAATAAGGATAATATAAAAATTTACTTAATCCTGCACCATACGGCAAACCTTAAACTTAACGTAAACGTAAAATCGTTTAAGTCATTAAACTTGGATTTATTTAAACAAGTAAGACTTTTTATTTAGTGGAAATAATAAAACTTAATTTTAATGTACCTTGTCGTATAATGCGTTATAAACGATTTAAAAATTCGTGTCTCCTTTCTGTGGTCTCATACACGGTGATTCAAAATTGGCGTCATTCCTTTTATGGCCGTCAATTACTCTCATTTTTGTAAAGTGTGAAACACAAATAATTTTTTTTATTTTTTTCAAAATATATAATTAAATCGAAGTTTGAATCAATTAATTACTTTTTTTCGTACATAATTTGGCAATAGCAATCCTCATAAACACTGAAAAAAATATTCTACGTTCTTTTCAAAATTATCGTCTGCTGTTCAGAGCGAAATTGCCTATGTATTTTTGTTTCTTCATATTAGTAACATTAGCCTTAATATTTCAAAATTTTAATAATATTTAGTATGCCAATAGTTTCACTGAATTACTTCAGTCTTTATGAAACTTTTGCAACTCGATATTTTAAGTCATGCTTGCAGGGTTTGAGCGTGGAATTTATTAGTGATTGCTAAAACTTTCCGCCTTTTAAGGGCAGAATAAGGAAATATTTAAATATGGATATCAATTTGTTTTAATTAAAAAAATAGTTAAACTGTTTTAAATGAAAACAAATATTGAGTAGTATCCCCACGATATGGTTAAATCTTCAAATGTTCACTTGGTTATATATTAAGTTAATAACGGGAGACGCTTATTTGTTATTTGATCCAGATCTCTTAATATAACCATAGAATGTATTGCAGAAATTCACTTGGAGAATTTGTACTTATGCCTGTCATATATCTAATATTTATAGATATACCTACATTCTGCATTGATATATTTACATTAAAACATAATTTTAGATGGTGAAACTTGCATACTCACTAACAAATATCCTCAGATCCACAAGACATTAGAAGAGACTTATAAGATGGAAAGTTATGAAAGATTTTGCGATGTAAGAGAATGTGTGCCTGTTAGTCTGGTATACGGTTTTCCATAATAAACTGTAAAATTTAATTAGCTATTTAAAATGTATCAATTTGACTAATAAAGGATTTCATGTTTCTAAACTAGAAAAATGGCAATATTTTGAACTGTTTCGCTAGTTTTTATTTGCCCTTATTGGTGCACGCAGCAAGTATAGTACATTTCGAATTGTACAATTTTTCCAATTTTAGTACCTTGTTTTAATGGAGATCAGTTTCTATAAGAACAGCAACAAAATGTTAATCGAAATGTTGCTCTTCACATTTATTGCATTTATTATATAAATGTCTATCCAATTCTTCTTCACTGTTAATTAATATTGCTCTAAAATTTCATGGAATCTTAGATTATGAATTGCATCAGTCTGTAATCCAGATTTCGAAATTTAAACTAAAGTCTTCGCATATCACACAACCTTCACATTTGCATTATCTGGCAAAGTGAATTTTCCCTGGATGAAAATAATCGTTTCCCGTAATTGTTGAATTTTTATAGATGGTTGATGTGGTTTTATTGTGAAAACTAGTTACTTTTAAAAATATAATAGTTTATTTGCAAAAGTACACTACTGCCCATGTAAACAAACTAAGTAAACAATCCTTACTTAAATCAGGTACTTCAAAAGTTTGGTTGTAAATGATTTAACTGATTAACCTTAATAACCAAAAAGTATCCGTTGGTCACTTTTTAAACTATCGATTTTAAGGAATAATTAATGATAAGTTTTAAGTAGTTTTATATCTTTGTCCTTGCATTGATTTAAACAAAGCAGACTATACAATTAAACTGCAGGATGTAAAGTAGAGCTATAATTATCATTCGAATCAGTTGCTCTCAAGACTACTGGTTAGTCCAACTAACTTAACTTAATTATGGTTTTAAATAAGGTCGTTTCCAAGAAGAAATTTAATAAATACTTGATGGAAGAAATGCTCGTAAAAGAGCCATTTTGTAGATTCAACACAACTACTGCTGAGGGTGGTATGTATTAAACATATTGGCTTATCTATTTATTTTTCAGATGTTTTTATTTAATATTGCCAACTGCCCATTTGGAAATTCAAAATTAAAAATCAAGCACTATATTTAAAAGTTCCAAAAATATTAATGTTGTTTGTTTCCGAGCTTTTCCTCATAATAATATTTTTTTAATTGCAAAAAGTTATTGAATTTATACTTCACTTACGTTAATGTCCCGGTTGGTGCAGTTCAATTGTATCGCAAATAATATTGTTCATGCTAATATTTTAATTTATTTGCACTTTTTACTACTCCACTATATTATTACGGGTCACTTAAAAATGTTAAATTGGTTTTGCTAATGCTGAGATTTGGTTACTCAATAATATGGTCTAAGTTATGTTCAAATGCATTCTTACAACATTTTTAATAATGTAAGCTGTTTAGTGCCTTTTTTCTTTGTTGGTTATATCTTGGATTGGCCGTTCCGACCAAATCGGATTTATTCGTTTAAATTGCCCTTAACGCCTATATTGTTTCATGTATTTGAGGAGAAACTTTTTGATAAAAAATAACACTTTTACTTATACTTTTTTTATTCTACTTATTACTATAAGTTACAATTTGATGACATTCTCATATATTATAGACACTTTAATGCCTATTGTTTACCGAGTCCTTATGACAATTGGATACAAATGTACCAGAATTTTACTTTATATGTTATTCATCATTGGTGTCATTATGGTTTTGGTTCAAACATACCAATTTCTGGTTGTATTTGATTCAAGTTTTTGGATCCAGTACGCGTCGTACTTTTTACTTTCTTTATATGTAAGTATTTTAAAGAATGTATTTTCCATCCTCTCAAATCTATTTCTTTTGGGTCGAACATGTAAAAAGATCTTTCGAGGATTGTTAAAGTCATTCTGCTAAAGTGCTTAGTATTTTAAAATGACAAGTTCTTTGAAAGTTCAGCTTTATTTAAACTTCCTGGAGATGTTCAGACAACGAACTCTTTCAAGACAGAAAAGAAATTCACAAAGTATGCTAAAGTTTAAAACTCATAGAAACTCTATACTTGAAAATAAATTAATGCTTCATAAATCGTATCTCGTTGATCGATATGCAACTAATAAATATTATTTTTTAGCTAGCAGTTTCCACGCCTATAATCGTTCAACTATATAATATTTGGATGCCAATATTGCAAAAAACTAGAAAGTGTGTCGTAATAGACGCCGATTTTTTAGGCTCAGATTTTAAAGCGCAGATGAAGTCAGACGCTAACATTAAAACATTCGTATTTTTAATATCTCTAATTATGATAGCCGGTTTGATGCTTACCAACATTATCGCTCTCAGATCAAATAGAGAGAATATATTCACGCTCTCACTTTTATTAGATGAATATCTTCCTCCAAGGGTGAGTAATTAATTACATATACATTTCCATATTTGCAAATGTATGTATTGCATATGGAAAGGTATACCTACAAATAATATTTATGGATGCTAAGACGATAAAATTTGTAGCTCGGCGATATATCTCATTGGATAATATGCACAGTTTTATTAGCATCTCATACAGTTCTCAGTCTATCAACATACTACATCTTATATGGGTTATCGTATATGAAGGTTCAGTATGATATTTTATTATAGTTCCTGGAACTTATAAAGGAATATCTCAAAATACACCGGCAAATAAGTACTTCCGACTTAATAAAGACAAATAAGACTTCCGTATCACCCCAACAAACTGTGAAGAAAAGTTGTGTTTATTATCAAGCGTCACCAAGAAATTTTAATGTATAATGCAGTTTAATTTACTCGCTAATTATATTAAAAACGAATATTTTAGGTTAATAAGTGAAGTATCTGCAAACGATATAGCGCATTCACTTTTTGCTCTGGCAACCATGCTTATTTTAATGTACGCTCTACTTACGGCCTTTGTGGTAAGTGCGGTTTTTCATTTCCTGATTGGTTTTAATTCCCTAAGTATAACTGACATTAGAAAAAAATGCAAATTGAAATGGAAAAAATGTTAGGGCTATGTATTACTGATCGCTACTTATGGAAAACTGGCATCTTGAAAACACGCTCTTCAGAAATAATCGATTCCTCAGATGGGCTTGGTCGAATGAGGACCATGCGATGCAATAATTTATATCTTTAATTTTTCGCTTTAAATTCTAACGATTCTTTCATAACGCATTTTTAGCATAAGCATAGTAATGTGTATCCTCTATTGAACTCTAGAAAGGGGATGGAATTTTGGGGAACGTTTGTAATCGTAACAGGAAAATAAGTCAGCTTAAGTTAGTATCACTAACAGATACCCCAAGGTTTCTGTAACTATTCGATGCTTAATTATCTAAACAGTTGTGAACACTTTGTAAAACTACAAACGTTATAAATAAAACATTTTTTATTAATATTATCATTATCTTAAAGTTTCAGTCGATCTATACATGGATTGAATCAGGAACAGCTTTTGTAATATTATTTGTGTTTGGGTATTACTTATGCAGTCTTGGACAAACTATTGAAGACGTCGTAAGTAGGAGAACCAAGTGCAACTAGAACAGATGACGCATTTGGAAGCAAATTTAAAAAGGATATATTTTGACAAAATTTATAATTGTAATTGAACACTTTTAGAATGAAAAATTTGTATGCGAATTGAAAGATCTTGAATGGTATGCTTGGAGTAAAGACAATCTCAAAATTTACTTAATTCTTCATGTTATGGCTAGACTGCCAATCAAATTACACATCGTATCATTTGTTTCATTAAACTATGAATTATTTAAACAAGTAAGTAAAATTTTATTTCTGCACAATCACTTAATTTTTCATTTGCAAAGGTTTTGATCAACTAAGCGTACATTTTATTTACCACTTTTCCTGCTACTATGCTGAGAGTATTTCAGAAGTATGTACGAGCCCTCAGAACTATATGCTTAGTTTAAATATTTTTTCTTTGCTTTTAAATTTATATCCGTCAGTTTGAGTTCGATAAGCTTTATACTTTTACAAAAACATTACTTTTACGTAAAATAGTTCATTCAGATTTTAAATATTCAGTTCGACTTTTTACACTATCTTCTATTTTTTAGGTTTCACCAATAGCCATTAGACCATACTTTAAATATTCTTATTTTTCACACACTTCCATTAGGTAATTTGTAATAATATTTTAGATCATAAAGCTCACCTACTCAGTGATAAATATTCTCCGATCCACAAAAGCATCAGGCACCTTTAGAAAAATCGGCGGAGATTGATCGCTGGAATCCATTTTGCTATTGTCTATTATTTTGCATTCTGCGACTATTTAAATAATATATGGGGTTTTTAAAACGTTTTTTATTTGAAGCTACCTATTTGTGGAGTGAGAAATTAATATTGTATATTTATAGCAATTATATCAGTAAAAAATGTATATAGTTATGATATCCTATTTAGCCAACTTCACAAATTTATGAAATTCTATTTCGCAGTTAAGCATAAGGAAATATCTAATTATGCTTACGAGGTACA
>NW_026017110.1:14062217-14092481 GCF_020466585.1 Dendroctonus ponderosae | reverse complement strand
AATTTTTAAAGGTACAAAATACTTCGGGTACCCAAATTTCGGTGTCTACACATGTTCTCTCGGTTATTAATGGTAATAGAAATTTAGATTAGAAATAGAATAGAAATCTTATTTTACTTACTCTATGCTGCGTTCTAACAGAAAATAAAGAAGGTTTTAGAAGAATCTCGCGAATGCATAAGTCTGCGTCTAGCATCACCGCCTCCTAAAATTTAAACGATGTTAATATGCTTGCAAACAAAACGAGTTATTATGCATCTGCATTTACATATTCGGTTAAATTAAAAATTTTAATTCTGGCTGAAACAGTTTTTAAAAATAGCTCGAACTGTGTAAATGTGTTGTTGGTATATATTTAGCTTCAATTTTTACTTTCAAATAGACGTAAAAAACTTGGATATTTATTGATAAAAGCAGTTCTGGTGGAAGTTTTAAATTAACATACGTTATCTTTTTAAATGTGTCTTCATTACCTTTCGTACATACTAAACAGCACTGAAACATTACAAGGGATTTCAATAATATTTAATAGTTTTCAGGTTTTAAAGCTAAATAACGACCTTTTTCAAAAGTGGTACAGTGTTGAGTATTTCTTACATATTCGAGAATAATTAAGAAAAACTCTGTATCAAGGATAACAGAGTATTAGTGCGAATATAAAATTCACCTCCAAAAGTTCGTTTTATTTTTTGGGTTTCAACTAATCAAACTGGAACTTATACTTACATTTATAATTGTCCTTTCTGAAGATTTTTCGGTTGTGATCATTTGAAAGATTTTTTACAACTTAAGCATAATAATGACGTATAAATTATAGATAGTGCTTAAATATTCAATAAACGGTCAAAGGGAAAGTATTTTCTTAAGTAAGTTTGTTGCCAATAGAAGAAGTTTCAAGTTCGGGTGAGTTTGGAAGTAATTTTTGAATAATCTATTCTGAAATCGAAAATTCTGCCCGTTCATCCTAAAAGATAACCACCGCAAATTTCCACCAATCATAAATGTCTGAGCTATGAGCAATTTGCTAACTAAAATAAATGTTTAGTGCAAACCATTTAGTACTTTTTAATGTTGTACCTGGCTTCAATATAGATTTTTTCTCTTTCTCTCTAGTTTGATTGTGATTTCTCGTATCATCCTCATCAAACCAAATCCTCACTTTACTCTTATCCACATCAAAAGTTTGTTAATAATGTATACTTTTAAACCAGTTAATGTATAGTTTTTAATGAACTGTAATTATTGTTATTCTATTTATTATTATGTATTAGTGTGGAAAATATTTTAAAATCTTCTACTGTTTAGAACCATTTCATAATGTTCCGTTTCTGTTTCTTACCTTGCACCACTTTGCCATTTTAGCAAACTCTGTTATTTTAGTTATCATAAGCTGTAGAAGCAGAACATTCTTAAGCAACTCATTACAAGCATTTTAAAAATATATTCTCAAATCTTTTGCTCTACGTATACCATTACTAGAATGGGTGAAATAATGTACCTTATTTAGTCGGGTTTAAAATAAGTTACATTCGTTCAAAAATAAAAACTTATTTTTAAATTGTGAAACTTAGACACACAATTATTATTAATTGTTTAACGTAATTGAGTAAAAGTTTTTCAGTTTCACAATTGAGTGAAAACATGACACTGAATGAAATAAACTTGAATCGTGATTAAAGCGAAAAGGGAAAAGATTATTTGATAACCCATTAATCTGAAATGAAATTTAGGAACCCAATTGCCGCATTACTGAAATCTGATATACCTCGATCATATTGACAGAACGTCCCTAGAGATTCCGCAATTTTTTCGTCTGGCTGTTTTATCCAAGGAGCAAACAAACCAAGCACCGAGTTTTCAAAGATATATCATTCCGTCGATTCATCCTGATTAGTTCGTGGATACTGCGTTCCTTTTAGTTATTGATGGTATTTATTTTATTACCTTTTTTATTAGATAAAATGAAACGGATTATGCTACAGAAGGGTAAATAAAATCAAACATCCTTTGTGCAACGCCTATTTACTACCAGTTACATTAAAGGCGACTATGTTATAATTATAAAGTAAGAACTGCGTCTTGGAATATCACCTCAATGCTATAATAAATACTAATTGAATAAATATAGTAATACAAGTTCAAATGCCTTGGGTATTCAATATAAAAAGTTCACAAAAACTGTGTAGACCTCTGTTTCAGCTTGAAGAACAGTAACTATTAATTGAAACTAAAATTTGCTAATTACTATGATGTCATATTGAATTTCAAAGGCATCGTAGCTGCGTACGATGATAATATTAAAATGGTAAATATTATAGGAATAAATTAATTTGGGACAACTTTTATTAGTGAAACATTCGATCAAAATTCCTGTATGCGCTTACCTAAATTTAGATGTATGATTTAATTATCACAGCAATAGACAACCCAATTCCTAAATTTATCACTAATAATTTTATCCCGTCAAACAGTTTGCTGTCAGACTTACTATATGCCTTTGCATACATTGTTAATCTCTATTTGTACGATGTGACCTTAGTTATAGAGCAATTATACTTTAGTTATTAATGTCTACATCACAAAATTAATCTGTGACAAAATCAAACTATCTTTATCAAGCTTAAATTAAGACAAATATGACTTGTTGCTCTTATTCTGACCGTTGCAGAATTGTTCTACGTTTATTTCACGCTTGCACTAGGAGACATTTAATTAAACTGGTGATACCTAATCATACAGCGAATAATCTGACAACAAACAAACTAGTATGGGCAAGGGAATAATTACATTGGTGGACATATTATGTGTATCTTAGGAAAGGGATTGGTGATGAGACACAAGTGCTTATACTACATGAGGGAGTACTTATAACCAATATATCGAAGCGCTATATAAATTCTGGCCTGATTCGAAAAACCCATTATTTTTAGTTGCCTTATTTATGATTGTTGTTGTCTTTTTTTATAAAGAACAATTCGAAAATAAAAATTTTATTCTTTTATTCTCGCAGTTACAGTTTAATTGTTCTGGATTTTGTTTTATTTATCGTTTATATTTGGTATCAAAACCTACGATAAATACAAGGCATGCTTTTCCAAGCGCCTTAAATGTTTTTCCTCCAAACTGAAAAAAAATTATCTTCTAATTCTTAGTGAATGATTATCTTTTGATTTTAACACTGCGCTCGTCAATTAAAAACAACAACAATCACTTGATGCAATTTATTATAATCGTGCAGATAAGCAGAAGTAATTTTACTTCTGCGACAGATTAATTAACTAGAATTTCCTATAGCGCTTTGACTTGACGGATGTTCCGCCTATATGTTTCCATTAATGGTGTAATGAAATGCTTTATAGCTTTAATCAATTATCCCCATTATATTCCTGTTTCATACTGATATAATATCGTAACTAAAGACCATTATACAGAGTGGTTCAGTCTAAATCGCGAACAGTTTGTCGGAAGTAATTGTGTAATTTAATCGTGTGGTGATCAGGATTTTGCTTTCTAAAAATATACATAAAGTTTAAAAAAAATAGATCCGTCTTGAATACGAGCTTATTTTTCAGATGTGGTGTAGACATTTATGTCTACAGGTTTATGCAGGTTTATGCATAATAACATGCAGCATGATAACTGACGTCATTCACTTTTCCATCAAAATGGGCTAAAAACTACACAAAAAATCTTAAAATGTACCATCGTATACACGAACCCTTTTTCGTGTTCGTTTATTCGCTTTTTCTGCGCCTCAAATTATTTGAAGCAGTCTTCTAGATTGTTTTTCTCGGTTTTAGTTTGAAAATATTATAGCGCTTTAATGTTTCCTTATATTTTTTAAATATATTTCTATTTTGGGTCAGTTGCAATGTATTTGTAACTTTGCTTAGAGGAGAAATGGACAAGTTTTAATTTTTAACCCCAAGATTAGTAAGTCACAAGTAAAATTATTTTTAATGAAGACGTTTGAAAGCATTTACTACTATGCAACACCTATTTTGCACACCATTGCAAAGTATACCGTCTCTTTTATTTGCTTGAGATTATTCGAATTTATCTACTGAAGGGTCTGCTATAAGTTGTAGAAACTGCATGTCTTTGTCGTTGAATCTGGTGTAGCATGAATGGTTTTTCTTATCAATATATTTAGAAGTATTTTCGACCAAGCAGGACCACGTATGTATAATTCAGAAAAATTTCACCGACCCGTCAAATCACTTGTAATTGATCTATATGTGTTCAAATGTAAAAATCGATTTTTTAAAACGAACGCCTTTCAACACAATTTCTACAATGCGTTCTCAAGTGTGCAAAGCTCTGAAAAGTAAACTTACTTTTGTATTTGTTGAGGTTTTCAGGGTTTATGTACCGAAGTATTGGTAATCAGTCCGAGGAACTTCAAATCTCTGCCGCCTTTGGTTTAGTGGACGTAAATTCTTTAAAAATGATCAAATTTTGAAACATATCCACCTATGCAGCAAGTTTAAAAGCGTCTGAAATTCAATTAATTCTTCAGGTTTTCAAGATTTTGTTTGGCGAGTAGTTGAAGGTTTGCCATTTTGGAACATGGATCTTTTAACTGTCGAAGAACGCGTAAAAATTATTACTGACCCAAGAACTTAAGCCTCAAGACCATGGGCAACGCAGAACATACGAAAATTGGGTGATTTAACAACAAGCCGCTGATGACGATTTTTCGAACCCAATTTTCTTCTCATTTTTCGCTCGGTGGTTACGTGAATAAACAGACCAGCCGTATATGGGGCTCTCAAAATCCTCAGCTGATCGCAGAAAGGCCTTTGCATCCTGAAAAAGTGACCCAAGGGCGGATTCAGGGAGGTTACCGATTATTTTTGGAGAGAAATTGAAGATTATGATCTGGAAGACATGTGGTTCCAGCAGGTTGGGGCAACGAGTCATACAACACTGGCTTAGTTGGCTGGCCTATTGCAAGAGAAATTTCCAGGACGCGCAATTTCGAGATTGAGGGATGCCAATTGGCCCGCAAGTTCCTGCGACTTAACACCGTTAGATTTATTTTCGTCGGGCTATGCGAAAGTCGTGTTTACGCCAACAATACTCCAACTCTTGAGCAACTGAAAGCCTATATTCCTGACGTTATGACCGAGATATTACCGGTAATGTGCCGAAAAGTCATTCAAAATTACCTCAAAAGGATTGAGGCCTGTAGGAGGTCCCGTGGACGACATTTAAATGATATTGTTTTTCACGTATAATGGCAAGGTTTAATTTTTATTTTGAATTAAAATTTTCGTTTCCATCTAAATATTTTGTGTGTTTTTTTACTCTACTTTCCCAAGCATAAAATGGATAACCCTGTATAAGCACTGTATTCGATAATACTACCCTTCTATTTAAAAACATAGTAGCAAGTAAAATAATTGAACTGCATTTTTTGCAACATGTAAAACCTAAGGGCATAATAACTAAAACACATGCATGTAATTTCGATTTAAAAAACATTCAATTACTTAAAAATACACTCCCAACTCCATTACTGAAACTGAAAAATATGCGGTTGCATAAATAAAAGTCAAATAGTTTTGCGTCAATTTTATTGCGTATGTTATCGTAAGACGACCTATAAATTTTAATACCGATAAAAGTAAATAATATTTAAAATTTTGTCTATTCTAAATGATTAGTTATTTTTTTGTAATAATACTTTTTTGTTGCGCGTCAAGTTCACCTAGACATTACCTGTATAAATACCAAGAGTCTAATAGATCAATTTATCTAGATAAGCGAATGGTGGAAATATTTTTTAACCAGCAAACTTAAGCGCAAAATATTTCGTCTTTTAAGCAGTATTCTCAAAAGTATTGGGTTTAACGTAATGTTTTGGGCTCAACATATGTTTTAAAAATTCGATTATAAATTGGTAAAATATTTTCAAATTAAGCAAGTTCTTACTTCAATCTGTTTGGTTTCCTGCATGTATTGTTTAGTTTTCCCGATTGCTTTTACTTCTAGTATATTTCCATAGTTCAGCAGTGGTCTAAACTGAAGATGAATTTGTAAAATTTTGTCATTGTTTCGATACGGATACTTCTGTATTTCTATGTAAGTGATGTGAAATATTTAATCAATTTATAATTTCTCATATCAGTTTTTCTGACTGTATTTTCAACTGAATATTACTATTCTGAACTATTTTCCTCTAATAATGTAATTAACTAACGATTTTTTAAGCACGTAAGACAAAGGCATTTTTATATCAAAGATCTTTTCTTTCTGGTAAATAATAATTAGAAGAAGGCAATAATTGGGATAAACGATTTGAAAGTTATTTCAACCTCAGTTAATAACCAACGTAATTTAATTTATAATATGTTTTGCTGAATATTATTAATCTATTATTACATTCGAGGATATTGATACATTAATGCATTTAAGTTCAAGACGTAGCAAAACATTTTGAAAAGATCGCATAATTGAAGGACAAATGGTAAACTGAAATCGATTTTAAGAGAATCTAATAATTTCGCAGGAAATGTGAAAATGTAAAACACGGGAAAAACGCTGAAACCCAAGCATAGATAATGTGAAATGTTAAAATAAGAAAAGCACGCAAGCTATTCTTTAACATAGGTAGACCTTGTGTTCTGCAAAAGGTGTTCGAAGTGGGAATAATAATTGAAATACATATTTGAAACCCTGCGAGTATTGACGCACGTTTCGTGTAGACGTTATTCGATAGCCACGTGTAAGAAAGACCCTAGTGAATAAATAAAACTACTAACCTGAAGTTTGAAAATTCTAAGTATAAGTTATTTGTTCTTCTGTAATAATTATTCTGCTATTTAACTCCGATTTGACAAATAATTTCTGGGATAAGTAGAAGGTGAAAATATTGTGAATAAAACACTACTGAAAAAAATTGATGCTTAAGATTAGGCACTTGTCGATACAAACGGAACTCAGATACTACCTCTAATAGCTGAAGTTCGTCCTTCCTTTCAATGTGTTTGTCGAGCCACATAAAACCTCGTGCAACATTTAATCAATTAAACTCAAAAAGAACACCATATTAATTTCGCATCGGGACTGTCAGATGCCATTACCGTGAATAATGGACCCCAAAATGTATTACTGAGGTGTAGGTGTGTGTGAAATATTAGCTTCATGTTACTGGGATACAGACCAAAAGCTGCTTTTATCGCTATCATATTTTCCTAAAATGATTTATGGTTTTATGAATACCCCAATTCGTTTTGAATAATTTATCACAGGTCCATAGAATCGATTTTAATTTTGAAACGAACCTATGTCAGTCACATACCCATGAACGATGGTATTGTTTATTAAATTGCCTTTTTAAACCGGCTCTGACTTCCACCAATACGAGTTCAGAAGCAAAAAATAATTGCCGGTTTGTTTTCGAATTAAATTAATTTATACACAATTTAAGATGTTTCAAATGAAGTGTGCGGAATGGCAAACTTCGTTTTTCTTTTAGTTGCTATGCCAGTTAAATCAGCAAATTAGAAACATTTTTACAGCTGAGTAAAAGGTAAAATCAGTAATGCTATGTATTTTTTCTCGAAATCAATGCATCGAGATTTGCGAATTAAGAAATATCATGCGTATTCTATTGCAAAAAATTGCTTTTTGTAATGCCACTAAAGTCCAAAAAAATAACTTAAAAAGTTGAAAGAACGTTTCTTCGAAAAGATGGTTTAAAACTAGTCTCACTGAAATCTAATGTGTCCATAATAATTGAGATTTCGCAAATGTAAAACGTGTTTCGAAAAAAATATTCTTGTTTATAGGCTGAGTTTTAATTCATGTCAAAAAATCATGTCGTATTCTCTTCGTATAAAATTGACAGTATTCACTTAGAATAACGCTTTTTGGGTCCAGTCTATATTGAGATCATGAATATAATCGTATATCATTCAGATTCAGTACTCCACTGTTTTAGTCCACTAAATCAAATATCGTTTTCCATTCAGATCCAATTTAATGTTTCGAGCAGTTTGTAGAAGTGTCGATGCTTCAACAACACACTTATATTTTGCATTACACAATTAACATGCAATTTTGCAGATATGGAGATTGATATCAATTATGTTGATAGTAATTTGATTGAGAGAACAATTCAAATCGTCAGCTTTTTCAACTCATTTCAACTTTACTCTGGGTACAGATTCAAAGCTTTTATTATCTCAATTTTTACTGTATGGGAGTAGAGAAATTTCCTGCTGAAACGCAAGCGAATTAATAAAATTCCACACAAAGGAATAAAATGGAATATCACTTCATTCCATCAACTGTTGAATATTAAGAAATGTTTTACAGTGATCTACATAGTAAAGTAGTAAGTTCAACATTATTTTTACATCCAGATCATTTATTCACTAGAAGCCAATTAAGGTGAAAGGACTTTAACATATTATAGAAAAAATTGTAAAACTTTTAATACTAACGACACTTTAAAACACACTTAATTCAATGATTCTTATTTCCATACTACTTCATAAATACTTGGTTATAAATACCCTTTACAATTCCATTATATATGGTGTACAATGATGCAAAACAATCGTGTCCAAATATTTCTAGTTGTTAAACATAGATTGCAAAGTGTAGATGGGTGATTGAGCAATTGTTTGTTTTGATGCCACGATCTCGAAAAAGTATGGGCAAATCTTCAGTCTTATGGTTAGTTCATCCGCTGCCTATAAACAACCTGAAACAACAATAAAACGAAATTACGAATTGAAACATTGTTATTCCCTATTTGTATTTACAGTTCTTAAAGTATTTGGAATTTATTTCTATTTATTTAAAGACTATTTAATACAATTGTAAAACTAAATTTGCCATATTACTGTAATTTGCGTTTTTTTCTTTGCAAGCAGATTGGGATGGGTAATAAAAAGAAGCAAATGAAATATACTGTACGTTAAGGAGCAAATAGATTGAAATGCCGATATTTTACCGTAATAACGCTGTATGTTACTTGATCGTTTTTTATTTGCAATATCAGAATATAGTCTCAATCCTATTTTCGACTTTAGATATATTATATGAAAGGATGCACTTTTCTTCGACAGACACACATTTCTCCATTATGTACATATTTTGCTCTTTGATAATGAATTATTTGATATTCTTAACGGCAGTAAGTAAAAGTATTTGTGCTTATATTATTTTTAATTATCTATTAGTTATAAAAGTGCCATTTTAACGTTTTTAATTAACACATGTTAGTCAGGCGATCGAAATGCCTATAATACGGAACTACACAATAGTGCACAAAAATAAAAGCATTTTGGCTATTTTCCATTGTACAACCATTTTTCTAAATGTTAATTTACAACTATTTATGTCATGCCACACAACAATCACATATATCTTTATAATATAAACGAAAATTTAAAAAGACAGCAATATAAATACCATAAATAATATTTATGAAGCACTTTTAGATGAAAGTGCAACATACTGAATAAACCAGAGCGGCTTGACAGATCCTCAGGTTTAAACTAATTCAGTCTACTGGTGATATTGTTGTTACCAAATAATATTTGGGATATTTGGAATACCTTTTATGTGATTCTGAGACATCAAAGAACTGAAAGATAAACTTTATTATAGATAGTCTAATTAGGTGTGAGAATCGATTGACTAAGTTTGTATCTGCTTAATATTACTTCAAAAGCCGAATCGGAAATTCGAAATTACTTCTTTTAGTGCGATTACCTGCGTTAAGTGCCTCAGAAGAAGTATTTCTAAGATTAAAAAAAAAAGTAAATATAAGGGTCCATAAAGATCGACATCTTCAAATGATCTGCCAGGTTTAGCAATCATCACTATATTTTAAAGATGTTTAAAGTGTGACTGGTTTTTGTTTAAAGCTGCTATAACTACCATATTCAAAATTAATAGAGTAGTCTTTCGGAAAATTTGATATTCCCAATTTATAAAAATTCATTGCATTGCACTATGTGGAAAACAAGCAATTATTTCAGATTGTAGTTTTGTTGTTCGGTTATCATAGAATAGACATATGAGTTAATCCATTTACTTTTCAGAATAAAACAAACCTAACTTAAAAATTCCTTTGAACTGAAAAACAATGTGTTATGTAAAATAAGCAAACTGAAATTAGTCGTCTAAGTACGGATTTCGAAATGCAAAAAACCTTTTTGTGCCACGATCATCAATCTGACTATATTGAAGGTCTGAATATTTTTTAAACAAATCTAGCAAAAAAACGTTCTCTGTCAAACAAGTAAGTAAAGTACGAAGCAAGATTATATTTATTAAACATTATTTTTGAATCTGTGAAAACCCTTGTTTTATAGCTATAAGGAATGTGTTTGTTCACTTTACTCCACACCCTTCGTAACATGTTCTTACGCCTCATTATTATTCTCTTACATACAGCAGTATCGGCACAAAAAATGTTCTTTCATAGCCTATTGTTCGGTAAATAGGTCAGACCTTCTTCTCGGCAGCTTCATATTCCTGGTAATAGTTCGCCAAATTACTTTACATATTTTACCGCATCAAATTAACTTTAGAGTTAAATAGAGTGTTTCAATAAGAGCACAGGTTTGATTAAATGTGTAATTAATGTTCCTATGGAAAAGTATTCAATTGTTTTATAATGTATACATTTCTAATTTATGTATGAAACAAAATATCTGGTAAATAGCCGCGATGGCTCTGTTGACACTCTTTTGGTAAAATTAGCAATAACCTTATTGGATACTTGTGGTGGTATTTCATTGATAACAGGTTGGATCGCGGTTTGCAATGCTTCGGTAGTGTCAGACGTATTGGCATGAATAAACTTGCGGCTTTCAATAACCGCACAGCCAATAGTCCATAGGTGATAAATGGTAAGAACGTCAAGGCAAAATTGCACAACCAGGAGCTCGTACAAGAGCGTGAACTTTATCCGAGAACCAAAGACATTAAAATCTATTAATCTCAGTCCGGCACCGTTTTACTGATGTCCTCATGAGCAATAGAAACACAAGAACTCCGCTATGATCACATGATAACGTTAGCAATTCATCGTTACTACGTTACCCGCCTCGTCCTCAAGAAAAATGCCTAGCGTCTCATCCACACATCAATGCACACGAAACAGAGGTATGTTTTGGATCTATTGCTTTCTGGTGGCTCGATCATAGTTAAAATCACTTCCTTGGAAAGGGAGTTTTTAAAACAATTTTTATTTCGATTGATATGGATTTCAGCTTCAAGATACAACTGTTCGTTATTACAGGCTTGTGAGAATATATACTGAATTAATGCTGATGAGTTTACATGCTATCTGTAAAACTAAAGAACATGATGTACCTCGTAAGCATAATTAGATATGTCCTTATGCTTAGCTGCGAAATAGAATATCATGAATTTGTAAAGTTGGCTAAATAGGATATCATAACTTCATTCATTTATTTTCAACAGTGACAATTGAAATATTGATACAGACGTTCTGTTAAAAAACTATTTACAAATACCTACAATTGTGTTACTAAAATGCGGTTTTATTAAAATTTATATATGTATAACAGGGTTTTAGATACACTTTTATTTTGATTATAAGTTTTGCCTAACATTTAACCAACTCCACTAAACTAATTAGTTAAATTACAGATTTTACGCATCCTTGAGAAAATTAGAACTACGACAATTAATTTTTTAATTTATGGATATTAAAAAATTATGTTTGATCTAAATATTTAAGGAAGCCAATATTTTTGTCAAAGATTTAAAATTATTTCTTACATTACTGGCCCTTAAAGCTTAAGTGAAACTTCCGCTCTTTAAATATTCCGAAATTATTCAGGTATAAATTTTATTCTGGGGTATCGCATCAAAGGAATTTCAAAATAATTAGAAAATTCCTCGAGCCCAACTTCATTAGCCACACGCTTTCTTTATGTACAAAGCACAACTTGTTCTTGGGTAAAGTTCAGAATTGTTTCCTGAGAGTTTTCGAAGCAGGTGTATGTTTTACAATATGAACAAATACCCTTACTATGTTTACATTTTCGCAGTGATAATGTTGGGGAAGATTTTATTCAACTTTACACGAGTATGGAAACTTGAGAAGTTCTATAATAATATAATCATATTAAAGTCCTTCGTCAAACTTTAATTTTTAAAAATATTTTATTAGCTTGTTTACTACTTTACACGATTCGCATTAATGGGAATCAATAAATTGATCAGTATGCGATCGGTTGAATGCAAACAATACTACTAAAATAATCAGACTTTTTCTAAGACTTAAACCAGAAGACCTACAAGCAATTCAGCAATTGTTTATCTTAAAACCCACAGGTGTTTAGAATAGCTTTGTAGTTTCCATATAATAAATTAAGAAAGTTAAATATTTTAAGCATTATAAGCGAAAGCATAATGAAAAGAATGAAACACTGCTGGAGCACGTTTAGCATTATATCCCTATATTACCCACAGAATTGTTATAATCTGGAAGTAAGTAATAGCCGTGAACGGAGCAGACGTCAAGATTTGAAAGCTTTTAAAAGCATTCATCAATCAACCTGGCAGAAAGTGAAAAAACCGTTTAACGCAAAAAAAGATAATGACAAACTTGATCCCGAATTTAATTTGATTGGAAATATTTTTATTAATAGAGTGGCTTTTGTCGAAGAACGCCGAATAGATAAAAAAAAGTTTCTAGAATATTGTATAGGAAATTATATTTTATGAAAATTAACTTTATAAAATGTTTAATTGATTTTGGTGGGTTGATAAGGTGAGTTTGTTAAAAATTTCAGTTTCTGTAATTTTTGTGGTTTCTTCATAATACGGCATTACATTCATTGCAGTTCCTTCATGTTGGGTTCTCATTAGAAAATTTGTTATTGAATTATTTCCAAGTACTAAAAGATGATCCGTTAATAATTAAACTAACCAATCATCAAAAGAAGTTGCCGGTTTAAAGTGAATGAAATAACTAGATTAGAGATGCTTGGATGTGAAGTAACTTTCGTGTTATATGACTTTATGACGTTTATATGACTATAAATATATTTTGTAATGGACTTACAAGTTTTTTTGTTCTCAAAGCCACAATATACCGATAAATTGTGAGTTTATATATTTATATATTCCACGTTTCAGAATTAAATTGTAGGGTAGTTTAAGAGAATTCAATTAGCTACAGTTTTCTACTCGAAATATTGTTCTTAGAAAATATATCTAGTAAAATAAAAGTACTGGAATTATTAGCTCCCGAAACTCACGAAAATCACTCACTATAACTATTAAACATAATATTAAACAGAACAGTTTTTTTCTGCCAGCAGGTCAGACCTGCACAATGGACACAGATATTACATCTGAACCTAAAACTGCCAGATCGTTGAAAATATTAAAATATTCAGGTATTGAAGCTGTTTCCTGTTCTATAATTACGTAATACTAGCAATACAATATTAGATGAAGATAGATTATGAGAGTTGTGAATTTTCAGTGCAAGTCTGTTCAGTTGGAACACCAGCGGCTTTTAAATCAAAACCTGAAAAAGTTCTGGAAACTTCATTTTTGATCCGAATCGAAATGTCGAATCGTGTACGAAATTGATATTTTGTACACAATGCGTCCAATGCTTTTTTATAAATTAGCCTAAGCAGAATTAGTTAGTTCCTATAGAAAAGTAGTTATGAATTTGTTAAACTAGGTCCTCACATTGGCAGAGCCATTTTGAAACCATGAGTTTCTTAACTTGTGTCCAATCAACGGAAACTCAAAACTGATTCAGACTATTTCCAGGTTTACACCTAAAGCTTCTGTCCGCATATAAAAATTCAGCTTAAGATATACTAAGAATTAGAAGTTGTGATGATCTGAACCCAAATTCGGAAAAGTTCTGGAAAATTAATTGACGTCCTGAAATAATCAATGAGACTCACCACACCCTTTTAGCTAAAAATATGTTCTACAAACATGTAAAATTACAGCACAACACCTTAACATTGTTAAGTGGCAAGAAAACAGACATATTTTTTTGCGCAAAAACTATGAATGATACAAGATTTTACAAAAAGCACAAAATTGTGAATAAATGATTAGGTCATCAACCAAAAAAAAAACGAGTTGATTCCATCCACCAAATAAAAAGTTCTGGTAGTTTTTGTACCACGACACTCAATAATTCACCACTTCACACACATAAACGGCTGAACTTGATTATTTCATCAAAACATGAGTATTTCATAAAAACAAATTCACAGCGAGTTAATAAATCGCACCATAATAATAACATAAATTTTTTGAAGGATTTTGACCATCAATAGCAGAGGAGCCAGACATTTTTTGTTAATAAAAGTTAGGTCAGATCGTCTTCTTTTGATCCAAAGAATATCGCAGTGCTCTTTTGATCATGTGCTTACGGGACTCCCTGTATTGTTGTATTGCATGCTAAAAAATGCTCTATTCCGTGAGAGCGTAAGAGTTGAGATTTTCTAATATTAAATGATAATTTTTTGTCTTAAAAAAGGAAACATACCTATTTACTTTGGAAATATCAAAAAAATATTTCATTTTGAAGGGTTCTCGACCTACTTTCCTTTAAGCATTTTCATATGAAACCAAATTTATCAGCAAATACTGTAAGTATTAATTCAACAATATTTCTAATAATGGGTTTATTTATGTCACTCCACCACTTTAAAGTTTGCAAAAAATAAAGTTAGTGTCTAGTAAACTCTTTACTACTACATAAATGTGCAACTCATTGTCGATTTAAACTACATACTTTATATATGTATGCTACAGTCTACCAGCTTCTGGTGCAAACCTTCGAAAAGAACTCACCCCGTATAAGTATAATTTTGTAGCGAACCTAAAGGATTAATTTAGTAGCTGTGAAAACTAAGATCCATAATTATAAAAAGGGACGACTTTGGCAAGAAAATCGCGATAATTAGATAAACGTAATGACTGAATCATTGTGGCTACACGACACTGTAATTATATAGCAAGAACAGGATTATTAATTAGATTTGACCCTTGTCGCTGCTTGAGTTTCTCAATCGAATATAACAAGGGTAGATCAACAAAAGACGTTAATTAAAGAATCATCAAACTTGCGCCGGTTAGAAAAACCCACTAAATTGCTTCTAATAACAGACAAATGTCTGACATATTTCCTGGGGAAAGTAGAAATTCCTGCTAGATCTTTCTTTCCGAAACGAACCGGAAAACTTGGGGAATGTATTAGGCTTAATACGAAATGATAAGAAACTGCGATAGAAACTTTCAAACTTTTAATTTGGCATACAACAAGCATAATGGCAAAACACTTTTAGCTTTTAGAAATGAATTATTTCAGTTTATGTCGTTTCGTAAAGTAGTTTTATTGTGAGGTAAGAGAAGAGGTGTGAGGTGTGAAAGTAGTTTTTCACGGGATTATCACGCCAATTTGAATGTGAGATACATTTATCATATATTTATATAACACATAGAACAATAAACATTATGCTTGCTTGTGTATCGAAAACCAAGAAAAATTTAACTGAAAAAAAAACAGATTCAGCAAACCAAATGTTAACCCCAATTTTAAGTTAAAATTGCCACCTTCTGGCGCTGCTTTATTTGTGCGTCTGATAGGTAGAAGTTGTTTTCCTTGAAATATGTTTAAGTTGCTTAGCTTTTGAAGTATATACATACATAGATGGTCATTACTTTAATTTGGTAACTAAAGTTGAATATATGCCATTCCATTCTGTGATCTAAAACGTTTTTAAGTGCCTTGCAAACATTCTAATACAAGCTAAACTAAATAAAGGTATCATATATTTGAACATATAACCAGTAATCTGGTTATTACGCTACATTACATGATGACATGTAACAATGAACAAACTGTTACATGATGTACCAGAATTTAATATTAGTACAATATCCAGATAATGACTGAGTTACTAAATTAAGATTAATACCATGATATCATTTAAAGCAAATCCGAAATCTGCCTGGCACAGAGCATCATTCATATAAGAAAATTAATGTTCTTGGAACATTCCATACATTTCATATGTGGCATCTAGCAATATGCTACAACCTGCTACGATACCGATTATTTCATCAGATTAATTATCCTCGCAAATATTTACCTTCACTCTGAACGTTATTTAGAACCATTTACACTATTTGAAGAGGAACAGACTTATATTGAATAATAAATATTATAATATAATAGCAATCACAGTGTTTATTTCAGTAAAATCAACTTTCCAGACAAATGGATGACATAGAAACCTTCTAAATGGCATTTTATATCAAGTATTATAAGTTGTAAACTTTGTGCGATTTTAAGAATTAATATTTTTTTTAGAAACGTGCTGTTTTATTGCAGTGTGAACTAAGTTATAACATAACAGGCATTATCTAAACGGTTAAGTCGTAAGTATTTGTCTCACACTTAAATGAGAAAAGTTTTTTTTTCAAGATAATCCTAATTACTTTCAGTAAAAAACGACATAAAACTGTCTGGCTTTAGTGCCAAATTCGAAGCTGAAAAGGGTTTTGTAAAATTCCTTTGCTACAAAGCTATAAATTTATCTTGTAGTTTTTAGCCCAAAAGACTTCCAGATTGTCAGTATTTTTAAGTGAAACTCTTCAAATTGAGCATCTTTGAGTATGAAGTAAATCACGCAAAAATTCAGTAAAAACTAAAACACCACAGTGTTTTAACAAACTCTACTGTCTTAAGAGTGATGGGGGTGACGAGTTTTCCAAATACTTTACTATAAACTTTCGCTTATTCTGTTATTTATTGTTATTATTATTTATTCTGTCAAACATTATTTGATTTTTGTCTCAAAGTTTATTTGAAGCCTGAAACGAATTTCCAAACTTTTTACGGCGACAAAAGATGCTCGGTTCTAATAAAGTGTATTTTATAATTTTTCGCAGAAAAAACTTCAAGATTGTCAGTTTTTTTATTGTGTTTTATTAAGTAAAAGTTTAGAAAATTGAGCGTTTAGAAGAAAAAGAACTGCTAAAACTTGAAAGCTGAAATTTTGCAGAAACTTCAAAAATGTTATTAATAAATGGCCGTTAACATAAATCTGCAAACAAGTAAAAAAAGGTCATCTACATCTTCCCAGCAACGGAACTGAGTTACTGCGCCGGTGCGTTGCGTTGGAGCACTTAGACATTTACGCAGCACTGCGTTAACTCATAAAAATTCCGAGTTACCAAGGCCTAATTATGAAACGTTCCAACACGATTTCCGTTCACCCGCTAGAGCGCAGTTTGAAGATACGCGAGGCTTGGACTAAGATTTTCAAGACCAGGAAAAGTTTTTTATTTTGAACATTATGAAAAATATAGTTTTTAAATAAACAACGGCTTTGTTTGGCAAAGCAAGCAGAAAAATTTCGTCTCGAGCTCGGATTCGGAATGGATCACGATTAATGGCTCGAAGGGGATTGTAGCTTCGCAGAACTAGTGTTTCATGCATTTCTTAAAAGTGCAATTTATAGCTTTTGCCGTGTGAAGTGTGAATGAAATATGTTCATTCCATTTAAAATGAGAATAATTTTCCTGGTGGTCAATACAAGTCTGTTTGACGTACCTAGGGTGCACTTGATATCCATTTGCGAATAATTCTCAATGTTTTAATTTTTTCGAACTCAAGAAATGTTGATAATGTTACTTACAGTTACACAATCCATGTCAGTTTTCCTCGTTAACCGCATGTTAATCAATTTAATCTTAAATCCTATCAACGTAACCCGCATCAAGGCAAAATGACATCTAATTCCAATGTCAGGTCAAAATCTATTATGGAAGCGATTAATCTGGCTGCCAACCATAATTGAAAATTATTATTTTAATTATTCAAAACTAGCCAGCAGAATAAGAACAAATTAGACCATTTCCTAAATTTCAATCCAAAGGACCTTACGATATCTCTTCTTAAACTGCTGATTTTGTGCCTCATACTACCAGCATACTACTATTTACTTTCCTCCCGTTAGCGAACATATTGAAAATAATAAATTTGTGAATTGAATCGATTCGCACACAAAGCAGCAGATGATATGGGCTTTGATTTGGAATTAGGCATATTGGAAGACACTGGAATTGTTGCTTCTTTTATGGCTCAATATTGTCCAATAATTTCTATTTATTGGTTACGGCGTACATTTACTTCCCACCTTAGTATTATTTATTTATTCAACACGAAACGATAAAGAGGAACGATAGAGACACGGGAGGATTTGTTAGTGACTTCTGCTCTTATAAATTTTTAACCTAATGGACGTCTTCAAACGCCTGAGGACCTAGATCATCCCCACAAGTGAATTTTAGATAAAGCTTTACATTAATTGTAAAATATTTCTGACAAATTCAAAATATTGTTTGTTTTACGTATACTCAATTTCAACGCAATGTATGCGAGCTAAAGGAAACAACATTTCAAGTTCATTTGAAGCTATAGCTTTACCTATAAGAAACCAAAAGTTTCAGAGCCAAGCCAAATGTATGTCAGCAAAATATTTGAAGCATTTTATTTGTCACTTTATTACAGTAATGTATGCAAAAAATGTTCATCATTTCAATTTGTAACGCCTTTTAAAAATACTCACATATACTAAGTTGCAAGACTGGACTTTAAAATAAGTGTATTGGGTGCTTAACTCTTCTACAATTTCAACTTAGGATTCAGGTCGTTATAAATTTTAGATTTTTCCCCAAAGAAATACTTTGGGGAAACGGGTGAATTGTAGCCTTTGGAGGCCGTGTTATGTCTCATTTGTCCCTATATGTCTATCAACCGTGTAGGCAAAAGCTACCCTAAAGTCACAAACGTTCGAGGAAAATTAGCAATTATTTTCAGAGACTGTGGAGGGGTCCCCAAAATGAGGCGGTTAGTAAATGAACCTCATAATCACTGAGTAGCTAGGGTACGCCGAAATTGTCTTCCATTCAAAAATGTATTATTTTGAATATGTTCGCTAACTGAAACTCTCAAATAAGTATATACTAAGTATGTTGTGGTAAGATGCAAAAAATCGGTATTTTTAGAAATTGTGTCCAAAGAACATTAACTTAGGAATTGATCTAATCTGTTCTTAGTACGCTGTCTAGTTATAAATAATTGAAATGGCAATTTTGAATGATAGCTGGGTGATTTAACAAGAATATTACATAATATCTTTAATAATGGATTTTGACCTGATATGGGCATTAGATGTCAGTTTGCCTTGATGCGGGTAATATTGTTGGAGTTAAAGATTAAATTTATCAACGATTTTCAACGTTTGGAGTGTTTAATACCTGGTATATATTTTAGTTCTGAACGTGAATTTAGGTGCTGTCCAAATATAACAATTAACAAAAACCCGTTAATTTTGTTGATTCAAACGCTGAACTAAGTATTGAATTGTATTGAATCAACTCGTGGAAAATCTAGTAAATGAGAAACATGAGGTTCACGCACAGAATTCCTCAAAAAGTCAATGTATGGGCAGGAATTTTCGTGGTCGACTTATACGGCTCTATTCTCCTCCGTATTATAGGACCTAGCCCTGTTTAGTCTGTCGTCTCCTTCGGGACTCGTCCGGTGACGCTGAGCTCCAGCTTTCAGATCATATCTTGGGTGGTCTTCCCAGCGGTCTTCGGGAGTTCAGTTTTTGCGACATTTTTCATCTGGCATTCGGTCCACATGGTCACTCATGCATGTTCTGCCCTATCTAACTACATGCTGTATTTCCAGTTCCTCTCTTATATCCCGACTTATTATTCCATCCCTTAGGGTAATACTCTTGATGTATCAGCTCTGGTTTCTAATGACTACGTGCAAATAGCTCACGGACATTTTGTAAATCCTCAGCTTGCTCTTTGTACTCATCAATTTATTTCGCCATATTATGTCTCGCAGGTATCCGCTGACTCTTGCTGTTTTACGGCCCGTGCTCGAGCCTCTTCTATCCACAGGCTGTTCTATTTTTCACTTGGAAATTTAACGGTAGTGAAACGTGATTTGTTTGGCATTCTCTTTGTCAACCATTGTCCATCCATTCCTGGATGTAGGTCTCTTCCAATTGTTTCCATCTTTCCCTACCCTTCGCAAGTCTCATCCATTGTTTGCCCGCCACTGCTCTTACGTCGCCCACCCGTCTCTTTTGAGGTCTTCTTTTTTTTGAGGTTTCTCATACTGTTTGGGATTAATAAAAATTATTGAAACCAGTTCTTATTATATAGACAACCAGTTAGTGTTCCAGCAAAACGGTGCAACACCTCAGTATGCACGAAGTGTTTGTATAAAACTTTTCCACAACAATTGTTTGAACGCAGAAAATCTATGGAGTTACCCGCACGGTCTCCGGCTTTAAGTCCATTTGACATATTTTTTGCGGCCACTTAAAACAGTTCATTGGCATAAATCTTTATGCCAATGAACTCCACATATGATTCAGAATGTTCGACGTTGATTTGAACTAAATCTCCTCATGGAGATTGACCTAGTAATTTCCAGCATTTAATCTATTGCTTTCAAAGAATTGTACTTTCATTTAAAAGGTGACTTAAATAATTATTATTTGTTATTTTTAAGTTTGAACGTGATTCAAGTTAAGTTTGCGAATTCAAGGTTTTTGTATAATGTGCCTTCAAAATTGACAATATTTCTTGGTTCGGAATTTAACTTTGACAGTTAACTTTGTAAAATCAGGCAAAGTAAACTATTTACCATCTCCCTACTTAAAGGGTTGCAGATAAGGGCAGTTTAAGCGTCCAAAACTGGGTATGTTTAGTCTTGAAACGGCCACTCTGTATAAGTATAATTACTGGCGATCTTTTACGAATCCAGGGAAACACGTTCTTTTGAGTTCAACCTAGTTGAGATCTGAGCCTCCTTAATTACGAAATTACGGCAGAGCAGAGTAAAACGAGGAGCATTAATTTAATACTTAGGACTTTCTGTTCTATTGTATGCCGCGAGTTTATATCCTTGAATCCTTGCATGAGTGGTATGACTTTTTGGTCATTTTATTATTTTCCTCATTTTCTAGATTCCATTCTCTCATTTTTTATTCTCAAATTTGAATCATTCATTACTCGAAAATTTGTTACTTAAGAACATGGCTTCTGTATGTACAGGGAGTCCCGTAAGCACATGATTAAAAGAGTTGTGTGATATTTTTTGCTCAAAAGAACACGACCTCACCTAACTTTTATTAAGAAAAAATATCCGGGTCTTCCGCTTATCAAGTTCTTCAAAAAATGTGTGTTTTAAAATATCGCGAGAGTGAGAAGATGAATTTTGATTAAATTCGCTATGAATTTCTTCTTATGTAAGGCTCATGTTTTCACGGAGCAACCGAGTTCATCCGCTTTGGGCTAATGGTGTATTCTTGAGTGTCTTGGTACAGAAACTACCAGACCTTTTTTACGAAGGCTGGAGGCAACTGATTTATTTTGGCTTGATGTACTAATCCTTTTTTGACATTTTTGCAGTATTTGAAAAATTTTGATGCACACATAGTTTTCGGGCAAAAAGTGGATTTGTTCCTACGTAAGGCCCATATTTTCATAACACAATTTGGACAAGGAAACAGAAATATTTTTTTGTCCAAAAGCTATGAGTGGCACAAGATTTTATAAAGAGACGAAAAATGTCGCAAAATTATTGATGAGTCCATGAACTGAAAAGAAATTATTTCATTTTAGCAACGAAATAAAAAGTTCTGATATTTGTTTCTACCAAATCACTCAAGAATTAACCACTTGTCCAAAGCGGATAAAGTCGGTTGCTTCATCAAAAAATGAATCTTACATAGGAACCAATTCACAGCGAGTTTCATTAAGATCCACTGTACCATTATTCTAATATTTCAAAAACCATAACTTTTTTAAAATTATTTTACCATTAAAAGCAGAGAAACCGAACTTTTTGTCGTAAAGAAAATTTGGTCCGATCGTCTTCATTTGAGACAAACAATGTCGCATTATTCTTTTATTTATGTCGTTATGAGACACCCTGTATGGAAGGCTATTCTTCTAGCATCTCATATATAATTAATTTTCACCCGTTGCTGGAATTTTATTCTCCTCCCAGGCACCACTAGAATATTTTTTAACGTAAATACAGTTCTTTAACCGACACCCATGAACGCTGGAAATGACCAAAAAGATGACGGCACGAACGCCGATTTTCCATTAGACATAACTATTATTAACAGAAAATGTTCAGCAAAAAGAAGCAACTGAAAGGCAAATGGATTTTTTCTATTTGTCTTAAAAATTATGATTGGTTCTTCACTGTACCGCGTTGTTCAAATGTTGGAATTTATTTGTCTGGGAGCGTTCCCCAAGTGTCTGAGAAATCTGTTAATTTTGCTGCTTAGTAAGCAAAGGCTTTATAAAGAGTGCTTCTTAATGAATCGCTATTTATTCTTTTTTTCCTCAACAAAAATAATAAAATCTGAAAGATCGTGTTTGTTTTTCGATAGCATCAGGACTCGGTTATTTAAAGTTGTTGATAATTTATGATAATGACATTCACGCTTTTAAATTCTCAGTGCGTTAATCAAAAATAACTGAAAACGAAATATTGCATGGTTAATTTTGTCGCGTTTTTGCAATATCATATTTACATTTTTGTAACTAAAACTCACTTGTAGTTGACAACATTTGATTTTAGTAATAAACAGACAGGGCCATACTTAAAAAACGATGTTAATGAAGGTTGTTTTGGAAAGGAAACGTACGAAGTAAAAAGCTAATTGTTGTGTAAAAGTGTCTGGTTAATCTTTCAATATTAATAAAAAGTTGCGAAACCTATTCATCATATAACCAACTTTGAAATTTACGATTTTCTAAATTCCCATATCGGCTCTTCTTAGATTTGGTACAATGAATCAGCGTGAATCAAATTTTTTTTGTCACACAGCGATCATCAGAATAGTAAAACCAATTTTTAAGCAATTTTCTATTACTAATAAGCAACATAAGAGAAGCACAAATAACTACAAATTTTTTTTATTATATGCCAATTTTGCCATTTCGAGATCGGTCTAGAATAAGATAGACCGATCCCCAATAACTTCTACTTCTCAAAGTGTCCCACATTTCTATCAAACATGCTAATTTTTACTTTACTTTAAACTTAACTAACTAAGTTAAACTAAGAGAACCTACTTAAACTTAAACTAAGAGAAAGAAACAGTTTGATGCAAGCCAGGAGCATTTATGTATTAAAAAGGTCAGAGACAAATTGAAATGACTAATAATCATAATTTAATTTATTAATAATTTGATAAACGTATAATACGCTTAAACTTATAATACTCGCGCGCAACATACACTTGTTAAATCCCTCATTTATATATAGATTACCTTGTATTTTGAAAATTTTTATCTGGCAATTTATGATGTTCCTGATACCCTATTTCTGGATTAATCGCAATTTATATTCGATTTCTGTTGTCAAATTTAATAGACGTATCTCGCGTTCCCAAAATAATGTAAATATAAATTTAAATGCTGGCCGGCTTTGGGATTAACGAAGTTATACAAAGGGGTTTGACGTTTATTCAACAACGTTTCAAGCAAGAGGGCTAAAGGAGCGAATTTGCAAAGAAATTATGGAATTTCATCAGCATACCCTCCTTAAAGTTTTAAGCGAATTGTCATTGGCTTTCATGATATTCCCAACCACTTGAGAATAGGTTTTACACAATCGAAGTACAGTTTAATTCGTGAACAATTTATTTCAAATTAACTTAATTCAGTGAATAAACCGTGGCAATGTTAAAAAATTCGTGATTTTTTAATTTTTAAACTTATATTACTTCGTTGAAATCTTGAGCTTAACTTTGACGACTTTTTCTTATTTTATTGTCTATTTTTAAGGTGTGCTTTTTGCATAGACAACGAAAAAGTGACAACAAAAATGCGAAAGTCGCGTTTTTCCCGGAAACAATCGCATATGACTCGGTAAGTATGCATTTGGAAGAAAAAATATATACTTATATATTTATGGGTTATGAAGTTTTATATAAAATAGAGTTGGTCCGATATCCGTAGATTTGAAATATTGACAATTTAATTAGACTTACACAGTTTAGAGAATGTATGTTTGTTTAGTTAATTACTTAACAGCCCAAATGCTCGAACTTTTGAAAAACGCTCAAAAAGTTATTAAAAATTGAAAAATAATTAATATAGCAATAACATATGATAACTTAAGAATCAATCCAAGAAGACGTAAAAGCGCGAAAACGTAAAGTCGATATTTTCAATAAGTACACCATTACCGAGCGATTCCAATAGTTATCTAAGTTACGTCATGTTAGAGTAATGCCAATCTGTAACCCTCAGGGCCTTGATATTAGCAAAATCCGTGAAACCAGGCTGCCTTGATATGAGCACAATCCGTGAAACCAGGCTGCGATTGATAAATCGTACGATTTGCTGCGGATATAGAACATGTTGGAAATTAATGCGGATTGTGCACATTTTTTGAGAAAGGGTTTATTTGTTGTTTGTTAACTGTGCAATGCCGACGTTGGCAAGTTTATCAAATTAATAAAAAAATAGTCTCTTCTTTGGAAGCATAAGCCAAGAATTTGGCTATTGATATGCTATGATCTACACAGAACAGAAGAAGAACACAACAACAGAACTAAAGTATTGAAATTTATTTTGGTTTTCCTGAAATTGCACCAATTGATCGCGAGAGCATTATCCAACTCTAAAGTAGATGACGGCCAAAATGATCTTCAATAATTGGCCCACATTATTGGCCAATAAATCGGGAAAAGCACTGATAACACTAGCCACAATAAGTTTCGTTAGCAGCAAGACCTAAATTTTATTAACGTGAAGAAAGCAATTTAAGACAGTGATGATCCATCAACACATCCACTTGGAAGAACCAAAACTGCAATAAGAATTTACAAGTCGTATTGAAACAAAATAAAATATTGCATCTCAATCAAGTAAACATCACCTTGACCACTACCTTAAGCGATGATCCGCAAAAAACGTTTTCACTCAATTTGAAACAAAATTGACTAAAGACAAATGTTAAAGCAAAAACTCATGACAGAGAGCATTCAGCCTACATAGAGAGAATGCATTGGCATGTCCACTTAAATAAACTTTATCGAATTAAATTAAGGAAAGCACTCTGCTTCAGTAGTGTAATAGCGTGGTGTGGCTATATAGAATTTCATGAACTGAAACCGGACGTTGCACACATATAAGTCCTAAATCTTAAATTTTTAAAACTCAATGCTTGTGACAATGAAAAATAAGACGTTAACGTTACCTTAAGGTGGTCAAGTAATGGAGCTGGTAATTGCCTTGTAGTGACGCCATAAAAAGCAAATAAGCAAGTAAAAGCACTTAAGTATAAGGGATGTTTGACAAGAATTTTTATAAGTAAAATCGACATAAAGTAAACCAGCAGAACCCATCGCTTTGCTCTGGGAGATCCTTTCACATACGTCATAAGAATGAGGAGAACAACGCAAATCCCAACATTTACAGTTTTATACAGGGTGATTCAAAATTGGTGTTATTCCTCTGGAGGTGTTGTCTGGCGCTGTTATAGGAGTACTGAAAAAATATTAAAAGAAATTAATTGTTATTAAAAACTGAGAAAATTCCGAAAAACGATATCAGAAATACGGCAGCAAAGTTTTTCATGGTAATTAACATTGCACAAATACCTGTTGCTTCGTAATTATTTAAAACTCCGGTAACCATGGAATTATACAGAGTGACAATAAGATAGACAAGGATAAATGCTAAATTCAACAAGATTCGTTGACTGCGGTACGTACTTTTGAAATGTCAACCTGTTCTCATAATCTCGAATTGTATCGGCGGGATTTGGTGTTTACAAATAATCCATACAACACCAAACATTTGAATGGTTAACTCCAAACAAGCTAGTGCCTGTGTAATCTCCTTATCATCCACTCTTATCAAGCAGCTTCTCGTATTCAGTTAATTAACTTCTGCTCCATTTGTATTTTCTTGTGCAGTGTGTATCGTACAAACGTGGTAGGAATGTAGTCCTTCCTCGGTATTTATTTGGTGCTTGGGAAAGTGTTAGGTATTGTGCTCTGAGTACCCCTGGAAGGCCCTGATTCGATTATGTCCAATACTCTTTCCTCTGTGTCTGGAACCCGAAAATCGATTGTCGTCCACTATCTTCCTGGAACCACTCTCCTCGCCCTTTGTTGGCGTGAGTTCTTTCAGCTTCTTTCTTCTTCTTTTTCCTAGGTATTCCAATATGCTACCAATTAAACATGGAACAATTTCAGTTGAAAAACTAAAGAAAATAACATTAGGGAGACAGGGACATCAAAGGAATTGCTTGAAACGATCCTTTCACGTCCTCACTTGGAATAATTGCCAAAATTCAAGAAATAAGTGTTGATATACGAACATTGGAACGGAGAAAGCCTATTTTCTGATAAAACGCGGTATAAAGCAATTAACTTGATTAATTAAATTAATCAGTCAAGTCAATTAAACAATTAATTTGACGAGATGCGTCAAATCAATACAACGTTTAATTCTAAACACGTAACAATTACAACTGAACATGGTAAATGTAGTTACTTTTATGGAATGGGGTAGGCTTTAGTCGATTTAGCAATCACACCATAGACCGACTTTTTTACAAAATATTAGCACAATCCCCAAGAAGTTAAGGTATCCTACCCGTAGGCAAATGTATTATAATGCACACTTTTGAGTATGCAAAACGCATCCGTAAGTAGAAACCGACCAAGAAAAAACCTTTGCACAGCAGTTTACATCAAAGGATATAATTTTTCTGCAGTACGAGGACTTTGCCTATAGAGGCGGGATTGAAAATTGAAGTTATTCTTTCTAAGGGGTAATAGCGGCTCACTTGAGAAGGTGACGTGAAAAAATGTTTTTAAATATTTTTCTCGAAAATGTCTAGAATATGTTAACAGTTGGAAATCAAATTTTCAACTTTGTTATGAAGCATTACTTTGAACAGGGCCCATGTTTTGTTGGTGGCCTATTGGAATACTAAACATTCGAAATGAAAAATTACCACCTTTGCTTCAAATTACTGAGTTTTATAAAGTTTTATATTAAAAAAGTTTCCGTCTACAATTTTTTGATGAAATGTCAAAGCGGCAATGTTTTTCCCATCACCAGGTAGTATGCTATGTACTGTATAGCTTTTCTTAAGAATATCAAGCATTTGTCAAATTGTGGCTTACTTTGAAGCTCTTTTCACAAAATGTACACCAACATCGAATTTGCGACGATGCGATCAGTTTTGGGGAAATGCCATAGTAACAGCATAGGCTGTAAGAACTTACGACGAGAAAGGGCTACAGGCACTGGAACATTGACTCTAGGAAGATAGTAGACGACAATATATGTTGTTCGGTGCTAGGAACAGGAAGATATTGTAGAGAATTGCCGAGGAAGGGCTATATTACTATATAATGGTTAATGGTTAATTGAACACCGGTACAAATTGAGCAGGAGTTATTCAACCGAATACGAGAAGCTGCTCGAGAAGAGTGCACTATAAAGTGATTACACTGGCAATAACTTGTTTGGAGTTAAAGACTGAAATGTAAGTTTATTTCTAAACACATCCATTCGAGGTTATGATGACAATAAAGAACAATTTCTTGACTGTTCTTGTTAACAATATTGACATTTCTAAAAGTATATCCCTACATTTAACGAATCCTATTAAATTTAACTTTTATCCTTATCTATTTTGTTGTCACTTTCGGTATTTTATCTTGCCTACAAAAGTTTTAGATAATTACGAAGCAACAGGTATTTACGAAATGTTAATTACCCAGATTAGGTATCTTGAAAACATTGATGCCGTTCTTCTGACATAGATTTTTGGAGCTTTTTAATAACAATTAATTTTTTTAACAATTTTTTTTGTCCTCTGAAAACACCCTTGAAGACCCACCACCTGAAGACAACACTTCCAGAGAAATGTCGCCAGTTTTAAATCACCACTGTATATGGAAAGTGTTTTCACGCTGATTTTATAGGATTAACGGCAAAATTTTTAATTCCACCGGGTATAAACAATAGTAATATTTGGACATATTTTAATTGAAAAATCCCTCAATGAACGCCGCATTCAAATTTTCATCAAGAGTACATTTTTATTCAGCAGCAAATGCGGATTATTACTAAAATTAAGTCAACAAGCTATTCAAAGCTGATTCACCACTCCCTCTAAACGACAAACGACCAGAAACGTTTTCAGTAACTTCAATAGAATTGATGATACCGATCACTCATAAAGAAACGAAAACTGCGTTTATTGTGTTAAATTAACTATTCACTAGTATAATGTAATAGGTGTATTCGATTTCATGAAAATGAGAGTAGACGCTATAGATCTCAGCACTTCAACCTTCAATGCTTTTGCAAGCAAACAAAATTTGTTCATGCCAAAAAATCTAAATACAAACACATCTAAATTAGAACTAAGGATAATCATTCCCAAATAAAAAAATCAACTGATGTGAAACAAATTGTTATATTGTACATATAACAATAATAACTAACATTAAGAAAATGCAAAAAGCACTAATGTTTACTTAATATAACAAACAAAAATTCAAAAATAATACTATTTAATAATTAATCTATTGAAACTTACATTACAAAAGGGGATTTACATATCGGTAAAACATCAAGTGCATTAATAAGACATTCAGGATCACTCAGTTAGCTTCAGACTCCGCTGCCTCTTTTTCCTGATACAGTCTTAATAAATCCATGGCATCTTGCGCTTGGCGTTTTTCGCATAAAAATCGGCCAGATGCTTCTTTCAGTTGATCCAGGAAAATTTTGTCGGGATACGTTAAATCTGCCAACGAATCTGGATCCATATCACTAAGTAATTCCAATTCCGGACCGCCGAGTAATGATAAATGACAAAGATTCGTTTTTAAACGACCTACTAAGCCGGCTAATTCGTCACCTTTCGCAGCGTCAACTTGGTCTTTGCTTAAATTGCATGTGGGGTAAGCAGGCAGCCACTTTTGATTTCCATTCAAAATCATTAGGCTAGTATTTGGATCCAGAGTGGCGAAATATTCTTCATCGTCTATTTCAGTGCCGTCTGCTTCCAGAACTACCGTAAAACTATTATCAACCGCAACGTCCAACTTTTCCTGTACTTTTGAGGTTAAGTCTTCTAACGACGATGCGACAACTCCTTTACGAATTTCTCGGTTATGGTTACATAATTTAAACGGTTTTTGAACTTTTGGGGGGCTTTCGGCCTCCATTTTTCAATAAATTTTAACGATTCAAAACCGAAGAATTGCCTTTGTTTAGTTTGTGACACGCGGCGAAACAAATTCAATGCCACCGTCCGCGCCCCACAACGATAAATGAATGGATGTTATTCAGAATTTTCACTCACTAAACCGAACACGGCAACGGAGAGACGGGTGGAAATACGAGATGCTAAGGTTGCCGCCCTCGAGAAAAATGTTCGTTTAGCGCGAGTGCGCATGGCCAGCGAAAGGTTATTCTCGGTCGTATGTTTAGCTTCGATTTGGCGCCTCGAATGCAGAAAATCTGCATACATTTTGTTATTAACTTTAAGCCATTGCCACTCATAAACAACGTTTATCAATGGTTCAATATTGAATATTCGTTAAAAGCATAGGCGAGTTTCATTGACGTGTCTTTATAGACAAAGTTCGAAGTTCGAACACAAATAACCTAAGATGGTCTGGAGGTTTTTCTTGTGTTTCACACCAACAACATTAATCTAATCAATTAATCTCGAAAGGCAGTTAAACTATTCCATATAGTTCCACATCATATTTCTTGTATATGAACAACTTCTAATAATATAATAATAATAAAATAATATTACTTTATTTACCACTTGGCTAGCACATGTATTTCCACTCTTTCCAGAATCACTTTGTTTAGATGCCCTTAATATATTTTAATAGTTGGTTTAGTGTGGTTAATACCAGATTTCCAAAAAAAAGTTCGAAAAAGGACCACATTTTTCTTCTCATTTTCAGGTAGTTCATACTGCTTTAATATTAGTCCATTCTCAAATAAACCATTTTTTAAACCCTCCAGCGGGCGCGCCTGCGGCAAAATGCCGCATTTTTAGATTTTTTGTTATAAATACTATGCATTAAAACTGACGCCGTCGTTCTTCCAGATATTCGTTCCCGATACATTTGTCCCTTCATTCCTTTATCGAACAGGCCC
>NW_026017110.1:14054538-14062167 GCF_020466585.1 Dendroctonus ponderosae | reverse complement strand
CATGGTTACCGGAGTTTTAAATAATTACGAAGCCACAGGTATTTGCGCAATGTTAATTAGGCAGATTACCTTGAAAAACATTGCTGCCGTATTTCTATTATTTCACTATTTTTTTTGTACTCTTATAATAGCGCCAGACAACACCTCCAGAAGAATGACGCCAATTTTGAATCACCCTGTATTTATGGAGTTTTTTGTTACAAATTGAGCATATGTTGATACACATTTATCGTGTTTGATTCTTTATGGTGAAGTATTGTAGATGTATGTCGTTTAAGGTAAAAAATTGTATATAGATTTTTAAATTTTTGTTAGAGGTCGAAAAAAAATGGAGTCCAGACGAATTAGAAAAATTGTTGCCATAGGTGGTGAGATAATTACAAGATAAGCAGAATAAGATCTACAATAGAACATTAACGTGAACAGAAGTCACGTAATTGATGACAATTTTGACAGCGATTCAGACCAGGAGCCAGAAGTTACTGAAAGTAACGTTTATAGTAGTGATTCCGAACAATAAGCAGATGAAGGAGAAGCAGAATTTGAACCACGGGAACAGACAAAGATTATTATTTTTTTATTGGAAAAAACAAGGATATGTACTTCAGATTTTTGTTTTTAGATTTTTTACATATGCATTTAATTTTGTTAGCATTTTTCAAATATTATTTATAGAATTGTATCTCTTTTTGGTTACTTGTTTTAATTTCACCTTATTAAATACATTTTAAAGTAGTCAATGACGTTTTTTTTAAAGAAAAGCATTTGCGGTGCAATAGCCACGGCACGACCGGTCGTGAGATTTTAAAAGGCGCGCCCGCTGCAGGGTTAAGCTAGTATTTAGTCTAGCTAAATGAATGATCCAAATGAAAAAGGAATGCACAAAAAGGAGATCGTAAAAATTTTCCATAATGTCCTTTATTATTTAAGTTTTAAATCATATAACCTACGTCATATTATAATTAATTTTTTTCTGATAATGGTGCTGTAATCTAGGCATGGGTAACACTGTGTTGAGTTGCAGTTTTGCGTTGTTGCAGCTCTGTGCGCAAATGGATTATAACTCATTGCGTCTCACTGCGGCGCACTTTGAATTACGCTTATCATTTAATCCAGAAGGTTAAAGGTTTACGAGGCCTGTGACTGAAATCTTCTGGCATGAGTAACGTTTTACCAAGTAAGTGACTGCAACGCAACTGTTTGAAATTACTGCGCGGGTGCGTTGGACTGCGCCAACTGCTAAAAATTACCCATGCCTAACGTAATCTAAAATAACTAACACACAGAAAGAAACTATAGCGTCAAATGAAATGAAAATCTGTCAATGAAACGGTTAACAACCAGTATTAAGGTTAAATTAAGTGGCAAACATTTGAATTTAGTAGCGCGTAGATCCTCTTCCAGCTCTTATTACTGCTACCGTTCGTCTGGACATGCTGTTAAGCAAATTTAGAATGGTTATTTTGGAAATATTCTTCCATTCGATAAGAACGGCTCAAGTTCCTTAGAATTTATAGGAGCAGATATGTGTCGCTTGGGTTTTTGTTTAAGTGCATCCCGTAGATGGTCTATCTATGGGATTCATATTCGGGCTTCTTGGTGGCCAGTTCATGGTTGGAATATTCACGAATCGAAGGCTTCAGTTAAGCAACGTGAAGTCCAGCGTTGTCCTGCATTAATGAGAAATTGTTTCCGATGAATGGTGCAAATGGTGCATCACATGTTCTTCTACCATGTTTTCCAAGTGGAAATGTAAATTCATGGTTCTCCTGCGTTTAGGTACCACCTTGCGATCATTAAAGCAAAGACATATTACGGGACACAAACCACACTCCTTTTCATGTAATAAAATTTCATTTGAGAACAAACCTCTTACCTCTTACCGTTGGTAGAGAAGTTGCCCGTTGTCGATGGTTGTCTATATTCTCTGGTGAGCAATGATCAATAGCCGATCTTCAACTGTGAACATCTCCTTTTTTTAAGCCGTGCGAATCGTGCAGAAACTATTACATTACGAGCTTCTGCTAGGGCTCTGCTTAGATCTATAATGGTAGAACGTAGAACGTCTGCTTCTTGAAGCAACTTGCATGGGTAACTTTCAAGTCTATTGAAACGTTTAACACTTCGGCTAATTGTTGATTGCTTTACTATAGCAAATTACTCACGTGTCGCTCGCTACGTCCTTCATTACCTAGAGTTACTAGTATCATTGCCTTATATTAAGTTAAATTGTGTGGACGATTCATTTTATATACTCTAAGACAAAATACGTAATTTAATAAATGTCATTAACTTTTGTCATTAATAATATTAACCATATTAATTGTTTATACCGTGTTTCAATTAGACTCTAATTGAAACACACTCAATTGTTTTCCTGTCATCACTAAGGGAAATAAATTGTACTTCCCACTCATAGCACATCCGTTAGATAATGGCAATATAAAATCAAAGACAGAAACACAAACCAAATTAGTATGATCTGGGTCAGTTATAATTTATTAGATGAGTGACTGTATTTTTCCCTCGAAATTTATAAAAAAGATGCGCATTCTGGGACGCTCGACAGAAGTTATAGTTTCTTATTATTTATAGAAACCATAAAATATTCAACTTGCTTAACGCATGATGGCAACACTAATATATAATTTCAATATTCTTACTGGTCTATTAATTTATAATTGGATCAGAAATAGGTAAAATGTAATTCAATTTCCTTCCAATGTAAACTTTATAATTTATTTACAACATTTACCAATGGTAGACAGTATGATCGGTCAATGGAATGCGAGCATTCTGCGGTACGGCCACTTCTCAAATGCTTCCAGCTTGTTACTACTGCTGACTTTTAGCGTACAGGCCTCGATTCCATATAGTAATGTGGTATACACATAACGTCTAACGAAGATCTTATGTTTAAATTAAGTGTTCTGTCAGTTAACAGGTTCCGGGTTTCAATAAAATTGGCTCTAGCTGTATGGGGATTTAATTTGTATCTCCGGATTCAGATCCTTGCTGATCCAACTTCCTAGGTATTTAAATTTTGTTGCTTGCTTTATCGGTAAACCGTATATATTTATGTTGAAGTTGTTGTTCGGATTGCGACTTATTTGTATGATTTTTGTGTTTGATATATTAATCCTCAAGCCCATTTCGTCACCGTCGAAGTCGATACGCTATCGATTAGGCGTTGCAACCCCTCAGAACCGTCTGCGATTATGACTGTCGTCGGCATCTCTTAAGTTGCTTATGAGTTTCCCATTGACTCAGACCGTTTTTATCTATCGTCTTTATCAATGCCAGACATAGCGACGACGTAATGCATTCCGAGCGGTTTGTACCGTGCCAGAAGAAGTTATCACTTCAAAAATTAATCGCTCTAAAATTCATCAATTCCCTCGTCTTCGCGGATAATTGTTACTATATGATTAATATTACTATGGATCATTATTTCTTATTGCACAGAAAAAACTAACAAGATGTGAAATGTTTCAATCACTATTATACTTCGCAAATTTATATGATGTACATAGGAGACAAGAATGACAGATATGTTTCTGTCTAGTATTCGCGAGTCCAAAAGTCCAGACACCCCCTGATGGCTAAAATTATAACAACATGATAAGTAGTAACTTGACACTTGTTTTGTTGACATTGGTGTCACACTGGTGTTTGAGCTTTTAAAGAAATAGAATCAGATCGAAAAGTGTGTAAGTATTATTTTATGTTATCATCTCCAATAAATAAACAAATCTGACAAATCTCAACTGTCAATCGACAACGAGTAATTTGACATAATTGAAACGTAAATCCAGTAGTCGATGAAGCAGTCGAAGCACGTAACTTAAAATCTCAATTTAAGTATGTGAAACTTGAGTGAAGCATCAGGTGTTCAGCGAACCAGTGTTCGAACAATACTAATAAAACTTAAATTGATATTCTTACAAAATTCGATTAGAGCAAAGCTGCGAAAAGAATTTTAGTTTCAAATTGTTCGTACAAGTTGATGACTCTTAAACTGAAAACAGTAATGGCGCCCAACATGTTCCAAAAGCGACTAGAAGATTAAATATGTAATAGAACTTGGAGCTGTCTAGTATCTAGAAGCGGTCTAGTATAATCTAATAAGTATTCTCAATAGGTTCTAAATTTATTACCTAATAGATCTGCGGTGACCAACACCTTAACTGCGATCGAGTGGTCGGTCACAAAGGTTTTGAAAGTCGTCGGAGAAAAATTTAAATTACTGTTAAATACAACAAAAGTAACAATAATACAAAAGAAGTAATTGTAATAGTTAAAATATACTGTGACGTACCATTTTTTTCGTTGTCAATTTCGGTAGCGTCCAGGTACGCACGCCACTGGAAAAAACTAGCAAAATTATTTTGCTGTAAATCATACGTCTTCCCTAGCTTTGGTCGCTAGAACATTTTGTTGTCGGCTAACGACGACTTATAACGCCATAACGGCTTGTAGCAAAAAATGCAAGATATGTTTTTTATTTGTAATAAAAATTTGAATTGGAAAAGTATTTGTAATAATTAAAGAATACAGCAACGTAGTTATATCCATGCCATAAATGGAAACCACGAATGCAGCAGCACAATTGCAGACATTCTGTTGATAAAGCATTTCTGTGTCTAGTCTATAAGTACCCCGATTTGCCCGCACTCTGTATTCTCTGTCAAGCCTTCAGCACGCGAAATCTTGTACTTCAAAATAAAAACTTTCGTTTTTAAAAAGGACATTTTCAATTGGAAATCTATAATTGGCGCAGTCGGTAGGATTGGATTGGTGCGGCGTGAGCAACCACTTTCTGAATCGTTCAGTAAAAATCGGACATAACGTGATTAGTCGAATCGTGCGGCGAAAATCAATTTTGTGCTCCGGTTAAGTGACCCAAATCTTTGGACAGCACGTCTTGTGTTTCAACACTTCAGCACTATCCACACCTAGCAAAGTGATCCAGAAAACGTCCCAAGACTACAAGAAGTTTCCCGGAGAATCGAGAAAGGAAGAGTACTGTAAGTGCTCGCTTTTCCTTTCTACCCCATCTTAGACCCTATGAATAAGGCATCTGGTTGGGATATTTAAGAATTTTTTGTTTTCTTTGAATTTTGAATGAACAACATCGACGATTTATTTCAAGCGATAAACGAAATAACGATCGAAGCAAACAAAATGGCTCAAACTGAAGCAAAAATAAATTGGGATTTACTAAAAAGTAAACTAGATAATATCAAACCTTACGATGGAGACGTAAATAGTTTAAACAAATTCGTAAAAAGATGTGACAATGTAATAGCCACATATCGCGAATTCAATGATTCCGATCTAGATCAACACATCTATGAGATTAATTGGTAGAGCAGAATCTATGGTAGGCAATAGAGCTGAACTAGATACCTGGCCTAAACTAAAACAAGCTCTGTTACAATGCTGTGCTGATCGTAGAGACTTAGACTGTTTAGTCCAAGAACTCACGAGAACGCGTCCAAACCAAAAATGAACATTTGATTGACTTTGGAAGGCCCAACAGGAAAAACATACCTAATAGAAATTAACATTTCTTCTACGAACGCCCTTCCCTATGTTGAAATCGAAAACCCTAAGCTGAAACTTCTTATAGACACAGGAAGTTCACGATCCATTCTCAACCCCTCAATTGCAGAAAACTATTTTCCAAACCACATATATCACACAACCAACACAATCAAAACCGCAATTGGTAGCAAAAATACACGTTTTGAAGCCGAAATTCCCGCATTCCCAGAATTTTGTTCCAACAGCAATATCAGCTTCATCCTTTTCAACTTTCATGATTTCTTTGACGGAGTTTTAGGATTAACCGATCTACCAAAAATGAAGTTTAATATCGATCTAACGAACAAAAAACTTGTAGGAAAAGACACCAGCATTCCATTCAAGTACAGAACACGAAATGACGTAAATTTTTCAATAACTCTAAACCCCCATGAAAGATTAATAAAGAACGTACCCGTGAATATACTTGAAGGCGAAATTCTAACGAAGCCATCAAAAATAAATAACAAACTCTTTGTCCCACAAATTTTAACACAAGCTTCAGAAGGATTTGCTCCTATTGAAATTCAAAACAATACCGATGAATTTGTAACTTTCACTTTGAATGAACCATTTCCAGTTTTTTTCCAAGAAAGGCAAGAACAACCAAGCAGCAGATGCTCTCTCAAGAAACCCAGTGGAGACAAACATGTTTGAAAATGAATCAATAGCCAATAACTTAGGCGATGCAGACAAAATAAAATTTTTCTAGAACACCCAGAAACTTTACCAGATATAGACAAAATGACACTAGAAGAAATACTACAACCAGTTATTTCAACAGAAAAACCAAAAATAAACATCATGAGCGATATCCAAATCAAACCACCCTCAATACAACAACACGATGAATCAGACTTGGATACAGTGCATTCATCAGCCGAAAACCCTAGTCTGGAAATACCAATTTCAGAAAGACCCGTCAACCAATATAAAAATCAGATTATTATCACTGATGGAGACATCCAGAAATTTCAAATCAAACGACAAAAAGTTTTCGAAAACAACCGACTCTACGTAACCATATCAAACACAGATCCAGTTTCACACATAATAGGCGTATTAAAAGAATACATCAACCCCAAGAATGTATACGCATTTCAAGAATCCCAACATTTCTAGAATCTTCTGTGTTACACTTCAAAATTTCTTCAAGAACTCAGCCTATAATATTGTTCATTGTCCAAACATACTAAATGACATTGAAACAGAGGAAGAACCAAAAAGAAAAACTTCAAATTTACCACACCACCAAAAGCTGTCATCGAGGAATTACCGAAATGAAAACTTCAATCACACAGAAATTCTATTGGCCAAAAATAGCGCAAGACATAGAAAACTATGTTAATAATTGCGAAGTATGCCAAAAAAACAAGTACGACAGAAACCCACCTGTAATAAAATTCAACTTAACACCAACAGCATCTAAACCCTTTGAGCATATTCATGTCGATACTTTTAGATTAAATCATGATGCTTTTGAAACAATTATCGACTCTTTCTCACGATATGGACAAGTCTACCCTTTAAAAAGCATAACCGGCATTGAAGTTGTTGAAAATATCTTCAATTTCATAATTCATCACGGATTACCGTTAAAGATTACCGCATATCAAGGAACAGAATTTAAAAATAAAGACCTCGAAGACTTTTGCAACCTCTACAAAATCGAATTGCATTATACAACATCACAAAATAGCAACTCACTCACCCGTAGAGAGATTTCACTCCTCAATAATAGAAGCCTATAGATGCTTGCAAGAAGACAATAAGGAATTGAGCATAAACCAAATAATGAAACGAGCAGTCCTTGGCTATAATAACCCATCATTTACAGCAAACATACATTTATTCATTATATAGATTTAAAACCTTTAGTTAAGCAAGTTACAAGACTAAAGCAATACTTAAAAACCATAAGAAAGTATTTTAAACATTTGACAGAAATGAATCAAAATATTCTTTTGAGAACGGAATATCTAGTCCAGACAGCCTCAGAGAAATTCGAGAATTTACATCCACACATTCGTAAAGAACGAGGTT
>NW_026017110.1:14014595-14053790 GCF_020466585.1 Dendroctonus ponderosae | reverse complement strand
TGTATTGAAAACTTATTAGACAATTTACCAATTACTGATTGTCCAATCTTCAAAATCAATCTACAAGACCCAATAATCGAGCAAGTTACTCGAGAACTAGTCCTAGTTCTTCCAGCAAAACAAGAAACCATGTTAGCCAAATGCCACACCGATCAATATCACCAAATCAACGAATCAATGTTGATCACGATACCAGATGGATGTCAGATTGAAATCAACAACAAAATATTTTCCAACGACGTGAAAATTCAAGATGGAAAACCACTGTTGCTACCCGCAGTAATTTTAGCAGCTTCCAATTCCACTAAAGTATTGGAAACGCAAAATATAACTGAAATCAATTTTGAAGAAATCCACCAGTTGCAAAATATGGCCAACTACGTAGTACCCCACATTGGATACTATTTGTCATGATAGTCGTCGTGTTCTTCACAACCCTCGCTGTTAAGAAGAAAACGCCACAATCATTCTTGAGATCCTGGAGGACCAATCGGAAAGAAGTACAAGAAGAAGAAGCCACCACCCAACAACCCTGCTATTCGAAAACACGTCCCTCAATTTTCGAACCTTAAGGAGGGAGGAGTTATATCCATGCCATAAATGGAAACCACGAACGCGGCAGCACAATTGCAGACATTCTGTTGATAAAGCATTTCTCTATCTAGTCTATAAGTACCCCGATTTGCCCGCACTCTGTATTCTCTGTCAAGCCTTCAGCACGCGAAATCTTGTACGTCAAAATAAAAACCTTCGTTTTTAAAAAGGACATTTTCAATTGGAAATCTACAATTACGTATCATTTTTTTCTTTAACACATACGGAAGCGTGCAAGAACGCACGCCACTGGCAAAACTTAACAAAATATTTTGTCGAAAAACGTCCGTCCTCCCTAGTTATTCATTCCTGGAAAATTTCGTTAAAATATCTCCATGCGTTTTGAAGAACTGATCACTTTGTATTGGAATTTTAAAATAAGATGTAGTAAAATAGCCATACGAAAACATTAAATTGGCAATATTTCGAAAACTAAACACTTTGGCAATAGACAACTTTACACAAACTTACCCTTATTTTTAATACTAAATAAGATAAAATTATCAAAAATAAGGGTTTCCATTTTAAGAAAATAGATTTTGGGCGGTTTTCTCAACTCTATTTTGAAATTAGCTTTTTTCAGACTTTGAGTTTCAGCCCTCCGAGTTTTTAATTTTGTCTGATTTTAATTTAAAGAACACTTCAAATTAAGCAGTTTCAGCAAAACAATTTTCCTGGATGGTTCATAATTTAAGCAAAAAAACACTCCGAAAGTTTGAAGAAAAAAATCACCATTTTCAGGCTAAATTTCGAGCGGCGTTGGCAAACTGCGCAAAATGCTTTAAATTCATGGAAATTGTTACCTTGGATACTTTGCATGTAGATTCATTCAATTTGAGTCGGTTTAGATTATTTAGGTTTTTTCGGGTTATCAGCTTTTTCTTTTTATATACTGTTTAGATTTAATTAAAACATAATTTCAACCATGCTAACACAAACTAACTCAAAATTAACCAAAAAAAAAACGCGAAAATACGTGGCAACACCGCATTGTGTTTTCGTTCCCGAAAGAAACGAATAACCCGCCATCTGACAGTCGATGCGTTAGCTAACCTCAATCGATTGGCGATGTTAGAAAAGATGTTCAAACTTTTGCGAAAAACACAATTATTATGCATCTGAGCGACAATTTTGCATGCGCAGTTATTAATTGTTGATACCTAAAACACTATTTAGCAGCAAATAGCACCGGACTGTCTGACTTTCGTGTATAAATAGGTGGATTTTGGAAAAGTGAATTTGAATTCTTTGTAAGTGTTTTTTGCTTTTGTAAGTGCTTACTTTATGGACAATCCAGGATTTATTTTCGCTTAAACTGCTTAATAAGTGTTCTTTAAGGTAAAAGAAGTTGAAACCAAAAATTCTGAGGGACTCAAACGACGCATTCACCAGTAACTTCATCAGCGGCGGATCTAGGAGTTTCTTGAAGGGGGGGGCGCAGTAATATAGGAATAATTACTTTTTGTCTACCACAACCTTTATTCTGCAGTGTTTTTATTGCACTTGAAAATCACAAAACACACGGAAACAACAAACAAGAATAAATAGTATTAAAAAAAAACAACGAAGGAAACCATATTAAACTTAATCTACAGTTTAGGGAACGTCGGTAAAAATAATGAAAAGGATGAACTCAGGGGCGGCGCCCTTCCTGCGCATCCTCCCCTCTCTGAATCCGCCACTGAAATTTATTAATGTACCTATATTTAAGTCAAGAACCAGTTCGAAACAGAGACAAGTACTTGTCTCTGTTCGAAACACTGAACTGGTGGTACTGGATGAAACATGGAAGCAACCAATGTAAAGCGGAAGTCATTGTTGATATATTTTATGAAAAATTTGACAGTCACATTTGTTTTCCTATTTTAAGTAATTTTTGTGTGCCGAGTTTATGGGTAACTTAACTGAGCGGGTCTATCCAATGAAAAGTAAGCACTTGTTTATTGTACTTAAAGAACATCGCTAAAATGGTACTGTTAATACTTAATTAATGTGCAAACGTTCACTTTCGTCCAAATTCTAAATGTACGGGCTCTATGTAGTTGTATGGATTTTTCTTATTTAAGTTGGTCTTTTCCAGATATGTGTTAATGTGATTGCTCTAGTAGAATGAATTATAACCTGCGACCATCATTAAGAAACCTAAGGAATTTTACTTAGTAAATGTTTTGAAAGGAGCTAATAATGGCAAGACCTAAACATTTTTACTCTTTCATTATTGGAACACCCGAAAGAGCCAGTATCCATAGTTTGCCATGCTACGTTGGTGTCCTCACAATTTTTGCCCTCACTTGCCTTTATGGCATTGTAATATTGGTGGACAATATTCTGCCAACTCCTTTAACAGTTCTCGATGAGGTAAGTTTACAAGAGTACCATGCTCTAAGAATCGGTTAACAACATTACGTGAACTCTGGTTACCAATGTATTATCTTTTTTTTAATTGTTCACGTTATCTTACTCCTAACTTTGTCACGCCCTTTGATCATTCATATACACTACCCCTGTTTAATAAAAAAAAGTTTACTACCAGCATTATTTATTAAACATGATGTTCCACGAGAGCACACAACATTATCTTCAGACAAAAGATAACGATAAAGTCAGAGAACATCTCGTGGGTTTAAAGCTGAAAGTGACCAAGTCCAAAATTGCCGCATTTGTCTTTGTTGACTAAGTAATTAAAAAAATGGCATATTTGTCTTAAAAAACTGACAAAGTTCGCCAAGGCCATACAAACAGGTGCACTAAAATATATTTTTAATGACCAAGTTTCCAAAATTATTTTGATAGGTATAATTTTTAGCACGGTTTAAGTGCATAAGTAACAATATCGGCAAGAATAGAAGAGAATAGTTACCGCTACGAAAATGTGCAGTAGTTTCGATTATAAGAATTGCATTTAGATTATAAGAAATATTAAGATTAGATTACAAGAATTAGAATAGATAGAGAATTTCGATTATAAAAATTAGCAAGTAGAAAGTCATTTTGTAATACTTGCTTCTCATTAAAGCCATTTTAAACCCAAATTTTCAACTCTTATTAGACAGTTCAAGATTACTTGACCCAAATAATTTGCTTATTTATATTATAAAATTTATTTATAGTCACGTTATCCACATGCTTTTATTGCCGAGAGAGCATCGTGGGACCTGAAAAATTTAACCGATATCGGTCCCAGGGTGGTAGGAAGTTACGAAAATGAAGTACTTGCTGTCGAATACCTGACCAAAACAATAAATTCTATCATGCAAGAGTCTCACCCAAATCAATATTTGGAACAGGACATTCAGATTGTTACAGGGTCGTACTATTTAAGCGCTAAGCAGGGAGTTATTAATGTGTATGAGAATGTTCAAAATGTTGTCGTAAAACTGCATGGAAAAAATGGATCTTCTAGTGTGCTGGTAAATGCACATTTCGATTCTGTTCCCACAAGTCCAGGTAATATGAAAGTTATATACGTACCTTATTTAGTCAGGAAATTATACATTTACTCTTAAACGCTTAAATATGATATTTGAAGTTACTATTAAAAAATTGAAACTATTTCTCGCATATTATCACTCAACTGAACTGTACAGTTAGCTGCTTCTTCGGACAGAGAGGTGCAGATGTATTGCTAAACGTAATAGGTGCGTACCTGTGACTCCGTTGAAGAAAACATCTTCAAGTTGCAGACTCTATAGAAAAACACAAAAACGCTTAATTACAAATGAAATCAGTAACTTTTTAACAAATCGTTTACAACGAAATAACGAAGTTTGTCTACAAATAATTTTTCACCTCAGTTGTGTTTCGCTGCTGATGCTGTAAATCGGCTACAAACTTACGTTTTAACCATCTTTATTCCGCAAATTCATAACTCTGTCTATTATATATTCAGATGTTATTAAAGACCGATAAGTGTATACACATCCTCTTGATAGTAGTCTAAATATATTTAGGAGCTAGTGATGATGGAATCAATGTGGCAGTTATGTTAGAGATTTTGAGAATAATGTCCAAACTGGAAGATAGACCGATCCACAATGTTATTTTTCTTTTCAATGGTGCAGAAGAAACTCCGCTCCAGGCTTCTCATGGTTTTATCACTCAACATAAATGGGCAAAAGAGTAAGTAACATTCCCGTTGATGTTGCTTCATTTTTTTTCTCTGAGCATCCAAACCCTTTTTCACATGTCCCATACTGATTAAATGTACTGTCAGGGAATATTATCGCTTTGTGAAAATTTAGAAACTGCAAATTTGACTAAAATTACCAAATTTTGTAATAAAATTGTAATTGGTCTTTTTTAATTCTATAAGCAAACTTACACAAATTCGTAAAATTTCATTCTACACACATATTCAAGACCGTTAAAAACGTTCCTTTCTTTATTATTTCTAATGACCTCTTACATACAAATCGTATCTAGTAGTCATTATTTTCAGTGGTAGCGGGCCAATGCAGAGTCTCACTAGGTTTTTATCTGAATGTAAATGTTATCAATATATTTATTTTTAACAAAATTTACTATTTGTTGCAGTTGTAAAGTTGTTATAAATATGGATTCAACGGGGTCAGGCGGAAAAATCATACTCTTCCAAACAGGCCCCAAAACACCATGGTTGTTGAAATACTATAACGGCGTCCCACATCCCTATGGACAAGTTGCTGGGGAAGAACTGTTCCAAAGCGGATTCCTCCCATCCGGTACCGATTTTCGGATTTTTAGAGACTTTGGAAAGCTAGTAGGTAAGTTACCCGTTACTTCTTATTATTTTTAATAATAATTTTTTTCCTCTTAGGCCTTGATATGGCTTTTATAAAAGACGGTTATCGATACCATACCAAGAACGATCAATTCGCGTATATTCCACTGGGGTCGTACCAGCACGTTGGCGACAATGCTTTATTTCTCATCAAATCGTTTTCTAATGCTCCTGAGTTATATGAGCCAGTTTCAACAGGAGAAGAAACAGTTTATTTCGATATTTTGGGATTATACATGATATCTTACAGCAATTTTATTGGAACGATTGTTAACAGTTGTACTATCGTTTTATCAGTTGCTGTTTTCTTTTACTCCATATTCAGTTTGAAGTTGGGTAAGGGTAGTACTTACTTACGTACTTTTAATAAATTTCCTTCATTCATGGAAAAAATACGCTATTAGTTCAATAAAAATGTTTTAGCTTCGTCAAAAGCTACCTTAAATTTTATTGGAATTACAATGGCTGCTATATTGTGCAGCTGGATACTGTGCATTATATTCATATTTGTACTTGCCGTAATTACTGATCTTTTGGGGAAAACAATGAGCTGGTATAGACATCCATGGTTGGCGTTCGGCTTGTACGCTATTCCAAGTACTGGCTTATCTGGATATTTGCTACTTTTAATTAATCATGAGGTACACAAGTTGATACGAATACTTTACCCCGTATTTATAACTGATCCTTGAGTAAAAGTCGTCTCAAGAATAAGAATTGTCACCGATTCTGTTTTATAAACTAATCATCGATATAAAACGAACGTCGGGTTTGATAATGATCTCGTTCTTACAAAGCGCGAGATAAGCCGTGATTTGATATGGGTTATAAATACGGGCCTGAGTTTTAAATAACATCGCCTTTATATTTTAGAACATATCTCTAAATATTCGCTGTCAAATTCAAGCTCATTTGGTGAGGCTGATATGGACAGTAGTTCTCCTGTTGGGAGTGTCTTTGAACATTAGAGCTTCATATGCTTTAATGATTTCGATCTTATTTTCTTCATTGGCTTTTGTAGCCATTCATGTTATGCGCTTTCAGCATTCAGGTTAGTCTAAAATGAGCAAGGAACAATATTTGTTACAGAGAAATAAGGTTTAATTCCATGCATTAAATAAATAAAAATCAGATAACTTTAGATCAATCAAAGCATCTCAACTCTAAAAATAAGGTTTTCAATTTTAAAGCATTTGCAAAGCAATATCAATTTAAGTGGGGCGACATTGCTGATGTATCTAGTTTACAGAATCTGCAAAATGAATTAATTTTTCATCTAATTTTGATTAATATACATACATCACGACTGATTTGAGTGATTGGGATTCTTCAAAAACTACGAAATATTTTTTCTACACAAATATTAATAAAGAAAACCATTTTATCAAAAATTTTCAAAAATTTTGAATATATAAATACAACAGATTATATGATGTTATGAAACAAAAACTTGACATGTTTTTACAGTCAAGTAAATACAGTAAAATATCCCCTTATGTGTACAAAGTCTCAATTTTTATTGATATATTTTTGTTTGTCTTTTATTTATGAATAATTGCTATTCGTTTTGGTCGAAGAATCAACGTGTTTTTCAAGATCACTAATTTTAATTTTTAGTTAATATGTGGCGAGTCATGTACATACTATTTCTGGTTCCGCCAGCGATGAATCTAATGTATCAGAGTCTCACAACTTTTTCACTGATTATTCCAATGACTGGTTTTATTGGTTCCGACAAAAATCCGGATTTGATTATTGGATTAATGGTTGTTACATTCACATTACTGATAGTATCTCCAGTGGTATGTGCTGATTAAATTATCGAAAACTAGGAAATAAGTGCAAAATGTCATTATTTTGAAACTTAAGCTATAGAAAACGTACAGATAATTTACGGCAAATGTATCAATCAATCATTTAATTCAAATCTACAGCCACCCAAACAGTTGCCATTCTGAGATAGATATTTGGAATGAATCTGATCTTATTAGTATGATGACTATTTATTTTACTTAAGAAACATTATACATATAAATTCTGATTTTTCTAGACTGCGTTGACCAATTTGTTAAGGAATGTTAGATGCTACTTTATTTTTCTGGGAGCCATTTTCATTTTGTTTCTTGTACTGATGTTCACTCCTATTGGATTTCCTTATTCGGGAGACAATGATACTTGTACACCGCAAAGGCAGTGGATATTGGTAAGCATTGATGGTTAACTTGATAATGGCTAAAATAAAAAAAAGGTATTTACTCCAATCGAGCTCGTAATTTACCCGTGTCATCAGAAGAAAAATGTTTTTCAGAAGCTTATATGCGCATATTAAGAGTTTTAATTATAAGTAATTAGCTTAGTTAATGCCCCTTTAAGAAGGAAACCGTGGAAAGTTAACATACAGTGTGACAGATTCCATCCATCCGTGTGATCCATTAAACGTTTTCGGCTAACTATAGCCCTTTCTTCACAATGTTATATTTATCTTATAATTTGTTGGCGACTGTAATGCTAATTGGTAAAAAATACCTGTTTAAGTACTTGGGTTAGTCGGTGAATAGGCAGCGAACGGGAAAAATCTATTTTTTGGCTTCAATGGAAAATTAATTGAGACGGTATGAAAAATTACCGCCACATAATAGATGGCTGCGTCTGTGTACATAGACGGTCTATTAATTATAATAAGCAAAAACTCTGTTAATAAACAACTAATATGTAATTATTTGAAAATTAGAATGTAGAAACATTTTTAGCTTTATGCGTTAAATGTTATGAAACCTAAATACTTTTAGCACACTTCTAGAACATTTTACAATGAAACTGGAGCAACTGTTGAAGCAGATGCCGGATTTTTCTTTCTAAATTTAGACAGAAATTCTCCCAGAATTTTGAAAAGATACGTAAAAGACTTAAATAGGGCTGTACCGATAAGTGATGATTGTAAAAATTATCCCATGTGTGGAATGCCGGTATCACATCCTAGAATGGTACAAATTGTGTAAGTACATACTTGTATATTGGGCGTCGGAATCGACGTTATCAGTTTTGTAAGTTAAAGTTAATCACTGCAATTTTGCAGAGAATATAGTACGTGGATTCCTGCAAGTATACCAGTCTTTCCACAGCCTGTGAACGTAGAAGTATTTTCAGGCGGTGTTTCGGAAAATGTACTTCAATATAATGTTTCTATCACTGGTAAGTATTGTGATTAGCCTTTGTTTGAAAGTTTATCAATATGTTTATATATTTTATCATTTTTACATTTGCTGGCATCAAGGCGAAAGATACAAATAACACACATATCGTCTCTATAGAAACTAAGTGCTCGCAATAAAGTGATCTAATCTGCAATGCTCTTCAGTAAATTATTTAATTCATTCATAAGTGGCAAATAAATTAAAAGGTGGAACTTGTCTTTTAATAAAAACCAGAATGCTAATTTTAAGGTTTGGAGAAAACATAAAATATTTAGCACTTTCAGGATATTATGTCCATTAATTTAATATGCCCACTGGTTTTCAACAGTACAAATATGTTTATGCTTTGTAGGTCCTGATAGAGTCACTGTCCTCATGTCGCCCAGAGAAAACATAACTTTTCTTAATATCAGTTTAGTTGATAAAGTTCAGAAATCTGAAACGATGTTTCACGATCGTCCATTATACTTCCTATGTTATCAATCTGGCAAAGGAGATATGAGATTTAATTTTACGTTTGACGTTCGAACACCTCAGAATTGGAAGGGGCCTACAATGAATTTAACTGTAATTGGCAGATATGTGCACACTGATCAAATTAAGAAAACTGCTGAATATATCAAATTATTAGCACAAATGCCCAAATGGACTGTTGTTACAGCTTGGCTGGGTTCGAGTTACTTTTACGTGATTTAAAAGTTATCAATTTTTTTATATCAAAAAGTTGTGCAACGAAGATTTACGACTCTCTGTGTTTAGGTTTATTGCATGCGTAGCATTAATTTTTAATTATTGTAAACGATTGAAAATGTATAATGAAATAAATTATACTTGGAACTTATTTATCGATTTTTTAACAATGGTTATGTTGCCTGAGACGTAGTAAAATGTTGATCTTGTAGTAAGATAGGTAGGAGTTGATAAGCGACTATTGAACATACTCACAACTAATCTGCCTAGACAAATGCTGGTAAACAATGCTGAAGACTCAATCTCCAAAAATACTGGAAGCAACGTGCACTGAAATGCGCAAAGATATAAATGAAGTGTTTTAAAAATTCATAACATTTTAAACACAGTAAATATCCCCCTAAACTTCATTATTCATTCATAGGGATTCAACTTCTGTGGATTACGTAGTTAATAGTCATCCAAATTAAGTATTTCAAACTAATTTTTTCAGTTAAAATAATTAAACAATCCTACAGCATCTTAAATTCAGGTTAAACTACTATACGTGATTTAACCTGAATACCAATTAAAATTAGTAACTACTAAATTATTATTCCATTTTAAAAACATTTAGAATCCTTAGAAATAATTCTATTCAAAGACACTCTTATTAGTAAAATCTGTTTTATTAATAACTCAAATAAGTTAAGTGACAACTTTCTTTAATAACAATAATATTATTTTGTTACGCACTACACATAGATATTTTGTGTATATACATCATTATCTCGTATAATTTTTCTACTATTATTGGCAGGTATACCCCGAAAGTTTAATATTATAATACATCACACTACAAACCGTTTAATTTATAAGCTAGCTGGTAACAAGAAAATTCAAACTGTTCCTACATAATAATAAGTACAATAATTTTATTAAAATCCTGAACCACACATTAGCGAGTGTAGAAAAGAAGCAAAATCGGGAAATAGTTTGTGCCACTACTATTGGCGCATTGTTTAAATTTTCACATATACTCATTTTTTACATGATCAAGGACTCATAGGAACAAGTGGCAAAAACTAATCAGTTCAATATTGCTTTAATAAACAAAAAGTATTACATAATACTAATCCGGACTTAACAATGTTAACTATGAATTTAATTGTGTAGTTTCTAAATTACATAAAATGGGAGATTGGTTGCTTAAAAGCGCAAAGCGCGTTACAAATTTTTACTTTTGAGTATACTTCATTCGTAAAGCGTATTTTCACCTCCTCTTAATGGAAATATTCTGTGGCAAATATTTCTCGGAAGTAAATTCAGTAAATCAAATACTAATTGCCTAGAATGTTTTATAATCCTTATTCAACGCTTAAAAGTAATAATTAAACTACTTTGTATAACTATATAGCAATGTAAGAGTGTTTAACATTATTTTTTGAGATTCACTGCCGCGTTTACATGCTTCTAAGGCTCCTGTCATTTTGTCAATTCCATACAAATTGATCCCTGCACTTTAACTCTTTACAATTAACTTTGATACCGATTAATTTAGAATCGTCTTTTAAGCAACCAAGGTATGCGTTCGTAGCATAAGAATTATTCAAATATTGGATAAAATGTTGTGAAGTTTCATTATAAAAGTATGCTTTTATGCTATTAGCGTGTTCTTATATGTTGATTTTGAAATAAGAATCTACTGAAGATCGATTAATGATTAGATAATCCGGCGCAGTGTGAAATGAGGTACCTCTTCCTTGAATAATTTTCACCATCAGTCTTAAAATGGCAACAGTTTTTCATATTCCTGGTTTGCAAATGGTTCGATGTTTGGATAAACAGTTACGTACGAAATGAAATTATTGATTTAAACTTTCACAACATCTTACTTTTAATACATTATGCAAAAGCGATCAAAAGGCATACAGCTTTTCGCAAGAAATAGAGTGCAATAATTACGTGATGCTAGTTTAGGTGTAACTTGCGATCTATTACGAAGATGCATGTCTAAATACGTGGAGAGCGCGAGGGAAATATCCATACAGGGGCTTGGGGTCACAGTTTCTCCTTAGCCGGGATCCAGATAGTTGGGCCAGATTGCTCGTTTACAATATCTTTAACCTGAGCGTAGATATCTTCTGGGGTATCGCCTTGCACTACAGCTGAAAAAAGATGTGCAGATATATGGCACAATCCTATACACTGTGGTAGAAAAGTCTGAATTACCAAAATATTTGTCAATCGCCAAGCCTATTCGTGTGAAACTTTGTACATTTAGGTATTTAATTAGCCTCGACCTAACTAATAATTATTACAGTTAAGGATTAGTAATCAATTGGCACTGTTGTCAAGTGTCTCGTTTTACTCAAATTGACAGGAATTTCTTTCTTTCCACGAATTTTATGTGATCTTCGAATTCCGCTTGGAATTCTGAATACTTCTTGTTGGAAATATTTTCGGTTTCGAACCATTCTTGCGGAATAAACAAAACTGATGTGTCAGAGATTTAAAGAAAGCTTTCGCGCAGGCAATTTAAAGTAAAATTCATTAAACTAATGATGTTTAATGAATTTACAACATGTCAAGTGCATCTAACAAGACGTATTTAGATTTACAAGTCCGATTAGAAAATCGCATATAATGGATAGGTTTTCACTCGCAAGAAATAAATTCCTGTCGAATAAAAAAAATGACACTTGGTAACAATGCTATATTCAGTTATATCAGGCATAATTTAGTACCTTAATGTACAACTTAAGTTTCGAAACTTCAATCAAATCAGGTGGAGGTATTGCGAGATATTTTGATTATTCTAGACTTTCGTACCACACTGTATAGTAGATTTAGAGATAAAACAGGTGATTTGTAACTTCAATAAGATCTCCTTATTCTCCTTAACACCCCCATGAACAAATATACTTTGTTTTTTTTTCTCTTTGGAAACAATATGGAATTAGCTTTATTATTATCTCTTCGAAGAGATGATCTCTGAACCTTTGAGATGGTCGAACAGATGAAATTCATGAGACAAGTGTATTAGCATTCAGAACGAATTATGATTTATGACTCGTAAACAATAATTTTTGACAAAAATTATTTTTGATTGAAATTGAAATCGATTAGTGGATGAATTTGTAATCCATCAAGTGCAAACTGCCCTGAATGTCGATTGATTTATATAGATATGTTTTTACACACATTTTGTCGTCAGAAAAGAGTCCAATCACTCACCACCATACAGATACACACAAATTTGAAACACTTACTGAACATTGAAAAATTAGACGTGACATACAGTCCGCGCCACTTGATTACTCTCACCAACAGATTTGAACTATTTTTTGTTGATAGTCAAAATTCATTAGTTTCCGATTCATCGATAGTTTCCGTCACTGAATGGCTATCGAATAATTCTAATAATAAATTACAACTATCGAATAGTTTGATAGCTTTTATTCGATAGTTCCATTCACTACGATAATTTACTTTTTGGAATCGTAGGTGGCTAGGTACGTGGAAGAAACAAAACCATGTCACTTGACCACGGATTCACAGTTGTCTAGTAGTAAGTTGAGCATATTTGAGTGTTCTAAAAGTGATGGTATTGGTATGGGACCCCGTAAAACTTTATCTTTAGAAGAAAGAGGGCGAATTCAAGCTTATCGAGAGGCGAATTATTCAAAGCGAGATATTGCAAGAAAAATCAGGCGCATAGTCAAAATTATTAGGTGAGAGTAATCATGTGTCGCGTACTATATCATGAAACATTGACACCAAACAGCTTACTCGTGCTAAAACTTAGTTAGAAAACAGTCTCGCGCTCAACTATAAAAAAATTGACAGAAATTGTGTCTACATGGTCGCCAAAACCTTCGTAATTTCGTACATATCCCTTATTCTGATACGTTTGTTAGCATACATCACACCCTAAATATCACTGGCAGCCATAATTGTCGAAATGCTACTCGTGTTAAATTTGCACCTTTTTCATCATTCTTACCTGTAAAATATTCACCAAACTCCTGTTCTGTTTTCAAAGCTCTTTCAAATGTTTTTTTAGCTTGTTCTTCAGTCATTCTCTTGTTCATTTCGCTAAAAACGTAGGAAATGTATTAAATTTTTTGTACATTATTTTATACATTCAATATTTTTGGTATGATAGTAATTATAATACAACAGATTACAAAATTGGCCACAATCTTGAGCAATTTTGATGAGGCAAGGCATTAAAGAAAACATGAGTCAATTATCCCACTTCCTGAAATTTCATCCTTCAGTTTCTTTCAGGCCGAAAACGAAGAATAAATAACAGCCAAGAGCTGCCAATTAAAGTGTAAATAATACTGCACATATGTGCCTTATAAGATTAATGCTGACGTCAAACTAAAATCTTACTTTAGTTGAAATTGAAGAAAAGAAAACACATCAGTTTAACTTATGTTTATTCCTAAGAACCGAAACAAAATTTTATCTTGATCTCATCAAGGTGGATTGATGACTCCATTTTTTAGTTAATATTTTGTTGTTATTTTTTCTGTGTTTAGTTATGTGTAATTGGCTTTGTGTGACTGTGTTTTGGGAACTTGATATTTTTGTTATCTAAACACCACACTGACTGATTCACAATACTTTAAAAGTTTCATAAATTTTTTTATTGTTTTCTTAATTTGTCCACATAATAGTACAATTTTCGAATAATTAGAACGAATTAGTCATCAATTGAATTGGATTTTCAGGAAATGTAGTAGTAAAGGAAGTACGAATAAAATTTAAAAAAAGGCGGGAGAGATTTTGTCTCCGTAATTTTTTGAGTTTTTCACTCTTTATTTAAGTAATAATTTAATTTAAACAAAAAATTTCATACAACCACCGACGATGCGATTGTTGCTACAAGCACTGCACTTCTATAAATTCTGTAAATATAACATTTTAAAAATGTACTTGAAAACAGTGAATTTATTAACGCCGTTAGATATGTAGATATGATAAATTATAAGTAGAGGAGTTACTTGCAGTTTTTGGTCAGGTAATGATTCGATTTCTTAAAAATATGCGACCTAACTAAAATTTGCCTTACATTATAGATTCCACAGACTTCGGTTTGATAAATATTGCCACAGGGTGGAGCTGTGCCACTTGCAGTCTCTTAATTGCATTTCCACTAACATCCAGAATGCAATGCTTTCCCTGCAAATATAAACAACTATAAAATTACGAACATTTTGTCAGTACAATTTCTAGTACCTTTTCTGCTACTTCTCTTACTGATGACACTGAAGTTCCATACAGGTTGTCATTGTATTGGCCTGCTTCAATAAATAGATGATTTTGAATATCTTTTTCCATCTGTTCTCGTGATGCAACGAAATGGTAATCGCGACCATCAACTTCATATTCACGTTTCGGTCTAGTAGTATCTGAAAAAGAAATTTATAAATGTGAGAACTGTTAAACTGGTTCAGACTTCCAAGTAAATAAAATTATTTTTTAAATTAAAATTATTGTCTTGATTGCTATATATTTGTTTAAACTTTATTTGAATACAATGCGTAGAGCTAATAAATAATGTTTCAGCAATACATAGCAGCAGTACATCGATTGTACCGTAATAGGAAATAGTTCAATTTAAAAGGACTGTTTGATCGTTGAAAATAGTCGAAATGCGATAGTATTTGATAAAATATGTTTCTAGGAGAAACAGAAATAATAATTCTAATATTCCTATAAGTATTTTTAATTAATGCATGTGGTAAAAACTGAAGTTGAATTAGATATTAGTAAAAAAAACTTACGAGGCACACAACTGCCAAACTTCTCTGGGAATTCTGATATGAGATCATCATTTATTCTATCTTTTAGAGGTCCCAAAATGATAACCGGTCTAGTGTACTGAATCTGCATTTGTTGTACTGCTTCGTAGGATAATACGGTTTCCTCATTGCCTGAAAAAAAATGTTTGTTAGAATGCTTCTCCAATCGAACGTACAAAGTTGTGAAATGTGTTGATATAATACATTCGGCAGTGAACATATATCATCGGTTCAGCTTTTATACAAGTTGAAAAAACTTTATAATAATTTATCTACTACTATAAATTGGTACTTGTAACTATAATGAAGAAAACATACATAAAAACTGGAAAATTTGCTATAAAAGAAGCCACAAGATGTAATTGTCAATATCAAATAGATACATACGTCACTAATGCTTGATATGAACAATAATTGATGATAAAAAATTAAAATATTGCAAATTTGCAAATAAAAATAAAGTGATATTGAGTAGAATCTACCTGGTCCCACAGCTGATTCCGTAAAATTGTGAAATTATTGATTAAATATTATTTGAGTACGAAAAAAGGTATTGTTGAAATGCGAAAACAATATAATCAGCTGAGGAACTATACTATGTAGAAATTGACTACGAACTATTCTCTAAATGCAGAAAAACTTGTTGATCTAGAACGGAACGAGAGCTCTCTAATTATGCATTCAGTCTAAGAATTGTTCTACAATAATAATCGATTTATAAACGGAATGTGTAATTACTTAAATGTTTTTGAAATTTTATTAAAAGATCTTTTTTAAGTAAATTATTTAGCCAATATAATTATAAACTTATTGAGTCTTCAATTAAAACCGCAATCAACAACGTTTTGTTGAACAATATCACAAAGTTAATTTTAATGAAAAGATCTTTTAGTACACGTACGATTATAAGTTTACCAGATTTTGTCGGATTTTTTTGCAAATTTGTGAAACATCAAGGTTTTCACTGTGATCCAATTAAATCGGTAAACAATGCAACTGATGATTAATTTGTATGTATGTGTGTGTATTCGATGTTTGTTTAATGTAGTGACTGATCAAATGCGTGAATTAATAAATTAATAAGAAATAAAACTCACAATTAAAAAACTTAATTTGAATACAATATAAAGACTTAATTAAGTCTAACCATGACACTTGCTTAAGTGTTGTGTAACTTTCAAGTTAAATACGGCATGTGTAGTAATTTAATCAATTTTTATCGTAGTATTTCGAAATTGAGGTTTAAATTAAATATAACTCAAAAGGAATATGGATTGGAGTATTCGCATCCGCTTGTACGCATGCGTAAAGTAATTTTGGACTAATGAAATTGCTGTCGGGGCTCTAATAAAATACCTAAATCCTAATAATAGGACTTAAAAAAAATAATTCAGAACCCAAACGGAATAACTAATAAAAATGTTAATAGGCCTTGACTATTTGTCCATGAGATTGTTTGTTGAAATTGCAATTTGCCAATAATAAAAAACGAGCCTTTAGCCTATAAATTCATAATAGATAACATCAATAATAGATTTTAATATCAATTAGAAATTGGTGGCATGCAATTAGGCAGAATAACTTAAACGTAATAGTCACCTGCTGGTACATTTTATGAACAGTGGCGATAAATATTAAATATTAATGCATTATAAAATGCCTTGTCCATATTCAGTGAACAAATACGTCGATAAAAATTCATTAAATATAGACGTTGATGTTAGTAAAAATAATCATGTTTCAATCAAATAACAATAATAGCAATAACATTTGAATAGACAAAATTGGTTAGTAACAAGTCAGATTTGTATTTGCAAGTATTTAGTCATTCCGTCATTAAATTAAAAAAAATACCTTTAAAACAGGGATTCGTAACCTTTTTATACTCGCAGACTAATTTCAAAATCAAAAGGATTTTGTTTTTGTGGCCATTCCTTTTATTCGTAATTGTAATTTATGGATTTTGGGCCACCGGGTAATCGAATTTCTTCTTAGCGTTTCGAAAGGCGTACCTCACAGACCATTTTTCAGTAATAATATTAATAAAATAAGGAAACAAAATATGTTCTAAATAAAATTTAAGTTAAAAATTAAAACATAAACATAAGCACCTTTTTGATTTGAGAATTATTTTCGATATTTTTAGCAGATCTTTATGATTGGCATTTTAGATGGCGTCTATTATTTTTTTAACTAATTGTTAGCGTCTTAGACACGCTTCTTAGGTTAAGAACCCTGACTTAAAGCCAAGTTTTATAAAAAGTAACTTTTTAGAAACATATTTCTGTAATGAGAATGATAATTTCTGTAATGATTTCTGTAAACGAAAAACGTTAATATTTATTATTGTTATTTGTTTATTTATTGGACAAAATAACAAACAAAACAATCATTATAATAAGTCTAACGAAAAGACCAACATAAAATTTTTCGTAATTTTATCTATGTGAAGTTTAACTGGTAGCCAATTTTCACTGAATTTTAAGCAACTGATTCTTGCGTTTTGCTCATTTGACTAACAAATGCAAAACTTGAAGGATATGATGCAGGTTATGAAACAGCTTTGTTTAATATTTACTACAATGATTAAGATTTATTAAGTAATGCAAATATGAATTTAATTAATCGCGTTTAACTGATGGTAACACAAAAGGAAACACCAGTAGTTTAAGTATGTCCTCAGGCACCCAAATTAAGCGTTAGTACTATTCTCGGACGCTAATACAATCAGAATTGGAATAGCAATCACAATTATGATTAGTGGTTTAAAAATGTTATGCTTAAATTATTAAAAAGATTAAAATAATTAAAYATTGATTGCAACTAAACCTTCGGCTAGGCCTGGGTAACACAGTTTGTAGGGTCTCGCAGACTCAAAATGTTTCATCTCGCACGACCAAAATGTAGAGTCTCGACGGACTCAATTCGTGGAGAAATTTGCGTTAATTCGAAGGACCAAGGTGATTGAGAGTGRCTCAGTGAACCGTGGGTGAAGTTGGGAGTAGCTGCAGGATAACAAAGACCTTGCCATCTTTTCTTTGCCCAACTAGCACTAGTTGGAACCGTTTATTAAATAATAATGTATCTCAATTATTTGGCTGGGCCATACGAGCTTACACTTAGGGGAGTTGCGAGAGAGAGAGTCGTAGAGCCCGAGAATAAACTTTGAGAAGTTGAGAATACATTTCCCGAGAAAGGAACCCGGATAATTTAATGTGATCTCACTTGTCACATTTATAGGAAGACTTACGTGAAAACTCGAACTATAAAAATCTATAATAAAATATACGTATTAAACAATCTTGAAAGAAACATTGTGTTCATTTTGGGTTCCTGAAAACACATCTTAACTATTTCAATTTACGCCCGATTAACCATAAAAATATGGGCCCATATTTGAATGCATAGAGTTGCATGATTTCAATGTTTTTAGGTGTTTTTGTTGACTATCAGATGTATTTTTTATTTAAAGGCATTAGTTGCAGGCGTTTTATATTCAAAATATATCAAAAAATGTTTGTTCGGTAGATAAATAGTATGCATTGTGGATCATACGAATATAGTTTAATGGCTGGTCTTTTGGTTATTTGTCACACAAAAATAATTGTTAATTGTATGTTAATATGACAATGTTCAGCTAGGCGAAAATGATCTTCAAATCGCGGGAGAACTAGTGCAAATTTTGGAGGGGTAAACTTTGCCGCCATGCATCACAACACTAAAACTTACTAAAGTCGTCAATATTGTCACTATTCTCCAGATATATTAGCGTAATTTCTTCCATGTAAGGGAGCTCAACCCGATATAATATTTCACCTGTACTAGGAAACACAGAAAGAAGCCAAAAAAGAAAAAATATATATAGTAAATGAAAATACCAGGATTCTTGCCTTACTATGTAGTTTTTTTAACATTTAATCGGCGATATAAAATAAATATATACATTACCTTCATTATTCGAGTCTTCTTGTGTGTAGCATAACATAAATGCTGAAAGAAAAAAACATAATTAATATTTTAAATTAGCATGATAAATTAACGAAATATTCATTAGGTTCGGCTCTTCTCGGCTCATAGCTTCGGCTCTTATGCAGTCTGAGACCAATGAACCAGCATACACCCAAAATGTTAAATGTGTACCTTGAATAAGCCTTATAACTAACTTCTTGAGTGTTATACATAAGTATAGAAAAAATGTATAAACGCATATAGTATCAAAATGTTAAGTGGTCTTTCATCCATAGTTCAATCTAAATATAATTTTTCTCTCTGAAAGTATATGCAAATAAAAACATTATTAATTTGAAATATTTCATAACTCTCAAAATCAGTATAATAGATATTACAGAAGATAGACCGATAAAAACCATACCATTCAATGTAAATTAAGCGAGTAAGTACCCTGTTTTACTTAATTTTTGTTATTCCATGCAATACTATTCTGCTGATGTGAATGTCCAATTATAAATAACCGAACAATAGTTATCAAATATTGAAAATTGATAACAAAGGCATTATTTGGAACTATATGTCTATACATTTTAAATTATACGTTATTGAATAGTCTATTAATTTATGTTGTCGGAACAATATTAAAATGCGTCTTTCTATTTACATTATGCAACTGATTTTAATATTTGTATATTATTATTCGATATGCTGGCTAAACTGCGCTTGAGGCAAACTTTTCGACGACTCTAGAAGACAAAAATGTATGTTTACGAAGTGAATATATTTCACATTAGCTAAAGCTTATTTAAGGTACTATTCAAAATACCCTTTATAATTTTTTTGACCAACTAAGAAAAACACGAAACTGCAAAAATAAATTGGAATGTTTTTGCCTATGACTACGAATAATCTACTAGTTTTGCAAAGGTTAATTATACTGATACATAACATATATAACATTATGCATTTTAATGACTTATTACAGTACATATGGATTATGCTTACTGATATTGGGTTGCAACTAGCAAAAAAAAATTAATATAATGATTAATGACAAAATTTGAAAGTTCTTTCCTATTCTTTATAGCCAGATTACATCTTAATATCAGTAAACATGCTCCAATCAGGAAAGGTCGCATTAGAAAGGCGTCTCCAAAATACTTACTGGAAGAAGTTTTTTCATTACCGTTAGATTGCTGGTCAGACAAAGATGCTTCTAAAGGTAAAAATAAAAATAAGGTAAAAACAAAAATCTACAAAACCATAAAGCATGCAAACTTTTGATCACTATTGAACTTTATTCTAGTCAACCACGCATATAGAATTTATTTCAAAAGTTTGCATGCCAGGATGAAGGAAATCAAAGAAGAATTATCACTAATAGACAAAGATAAAATAATAGGGAATACATCAAAATACACAAAAACAGTGCATATTTATCTACAAGCTGTGCTTGGTACAGCAAACAAACAGGGTTGAAAATTGATCAAAGTTAAAGGTTGAATGAAATTGTGTTATGTTACACCAATTATATAGTAACGTTATTAACAAGAAGGTAGCCTGTCTCAAGTGCAAATATATCTTTAATATACAATTTTGATAAATCGATCCTAAAAGCTTCTTTTGAAAAATCATTCAGATAAAAAGTATACTCTCATGGTTGATGAAAAAAATGTACAGAATAACTAAAACGTCTTTATCGCCTGTAATTAACATTTAATTTATAAATTAATTCCTGTCGGCTAGGTAGTCGGTAGGAGCTTGAAACTTCTGTGTAAGCTTATAAACGATCTTGCCTTTATAGTATGATAAGTGAATCGTCAGTGTAAACCAAATAAATAAGGCTTGCTATATTTTTTTAACCCCTCGCATGTTTGTGCAATTATTTACTTCGACGAGCTGTTTAAATATTCCAATATAAAACTACGATTTTTTCGGTTCCTAGGGGCATTTCAATAACTTGTAGAAGTTTAGCGGTCTACTTACGTTCTTGGTCAGATCCGTCTTCAGACTTTTCATCTTTGCTTTTCATAAACGGAAACTTACGACTGAATGAGTAACTTTTCTTTTTCCTATCCAATGTTGATTGCTGAAACGGAATGCAGAAATAATAAATTGTTATGTTGCCACTAATTTGTGAATGATTAGAAATCGAAATTGAATAAAATACAATGTTAAAAAAAAATGGCAACAACGCTAGAACGATGTTACATTTGCCTATTACATACGAATACGTCTTACCTTTTCAGCTTGACCCCCTTGGCCCTGGAACTTAACAGATCGGTCTCTAGCTCTTTGTTTTCGTTCCCATCGCCTTTTGCTTGGCACTATGCCCATTCCTTGTTCATCTCCTGAAGCGAGTACCCGTCTAGCTTGCCACCACTCATCATCGCTCGCATTAGTTACATGTAAAATGTCGCCGTATTGGAATGCTAACCCTCGAGAGGGCAAACCATCGTCCTTTACAGGGTCATAGTCAAATAAGGCTCTGAAATTACGTAAGAGAATCGAATTAATAGAGTTAATTTAGACAGAGCATGGCTTCAATATCCGTTGAAACAATATAGAATGTGAAACTGAAGATAAATCCTATTAATAAGGTTAACTTTAAATTGAAATAAAACTCATAAAATTCATGTTTAAGTCATGGTACTGGCTGGAATACATTTGTATGCCATTATAGCTTAAATATGATTTGGGGCATATGGGACCGCGACTGGCTCGAATTGAAAGCAATCCATGAAAGAAGTTGAATTTTTGACCATTTTGATTCCACTAGACCATAAAAACATCAAACGGTAAATTTTTCTGGACATAAGAGCTATCGGATTTTGGATTTTCGTCGCTCCAAATTCGGCAAATTATTTAAAAAATGCTGTTCAATGCGCTACGTTCATTATACGGTCGACTTAATCGTTTTTCGCTCAATGGTTGCTTAAATAAGTACCATGACGTCAACATGTTTTTAGTAATATTTATTTCAGTCTAAAGTTTTATGCCTCTAAAAAGAACACCCTTTATATTAATCAGTTCTTCGATTAGAACTAGAACTCCCTGTTAATGTGTGGATATTGGTAGAGACTTCCTTTATTATGAAAATATAACGGTAAAAACTACCATTCCATTTTTTTAAATTGCAAAATTAGAACATTTCAAAATTCACCCAAGAATAGAAGTTGAAAAGAAACAATTATATATCTAATTCTTGCAATGAGAATTGTTTTTATAAAAAGGGTCGCGATACATCTAATATTTAGTCAACGAATAATTGTTTCAGAAAGTTGAACAAACATTTTTTAACTGTATTCAAATCAATTGCATTTTTAGTTTGAAACAAATTTATTAAAAATCCATGAATGTGCTTATTTCTATAAATTTCCGGTGTTCCTCACAAAACAATTCAATGCAAATAGTGAGTAATTCACTGCACTGCTTAATATATTTCTATAGAAACATTAAGCTTGAAGAGGATTGAAAACAAAATCTCTAAGACAAATTGTTAAACCTCAGGTGTACGCCGAGAATTCCCTCGGCACTAATCTATTAAGCAAAGTTAAATTGAAATTCTAGATTAGCTATAAGTTGCGAGGTGTCCCTTTTTATGAAAATTTATAGGGCTAGTTGATCCACCTATAAAAATGTTTTTCAATAGCCTGCACTAGAAGGGAAAATTGTTTAGTATGTAAATCAGTCAGTTCTATTCAAAAAATGTTTGCTTGTTTAGTGGTGGCAATTGGCAGATTACATACGGGTGAGGCTAAGAAACGCAATTGAAAAATGTATGAATGAGTTGATCAAAGCAACCCAACAAAGTAATTTATATGAAAAATAATAAACAGCACTACAATGTGTGTTTAGAAGGTGATTTTCAAACCATTATTCCTAGTAAACTTTTTAAATTTGGAACGTTTTTGAGAAAATAATTGATATTTAAAATTTTACTAAAAGTGGAACATCAACAAATCAAATTTGGAAAAAAAATTTAATCTCATTAGCACTCGTTAATTACCTACCTATTTTGTTGCTAAAAAAACTTATTTTATCGTCTGTATGATTTTATTGCAAGTAATTTAAAAAAATGAAGCCGAAATCATTTGTTTTCACAGATTTTTTAATTTTTTTTCTGTAATCTTTTCCATCATCGACTTTATGGTAGCTTTTTCCGTCGGCAGAATTCCATTTTACTTAGAATTCTGATAGGGTTTTAGGTTCTTTTCTCGTTTCTTTCAAAGCTCCTTTTACCAAGGCCCAATATCGTTCGATTGGGCGAAGTTCTGGGCGATTTGGTGGGTTGGTTTCCCGAGACACCGAAACGACTTTATTCTTTTGGCACCATTCTACAGTTCTCTTACTGTAGGGGCAGGAAGCCAAGTCTGGCCAAAAAAAGTTGACACTTTATGTTGTTTCATGAATGGCAACAATTTTTTTTGGAGACAGTCTCTTACGTAAATTTCTGTGTTTATTGTCTCAATCGTTACAAAAGATTTGCGGCGCTCCCCACAGCTACACAAGACTTGCCACCCGAAAACCTTTTCTTTTTTATCAGTGTTCAATTTTTTGAGACTGTTTTTTTGCATCCAGATTCTTGTTTGCATTTCTGTCTGATGTAGTCTGAACTTTATAAGTTATAAGCAACCTACTTTATTGCCCATTTTCCGATTGGGTAAGCTAGGATTCTTCATCAATTTCTCGGCAACTTTCTTCACTGTTGGTGAGCGGGTAATTCCACTTATCGATTTCCCAACCCAATTTTTTAGCGGGTTCACTATGAATTTTCATGGAAATTTTGAATTTTTAATTCACGCACTTCTAATTCAGATGTCATTTCTGTACTAAAATATATGTACAGTTCTACGTTTAATATGTAAAAATAATTTAGAGTTTCTAAGCATGAGCCAGCTATGATTGGAATTTTGATTTTGTGAAGAGTTAGAACGGTTTTGTGTGCAGCGATTTTTTTCCACCACAAAATAGCTCCCTATAATTCAGTATTAAAGATACGAAAAGCTTTAAAAGTCTTCTTACTGAAATGTTGTGTTAAGGAGTTTTATTCTAGCTGGAATTTGCTTGGAGGACTAAAAACAAGATGTGCTGGTTTCTTTCATTCAAAGACATGACTTCACAGAAGAAAGCCACCATAAAACATCAATTAACCCACAGTTAAGGGGTAACAAAATTCGAAATTATAAGTCTAAGCGTTTTAGAAAAACAATTTTAAATAGTTCACTCGCAGAATCGACTATTTTCACAGAAAAATTCCAAATAAAATTTTCTTAATTGGAAGCCGGGCTTTAGTTGCTTTATAAACACGCCTTTAAGATATTTGTACAGCATAATCGAACACCCTGTATTTAAAGCAATCAACATTTTGAGCGACACAGAACTTTAAATTCAATTTGTTGTATCTTCCGCAATGTTATCTTGAAGTTTTGCATTAAATGTCGGTACATTCAGTTTACTAATAGATTAATTTCCAATACTAAATAAACAAAAAGTATTCGATGTAATTCAGAAAGGAGCTATTTTACATCATTTCCAGCAATAAAACGAAGTTAATTAGAAATTATCCAATTAAAGGATTATAAACGAGTTTATTGGTCAAGCGAAATCGGATCAATTTGCTGATTAAATGCGCAAAAAATTAACAGTGATCTTAATTACAAACTGACCGTTGATAACCACATGTTTTAGCTGGGTAATTTGATTTAGATTTGCAAATTTGTATTTGCTGTTGGCCTTTTCCTGTTAATATCCCATTTTGAAATAGAACTGCATAAAACAATTATTGCCTTACATCGAGTAGATTGTTATTTAATTAGCACATTCATTGATTTAGATCGTTTTTGTTTGAAACTGTTTACCCGCTTTGAACAATTCTCACTCCATACCCATTTGTTTGTTGTAAAATCTTAAATTCACTTGGTTTTAAACAAGAGCAACTTACCGAACATATAAAGATCGTTTCTGTGAGGTTCTAAGTAAGGTGCCCCCCGTGACAGGATTTGCCATTTGCTGCTTGAGGTCGTTTATTTTCGCCTCAAAGCGGTTGTACTCTTCAGGTCTGTATTGAACCACTATTGTTACCGTTTGACTAGTGCCCTAAAACATACAAATATAACAATGTAGAGGAAGGTGAAGAATAAAATTCAATTCAGAACATTTAATTAAAAATAGTAGAAATCAAACTGAACGTAAATATTGCTTGTTTAGCTAGAAACTGGACCTGTCGCAAACACCGCGAACTTTTCTATATTTATCAGAGATCAAAGTGTAAACTTTCATTGTGATGAAATGGGAGATCACGAAGACCTGCAACCGAATCACCACTCTCGCTGAAATCCTCATCATATAAATATATCAAAGTATAATTTGCTTTATAATCTATCATTATTAGAATGTGTCAATCATCGATATAATTAATGTTGATTGTTATCACGATCAAATATTATTAGCAACGCTCGAATTGGTAGTGCCTATTACATTATAATAACAAATCTTAATAGATTTTTTGACTTAAATGGTAATATAACAAATGTTGCAATTTACATTGCAGTTAATTTAAATAATTGTCCGTTTAATAGCGCAAGTAATCAGCAACTGTTAATCTTGCAATACAATTAATTACTTTCTAAAATTTGAATCATTACCTCATAATATAAAACAAAAACCTTCTAGATTACTTCAGTACATTCACTTCCAAGGCACAATTTTCCTGGTAAATTCAATGAAATTCTAACATTTTTAAATATGTGCTATATATTTTATCTATCATTTTTTAGCTATCATTTCTGCACAGTTGACTGCACAAAGGCAGTATCGCATATTTAACAATTTTTTAAATTAATAAAACTCTTAAACGTTTAATCAGACGTCTCTTTCATCAAATCAAGTGGGTATTGCGATTAAATAAATCGGAATATCGAAACTGAAATGACTTGGTCAGTTAGGTACTTGAAAATTTGTCAATAATTCTTTTAATTTTGAAGTAGTAAACTTTTTACTGTATAAGCTGCAGCTGGCAGTTTAACTTCAGATATCATATAGCAAACTATACATTCAAAAATAAACAATGTTTCAAACATCAATATTAAAACAAGATTAAAATATTCAAATTTTTGTTAAGAGAACACCGTTTATGAACAGAAACATTTTACAATTTTGACTATAGAAAGCTTCATAATTTAGCTCCCGAATTTAGCCCCCGAAGACAAATTAGGTTTTAATTTGTTCGACACAAATTAGCCTGGAGGCCAACGATGATGTTATATTTTATGAGGAACAATGCAGGAAATAAGCGCATGCATCTTGCCAAAATTAAACATTCGCATTCGAAGCACAAAATCGTATTTATGTGAACATAATTACACATTAACATCACTTTAATCCGATTGTTCCTTCTCAAGCCTTATGAAATTGTTTAATTAAAGGTTCTTTGTGTAAGCTAATTTATTTGACTAGTATTCGCTAAAGAATCTGTTCTTGAACAGATGTGTAGGGCGTTCAGTTATCTAAGGAGGTTTGTTTTCATATGATATTATATTACGCACAACCGCCGGTCGTCAAATACTCACTTCATATATCATCAAAATGAAACAATAGCTGTTGGAAAAAAATCACTGCCCAAAGCCAGTCCTTTTAAGAAAACAATTACCTTAAGTGCTTGAGCAGCATCTTCATGGGTCGCATTGCGAAGATTGACTCCATTGACGCTAATAATCTGATCTCCTCGTTTGAGTTCTCCACTGAGATCTGCTGGGCCGCCAGCAAGGATAAACGATACAAAAATTCCTTCTCCATCTTCTCCACCGACTATATTAAAGCCCAAACCGGTTGAGCTTTTTTGAAGAGTCACAGTTCGAACTTCCCTGAAACAAATTTCACAAATTTTTAATTTCCACGTCATCAAAATCGCTTCGGAAATGTAATTAAAACCTTTAAAATAACAATAATCTTGTAATCTACATATTGTAATGAAGTATAACGGTAAGAAATACTTTGAATTATGAAATAAGCATTTTTATTCACATATTTTTCCCATTCAAAATACATAAGAATTCTTGGTATTTCCATATTCTCGTTTCGCTTAATTCAAAACGCTGCATATATCGATAGAGGGTTTTTTAACTGTAATCACGTTTATTTGCCATAATAAAATAACTTCCAAGCCATAATACAAAAATATGCCGTAATACAAACAGGTTTAAAATAAATATTACTAATTCCTAAGAAAGTACACCATTTGTTGCCAATTCGTAATTCTTAGTAACTAAGCATAAATATAATTTATGAAGTATATCTCTTTAATGATACAAACCGTTCATGTGATCCAATAGAAGCAACACACAATAATTTCAGTGGGACACACCATTTCTCATAAGAATAATAAAGAAGATGTCGGGATAACTAAAATTATGAAATCTTGAATATGATGGACAATATTTTAGTTTTCCTGAAAAATGTATTACAAAAGAAAATAAAGAAAAAATATAGAACTGAAATAAAAGTGACAATCTCGGTCAACATCAAATTGGAGTTAGTTTTGTATTTATAAAATCAAATAATCGATTCGTATCTGCTTGTATACAAAATGACAACTAAAGTATAAAAACGTATACTTTTAGTAAGATAAGTAAGCAGCATGACATTGCACTCAAGGAAATTGAAAAACAAAAAAAAACACAAAAATAAATACATGTATTTTGACCTGATGGAAAGTTGTAGTTTAGTGCAATAATAGATGAACATACATATATGTATAAAAGTACAGATTAGAATACACAGTTCCAGAAAACGTGACGCGTCTATGTTGTAAAGATTAGTCTCTAATTTTTTTATTAATTAACCCATTTTAAAATATTTTTAAGCAATTTGTCGCTTAATTATGTGGCTAGTATCTAAATTCTAAGAAATGTTAATTTTTCAGTTTCCATGAAAGAAAAAATCAATTCACGTTGTACAATAATTTTTTTGAAAGACGAACCGCAAAATTTAGCTAACCTCCTTGAAACTGAATCTTTTTCTGACAATTTGCTTCTTTAAATTATTGTTTTGCCTGAAAATTGTCAGTTATAATTTTTTTTTTTAATTCAAATAAAACGCTAAGGCACACATTGTCACAAAAAACTCGAAACAAAAACACCAAAAAGTAAACATAGCCAGCGATTTTCGCACTAGAATACTGTAAACTTTACAAAGAAATCTGGAGTGGCACTTTTTTGGAATTAAGTGTATTGACAGAGCAATCTACAGTCGTAACCTGCCCTGGAAGCAACTTAGATGAGGTAAACTTTTTTAGGCCACCTAGAAGTTAATTGCACAGTTCAGCTCTACAATAAAATCTATTTATTATTATTGTTGCGTATTGAGTGGGTACAAATGGTTGCGTGCTGGGAAATCCTAGACGCTTGCTTTGTAACAAAAATAACTTCATTAAAAATAATTATGCACCGAAATGGTTTTAAAGTGCACAAATCTAAGGGTTTTAAAGCATTTATCCATCCTATAATTCTTTTTTGTAGTGCAAATATCCTCCCAAGAAGACCGGTCCAGATGCTCAAAATGCGTTCACAAATTAAATCGTTTTTAAAATTAATACAACCCTGCTTCATTGGAACAGAAGTTTATCCTAAACTTTGCATAATACAAGACGTTACACTGAATAAGTTATCAAATCGATTAAGTACGACCGTTTAATTGAGGATACATAAACAAAGCCTTGCAACATAACCGTTATTAAATTATAAAAAAACTGTAACGTACGTTACGTCCTTTCTATCAAACTGTTCTTAAACATTAATTATTCCATTCATATACGTTGATAGAACCCGCCAATTATTAATAACTGATATACAGTTAATTAATTTTTAGTCACATTCTTCAGGCCTATCAATCAGCTTTAGCATATTCACGCATGACCCACTAACCTTAAAGACAATAAAAAATCTCATGCTTCCAACCGATATGGAGTTAAATAAAGCATGTACCGAAACGTATTCTTCCTTCCTGCGGTGATAAGAGCAAAAAATGAGTATTAATTATGAAAACTTTCTCGAAGCCGAGCGAGGAATGAATGCTCGAAGGTGTGGATGAAGATTGAATTCTGCATGTTTCGTTCATCAGCCGTTTTTTTCCTAGAGCCTTAATAGAATATTAAGAATGTGTAATTTTTTTGTCAATTTTTCATAAAATGTCAACAGAAACTTTGCTGTGTCGACAATAAGCAAAATCAAAGCCAAAACTGAAATTTAAAATAATACATCCGCAATTCTCAGCAAGCTGCATTACGGCAATATATCCTCGGTCGAAACTGCAGACTAACAATACAATAATAATAATTCAAAACATTCTATTTACACCAAGGATCATTTATCAGGATTTATTGAAAAATAAATTTGCATGTTCATATGAATATGTCCAAACTGCATTAAACTGACTAGAAACATTGGGCTTTTGAGTGATCTAAATTTTAGTGTCTGTTTGCGGTTTTTGCATGATTTAAATTTCGAGATTATAAACACAATTGCTGGGTAAAGATAATTCTGGATGCTCGCTTTCTCTACTAACCCAAACTGATTCTCTGAAACCATTAATTACTGTTAGCAGATCTTAAACCTAGAAACCCCGCTCTTGATATACCCAGTATTTCAGTATTTAAGTACCAGTTTGACTACTGACATTCCCCTTTTCTTATTAACTTTAGGTTCATTTAAAATATCTTGTTGTCTATTAAACAAAAAAAAGCCGGGGTTTCAGATTCAACAGTTTAAATGTAGCCTACAATTAAAAGTTATGACACGCGTTCCTTTCCCATGATAACGGCCATTAATTAAACGGCTTTATTCTAGGTCATAATATTTGTCAGATGCATCTCGCTAATCGTTCCCAACTTCAAGTACAGTAGCATAATCTTGTTTTGATTGTCATTTCCATTTATTAGCACCGGATGTTTGTAGGATTAACTCATTTTTTATGCCACTTACCGGCGTATACATAATGAGTAAGATAGCATGAAAATACCTTAGAAGTGCTAATAAATCAATGTCTTATAGAAGATATGATCTTGAAATATATTTGCTTGCTGTTAATTCGACAAAACATTACAAAAGGACCTATGACATTATTAAAATCGTATCAATCTATACTGCTACTGCTTAACAACTTTCACAGTTACTGCAAATGTTTTGTCCAATATAAAGTTCCAGTAAAGTAAGCGTATATTGAATGTGTATGATAGTTTCATTCCATTTTTTGTTTCAGTAAAATAAGCTTATTTGGTATTTAAAAATCACAATGAATAAACCAATGACAAATTATAGCAACGTTCGTACAAAATATTCATCATCACATACATTGCGTAAATTATCACAAGTCGAATTTGCATACTATTCACATTGTCTTCTTGTGTCACATAACTCACGGAAAACCAGTTAAGCCGGGATATCTTGGAGGCCATGCGACAGGTCCAAAACGACCAGCAAAACAAGCCTAAATTAAATGTTGATTTTTTTAACTTTGCGCTCAATTAATGATCATTAAATGGGGTATTAGTGCATAATTCGCTATAACAAGTTTATTTCCATTGCTGGTTGATGTTCATTTTACTATTACCATTTATTTATTAATCAAAACATATTGAAAATTTGTAATGTTGAAAATTGAATTGAAAGTATTTCCAAATTATTAAATCCAAATTGAGACAGTTTTGGAAAGCCAACTACATAACGTCTTCAAAGTACTAGTTTCTCTTAAATTAAAATATTTACGTATGAAATGTTTTAACGGATTAGCCACAATTACAATAATTTTTCGAAGAATTCTAATTCTAGAGTAATTACATATAGATGCTTGCTTAAGCATCTTAAACCAACAAGCGTGATAATAATGCAGGTCTGACAAATCAAGAACTATGTTCATAATCACAATATTCTGATTATTACGAGAAAATACTTCCAAAATTGCAACATTAACAAAAGTACAGACTCAATATTGACCACAATTAAACAAAAATACATAATAATTCCAGTTTCACATTTAACGCAACACGAATAGTGCTGCATACACTTTTCCATTTTATTTTCAGTATTAAAATAATTTGGCGCGTGAAATGGATATTTACATTTTCAAATATTCAACAAAATGTTGCTTTTTTGACAGAAAATTCTATAGAACGAACTTGAAACACAAAGAATGTGTTTTATAAACAATTCAGCATTCCGACGGTCCTCTCAGCCCAGCTCTCAAGAGTTAAACGCTTTTACAATCAAGGCGCCAAAAAGTAGCATTTATTATGTAAATCCGGCATGTCAGTGTGAAATGAACTGGCACCAACAATTATGCAATTCATTAAATCAAACTCCGGTTTCAAAACCACCTCTCTAATCAGATTAACCCATTCCTGGTATAAAAACAGCTGATTTTCTTGGACTTGTATAATAACGGATACGTTTTCCATGTGTACATTAGGTAATTTGAAAAACCGCATATTTTTTCGTTTTACACACCATACCTAATTTGTTTAATTAAGAGATTTTACATTTTATCGAGCCAAGAAGTTACCAGAGATTTAGCAATTTTACTTTGACAAATTTTTGTGATTTTTCCTATTCTGCCTTCGTTTCATTACAAACATATTAATTTAACACTAAATTGTACAAATCAACACTGAAATATTCACCACTAATAAAACATGAGCAGTTAGCAGCATGCCAACTCAAATAATAAAATGTTTTCACATTACACCTAAATTACCTTTTCAATTTCTCCTTATTTTTAAACCTCCGACTAATAGTGGCAAATCCTGCCCGAATTGGGGATCTTTCACGGCTATTTTTCTTCGTCATCTTCGTCTAACTGACCAACACTCGATTTATTCATTGATTTCGCGTACAATCGACTTAACACATATTGTCACTCGTCAAACACATGAGTTTTACTTTGAACGGTCATCGCACTAGGAACTAAAATTTTATCACCATTGCCGCACATGTTTATTAATAATTCTGTAAACTTGGCCACGACAACCATGCATGGCAGGAGGTTGCTGTATACTACCATGAATTGGTTTCAAAACGTTGCGGTAGACCTAGAGATTGGCAAAGTTAAATCATTGAAGCAATGAATGAATCATTGCATTTGCATTGGGGAAAAATATGGCTTTCAAAACGAATTTTTACGCTGAGTAGGTCTGGAGTTTTTCCTTTCTTCTGATTTACGAATGTTCTCGTGATTATTTGTAAATATCGAAAATTGTCGGAATAACCGAAGAAGCAATGGAAAATCAATGGAATTCACTAAGTTGAATTGATAGGATTCTAGCCCGAAGTCAGTAGGAACAGTTAAAATTTACTGATAAATTATATAAAAATTATATACAAAATATAGGTCTAGGACAAAGCCTAAACAAATAATAAATTTTCGTTTTTGTTCGGTTAATTACTTACTTGAAAAAGTAGTATTACATTCGCTATTGTAGTATTGATCTGAATTGAAATGCATGTGCATGTTTAGATCTAACACGCCTCTTCAGTTTTTAATCGTAATTCCAGATGCAATCGATAGGTTGCTTGTCAATACCATAGATATGTTTTATTTAATAATTAATTTGGTTTTAATGAATAACTTGTGTTTGACCCATATTCTTCGTCAATCTACTTTAAATTTAAACCGCTCGACATAGAAATTATTACTCAAACAAGTAATTTTACAATATAAAAATCAAAGTACCTGCATTAAAGTGACCGGCCATTTTTTCCTGACCAGAAATAATACAATGCAATAAAAAATTCTTCATTGCTTGTAGATAGCAATAGAAAGCAAAAAGTAAAATCTACATTAATCGAAATTAATTTTACCTGCCAACCAACAATTCAGTCGAAGCCGATACAGGTAGAAGTAATGTCTACAGTGCTAAAGAATTCGATAAACAACACGTTGTGCCCATATCACCTGAGCGATAATAAACACCTAATCTCTACCCAGCAGGAAAATAAATTCCTAGGTAGAGATATTTACGCTACTTTAGAGATTTACATTGTTTTGGACGTTAATTTGCTATTAGAAAGTGGGTCTTAAACCTTGCTGGAATATAAGATAAATGTTAAAGTGGTTAAATATTGTCAGTTGCTTGCTCGTTGCAAAAGAAACATGATACTGGCTGTATTTAAATGTGACAACAACAGTGGTCTGAAATCCATCTTTAAAAATTCCTAATAATATTCGTAAATCTGTTGTCTGGAAAATGCAGTTTACACCGAAAACGAGTTCATTCAAGTATAAATTTACAAGTAATTTACTAACAATTATAGCGTCAGCTCATTAACCTTTTGAGGATCTAAGCGCATAAATCTCCTTCAAATAACAAAAATCCAATGGCAAAACCAAAAACCTGAAAGGAATGTTGATGAAGAATGCAGGTTGCTGTTTAATACACCGAAACGCAAGATGGCAATAAAATACTTACAATATAGTTCTCATGGAAATGTTAATATTCGAATCTACATAGTGATAAATACAACATTTTGAATTAGTTCAGAGGTCACTTGGCATCTATTAATGTAGCGAAGCATTAAAAATAAAACATTGCTAAACTTGCTGTTCGAAACTTAAAATGTATAACAATATCGAACATGCATAAAGTTTGCCATCCTTGGGGAAACTGTAAATAAGTCCAACTTATATACGCGAAATGCGAGGAATCCACGGTGTACTGTTTATTACAAGCTACAACTAGAACCAGATACGAAGAAGTTCGCTAAGAGTTCCACTGATTTCGATTTTTTAAGAGAAGCATCAACTAATTGTCTCAGAAAAAGCTACATATCTACCGTTTAATATTTTTTTACGAGAAAATTGTTCTTATACGTGAAACAGAGATATGATATTAAAACATTCTTGTAAAGAATGAAAACTCATCCTATTATGAGTGAAGTTGAGCTAGTCTGTGATAAGTTGTGCACGTTTGTTTTCATATCTGTTACTATAAATCAATAATAGTATCTATATTACGGTACAAGTGCCGAAAGTCGAAGTTCCTTCCGCCACTGCTTCAAGTTGACGCCCGAGGGGAAGCCGAGGGCGTCATGCACGTAGTGGCGGGCCTTCGGCTTTCCTCTCGCATACCGTATACCATTTTTCTTCATCCTCGGTGGCAAATAGCCGGAACAATTAGAAGATTTTGAAAAAACTTTGAAAATGTTGTCAAAATAACGAAAGTTATTACTTTCCAAACGAAATGAAGAAAATTTATAATGGGGAAAAGTGATGCTTTCGCCATCTAAAAGAGTGGCGAAAGTACGTGCTTTCCACACGGGATCAAGAAAAATGTATTTATTCTTAACATTTGCTTTAAATCTCTCTGTTAACTTTGTTGATATATACTCATAATATAACAATTGTGAAAGTAGGCTTCAATTAAGACAAAGAGACAACTATTAATGCATCATTTGCAGATGCTACAAAATATTTCGTTGCCAAAGTTATCAATTGGTTTTTTGCGGAATATCAGGGGTTTTTGTGTGAATTATTTATTTTAATAATTGCTTCTGCACTTCTCAAACACCCCAAGGTATACGGACAAATGACGCCCATTTTGAATCACCGTGTATATACATATTCACCAGATTAAGGCACTTTTTGTATAAACTTCAAAAGTAAGCATAGTCCGAAACCCGCCTTTCAAAATTATAATCTTAACATTTAAATTCAAGTTCAGAGGCGTGCTCAGAATTAACAGATCGCAAGATCTCGGAAAAGTACAAGAAGAAGAACATTTAAATTCAAATTCAAGTAATAATCAGAATCTTGGAATCGGTTAAACAATATTCATTAATTTATGCAGGGTCGAAAAACACATAATTCGGTTAGTTTGAAGGATAAAGCTTTGATTTTCAAACATTTCAAAAGTGGCTTAAATATTGCAAATTTCAAAGCCAGTTTCAAAAACAGATTCGAACGTATTTTTTCCAAACTCAACCGGTCTTCTCGACTGAACTAATCATTTGTTAAATGGAATTTGTTTAACGTTTCCAATGTATACTTGGAGCCTATAATCAATGGATAATTATGTGGTGGTTTCTTGACCAGTGAGTGAAGCTGGAAGATCACATACTGAGTAGCATAAACAAATCCAGAGGGATTTAAACCATAAATGGGCCGATCCACCAATAGAGCGATCTGTTGATAATTGCCGTTTTACTGGGCCTATAAAAACCAGAAGAAATTGACCTTCCTCTCGAGAAATCGTCGGTTCTGCCTCATTGTTGTCCCGAACACTTCGTTTTATCAACGATTTCCAGTATGATTCTATCGTCCTTTTCGCTAACATCTTTTCTCACTAAAGCATTTTGAACTTCTCGTTATTGTATTATAACGTCTACAATCTTGCTACTATAAAGACTTCGTCTGTTTCTATGTAAATTTTCACAATAGGAATTTGTCTTCTAGTTTGCTGCCATTCACTTTTCCCGTTTTGTAAATTTATACCATGAGTTCCGATTGCAAATCCCATAAAATCCCGTCCATTAAATTCATCGAAACATTTTCGAATTATTATTCTTATTAGACCGCTTATTATTTCCCAGTTGCCATGCGAAAGTACATTTTTCCTCAGGAACTTCTCATTCAAATGTATAAATCAGGCTAATTTAAACAGGGGAATTGATTTTTTATTTAACTATTTCTGGGTGTATGTATATGTAGGTATTTAAATCCCAACTACGGTGCTCCACCGCGAGAAATTCATCATATTCATCGATAATTCATTAAAGACACCGTTCAATACGTCGCAATGAGTCAAGTTTAAGTAGGGAAATTGTAGAAATTAAGTAAACAAAAGTGAATGATTATAAGAAAATTATGTTTCTGCTGCTCAATAATACGTGACTTCGCGTGGCAATTAGATACAAAAAAAACAAGACGAATACAAAGGACATATATGGCGTAGATAATAGAACTCGATGAAGATTGCAATTAAATCAGTATCCGGCTATAAACTGGCTACGCACGAGTGAAACTTATTTGAAATAAACCATTTGGATAGTTATCTGGCGGCATTTGTTAGTGGCGTACGTGGGCTTAAACTTATACACGCTAAAGACAATTTCAATTTAAAAAAGATGAGGACAATGTCTAAAGAGTCTGGTATATTTTGCTCTGCAAATCAATACCCCAAAAAATGAGACAAAGGGAGAACAACAAATTGTAATTGAATACGAATAGAAAACGCATGCCAACGAATTAGAAATTTTGCAATTTGCATTCGAGTTTATTCATGATAATCTATTGCTTAAGCAATTAGGCCGGTTGTAAGATTGCCTAGTTATGAAACAATAACTGTTTAAACCCTTAAAGCAAAATTTGAAACGACCTGAATTATGACGGAAATTTCCAACCGAACGTGCATTCCGAATACTGGGAGACTTAACACGGAATGATTAAAGAGGAGGAATTAGTCTAGCCTTGAAACAGAAACAAAAATACTTAAACAAAACCAATCGTAAAAAATACATGGTGCATATATATAATGACCAGTAATTTGTATTTGGAAACATCACATTATTTATCAATAGCAACGAAATTAAGAACTTACTTTCAAGGTGAATAATTTCAAGGTTAAACATACCTATGCGGACTATTAAATAGTTTCGAAAAAATTGTAGGTAGAGTAACTTAGTAGAAAATGATAATTTAATAGCGCAAATGGGAACCTAGTTTGGATCATTATCTACTATAATCAATGGCCTAATAATTGAAAATGCGGTAAGCACGGTTTTCGCAATTATAAATTCTACATTAGACGGTTCAAATTACTGTTATAGCCTTCAAAAGGACTAAAGCAATAAACACTCCAAACGAATTTAGAACACCGACTGCACAATATAATACTTTCAACGGATTTTCCTTTTTAGGACGCATTCTTATTGGCATTGAAACGATTAAAGAGCCGATGTTTGCGGGTGTGTGAGTACAGGAAAGTTGGCTTTTCGATAATTGACGATTGACAGACTTTCTATTCAGCCAGATCAATTACAAAAAATACTTCTAGGTCACAAAAAAACATTTATAATTAGATTTATTCCGATTTTTCCGAGATAAAAAATCGCTAACTACTTAACATTATATTGAAAGATAAATAGCAATGCGTAAATGTAATTTCTGGTTTAAGGCCTTATTTACATATTCTACGATGTTAAATTTATTTAAAAAGTATTCTGTCTGACGTCTTCGTTTTATTCATATTGCGTCTGACTTGTTTGAAAAAATATACCTACTTATATTAAAATACAACAAGACATGTTTTTCATTGCAAAATATTGCCAACCAATTGATAAACTGACAATAATATAGATTCTAAATTACTTTACATTACACAATGAGACATAGTTTAAAAACAAAATTTTCTTCAAAGTAAATAGTTTTAAATTGCAGGTTTTCCTAATAATCTCACGTTGTATCGTATTGTTTGCTACACAAGTAGAATCTTGCATCAAAACGAATGATAGCTAAATCATTAGCAGTTTATCTAAAACATATGCATATTGTTAAATATGCGGACGTTCGGAATGCAAAACGAAGCATAATAAATTATAATACGTTAGAATGTATGTTAAATCAGACCTGTCATGAGATGTCTATTAAATAAGATCGAAATACAATATATCGTTAAAACGTCTTCAGACCCAACGGGGATTTGCATATTCTAATGCTATAAATGTAAGTGTATTTTTAATGTTAAACTAAACTTAGCTGCCCTCAGCCGTTGGGTTCAAATGCCTGCTACGATCCCAGAAATAAAGGCAATTTATCCAATAAGAGATACTTTTACCATTTAATTAAATGGAATGCTTATCAAACTATGCAATAGGTGTGGAACTATTTCAAGTTATGAACTTGTACAGCACACTAGCAAATTGAATTTCCGGTAGATTTACACTTCCATAGTAAATTTATCAGGAGTTAATTAATCGGAGTAATTTCAATACATTGCACCAACGTTCAATATAAAGTAATTAATAGCCAGTTGCCAAATTAACTATATAACAAGACTGTTGCAGTCCAAATTACAAAAAGTAAAGTAAAGTCTCAAAAGTACACAGAAAGAAAATATTTTCAGCATACCAGCTCTTTCAGAAAAGATATAGCTGAGGGGAAAATGTAATCTCATCCATTATTCATGCTGCGAAAAGTTTCTTAATAAAGTACATATTATTCAAAATTGCCATTAATTATGAAAACGATCAAGAAGTAAAATTATGCTTTGTATCCGAAAAAATTGGCCTGCTGCTGGAAAGACAATAAGCAGTATTTTTATTAAATTTAGCCCCAAAGATGAAATAATTTAAGCAGATTTGGTTCATATAGAAAGTGATCTTGAATGAAATAGAATATCCGGGTGAGTCATAAAACATTTCTTTCAAATTGGCCGAGCAGCGTTTTAACTAACACTGGTTAACTAAATTTTATCCAAATGTCTACAAAATATATCAGTTTCATTTGTTCAGAAATACTCTCATTGAATAATGCCGTGATGTTCGATTCCCACGCTTACCTCATGGGCTTAAAACGTAATTTCTATGCTACCTAAATTGGCTCTTAGACTCTGGAAAAATTGAAACATTTTTATTATATTGATTGGTTTATTTTCTGAATGAACATTGAATCTCTTAAAGAGAAATTTATCTTCAGTTTACTTGCTTCTACAAGGTATGATTATTGGGCATTGCACGTCCGACATGCGAAATATGTTACATCTTATAAAATAGCATGGCACTAACGGTTGAACGTGAAACAATCGAGGTTAGCTCAAATACAACTTAGAGTTACATAAATTAAGATGCTTTTTCATTTAACAAAGTATGCGTCCGATATTGCCTTTAAATTACTGTTTAAAGGTAAAAAGTGAGTTGAGAGAAATAATATTTTTCAATGGAACAACAGTTAAGTTTTAGTTAAATTTCCTCAACTAAATTAAAAACTAAATTCGCTTTAAGAAGAGAAAAAACGTTTCCAATGCACTTTTTAAGTGTATTTTCGGGGGTAATACCACGAGTGCTTTGAAATTATATGGTTAATTTTAAAGCTCGAGTGGTAGTTAGTGAGATTATTTATCGAATTAAATATTAAAAATTAAATTTCAGAATATATTTGATATCAATCACTTTAAATAAATCAGTCGACAGTGATATTTTTTATGATTTCATGACGACGTGAAATTATC
>NW_026017110.1:14009596-14014249 GCF_020466585.1 Dendroctonus ponderosae | reverse complement strand
GATAATTGCACACTTCAAACGGATAGATTATCATACGAAGGAAATATTCGCTGTAAGTTTTTTTGAAAATTATCGAATTACCGTTTATTAATACTTTTTTTGCCCTATGGCGTTGCTATAGATGAGTGAAATAATCATAGACATTCCACATGGAAAATATTAGCGGTTAAAATTTACCGTGAAAGTTTCGTAAGATAATGCCGCGAAACTATTTAAAGATAATCCCGCGAAAACATTTAATAGCGCAATGTAATCGACACCAAACAAATAGGTAGCCTATGTGCGTCTTGTTTTTCTTATTATTTGTAATAGCAAACATAAACAGTGAATAGGAAAATCGCTTAATTCCAAAAATTTTAAACCTGATTATTGCAAAATGTCTGCAATTCTTTAACACTGATATTCACGAGAACCACTTACACTTAACTTAAAAACACTTAACTAAGAAAGTTCGCTGAAAGTGGAACTAAACCATATAGATCTAAGAAAATTCTAATTATTCATTAGTTATTTTACTATTTCATGTTGATCGATTTGATCTGAATTTTAAAGATAGACACGTTCAAGATTTATTTGAAATTTTAAAACTTTTTGGGAATAGGTAGAAATATTTCCATAATTCCATTTAGATGGTCGTGGTAAAAACAAGGTTTTTTTTTTTAAATTACACCAACGCTTTGAAGGCTACCATGTAGGTATTATTACTATTAGCATTTCGAACATGATTAATTTAATTAATTGAAAATATTTCCAATGCATAGCAAGTTTCCGAATTACTAAGCGCCAGTAGGCTGCTCACTTGTTAAAATATGTACATACATTAAAGGTTAGCTAATGTTTATTTAGCGAAATATTCTTGGAATTTTTTTGTGATCAAACTAGAAAATTATGAAACGAAAATTTTTTTGTAAAATATTGTAAATTATGTGAAAACGCCTGCCCAGCTGGGTTTTTAGTTATATTTGAGATGGAGGAAAATTGAAATTTAATGAAATAGGTATATAAAATACGAGAACTGAAATAACAATCAATTTCTCAACCCTCCATAAAACTCGCTAAATATCCCTTGAACGCACTGGAATATTTAAAATAAAAGGTAAAAAAAAACTAAATTCAATTCTAGATGATGAAAATGATACTAAAACCTTAATTCGTGACTGTGACATTTACGCATATTTATATTAATTCCTAATTATGCGAAAAGTTCATTGCCAATTAACTAAATCATATTTCCTCTATTGAATTCCAATTGTTAATTGACCTCAGGCCATCTAGATATAGTAGTAGCTTGAAATAACATTTATATAACCAATTTAAAAGACCGCAATTTGATTAGATCCATTATTTCGAAACTTACGAAACGGTTCAATTGAATGCAGCTATCATACGAGTTATTCAACAAACAATTAGCAAACGATTACCTGCATTACAACAATGTTGTTGCTAATTCAATTATCAATTAACCTGAACGACATTGGGAAACAAATTTAGTGGAAAGTTAAACGATGTAATGGCGAAATTGTCCCGTTTGTGATGAACTTTTACCGACCCCGTATTTCATAAAATTTATTTAGACAGATCATAACTAATATGTTCGTAATACCTAAAGAATTTTGTTTCAACTTGTTAACCAACACAAACAAGTTTATTATTCTAATGCTTTTTTGTGAATAAAAAAATGGAAGTTTTGCACATGAATGTATCTGTTATATGCAAGGTCGTCTTAGTGATGCGTCCATTTTCTAGCATTTCAAATTAGTTATTTTTATTACTAAATTTGAAAACCATATATGTATTAGGATTCGAAACCCAGTTAGAAGCGCGCATTTATAGATCTACTAATGAAAAAACCGACAATTTTTCACTATCAGTTTTTTCAATAATAAGCTCGCAAAACGGCTTCAATTGAGTTATTAGTTTACCAAAAGAAGCTCAGATAACTGAATTATATGGGTTTAAAAATAAACCAAAATTTTACAATTTTGCAATTCCAGATTCCAATACTTTCCTTAAAAGCCATAAAAGATCGTCGTGAATAATGAATTCATCGAGCTTACAACAAAAAATAATGAACCAACAGTATTTGTGAAAACTACTTAGACAACCAATAATCTTTCCCAAATCGGAAATTAAATTTGAGTTTTGCGTTTTATTAAAATATAGTTTCATTTTATTTTTTACATTATTTTAAACTAATGTTTCAATTAATGTATTTAATTCAGGAATGTTTAAGCCTACTTATAAAAACATTCCTGAAAAATGTGCTCTTCCTTCTTGTACCTGATGACCTATTTTATTGATTTTTACCAAAAGAGTACAAGTATGAATGTACAAATGTTTAGTGCGTATCTACATAAATGTAGAAGAGTCGAAACTCATATTTTAAATATTGTCAAAGAAAAGGAGGTTTCTCCTTAATCCGAAAAATGCTATTTTGTGATAAGCGGGTTTTTCCAAAAAAAACTCTCAATTGCTGTTGTTAACTTGCTGCATGTTCGTTAATAATTAATCTAGCGTGTGAAACTACTGTGCATTTGTCAAACTATATTTTTAATTGACTCTTATAATTTAGTTGCGCTAAAGCTTCAAAAGGAGAAAGAATTACATCTCTTTTAGTAAGCGATCAGTAACTAACTTCAAATTATTACTTTTTAGAATGCTGTTCAAAAGCTTTAGGTCTCCATCGAAAATTACTTCAATCCATTAAAATAAAATACTAACACCTGATGATTGACATAACAATTCAGTGACTATCTTCTGGTATAATATAAGTTGGCTTGGATATAAATCTTATGTTTTCACTAAAATACAAAAGAACGAGATTAAAATCAAAATGGTTTCTGACCTATTCAAACAGTATGTTATTATCTCAATGCTTTTAAAGCCGAAATAAGCAATTCCCATGTAACTTTCTAGATGATATTCACTAGCATATATTAGCGATTACGATTTAGTGTAGAAGCTCCGAGATTACAAATTTAAAGTGAAACTTGAAATAGTATTATGTATGCATAAATGTCTGCACACTTATTACGTCTTAAGTTAGAAAACTAAGTGCTCATACCCAAACTGGAATTTAAAACACATTGCGATATAATGTTGAAAAAAATGAAAATAAGTGGTTTATATTTAATACAGGGACGTTCTGATCGCTGTGCATAGTTCACAAATTTCAACAAATTAATATTGCTACTTATTGGACTGTGTCAAAGTGGAGTGAAACATCCAAATCTAATTATAATCAATATTTACAGTAAAAGTCCTATACATAAAGTACAATACTCAATATTTACAAAGTGATTAAACCTTGAAACAAAAAGGTTAAATTCAATTGATGAAAATTCACATTCGCGTTTGTAATGGGCTGCAAATAAGATAATTGCAACTATATTCCAGTTGTAATTAACACAAAGGAATTTTAAATGTATAACCAAGCCTTATATCAGACCGAAAAACCTCTTTAAATTAAACTTCCACTATAATAAAAAGAAACATTAGCTTCCCAGTTTAGGCAGGATTAAACAAACATATTTAAAACCGCTTAAGGAATCTCCTACATCCAGAAGAACAGTTTACATAAGAACATTGAGTTACATATTCAGACATGTTTTAGTTAGGGCAATTATTCAATAAATTTGTTCTAATGCAACTTTAAACTTCAAGACAAAACTATAAATGCGTTGGTTTTTATTTCATTATTGCTACAAGCAAATCGTAACAAAGTTTAAAGCGGCAAATCCAGAAGCTTGCATTTCACTTATTTCTTTCCATTTTAAACACTACAGGCATATGTTCTAAATGCGGCATCTTCTAAACAAAATCTAAATCACAGTAAAACACGACATCTCTTGCCTTTGAAATCCTAACCAGTGTGGTGAACATTTCCTCTAATATCCATAATTTTTGCATTTCTACGTGTTTTGCTTTGTACACCTTCAAAGTGCAGGTACGTAATTTTAAAGTCTGTTGAAGGAATTTTATGGGAACCAAGGGCGTATAAACATTATGAAACGCACTGCAGCTGTTTGTTTGAAACCATCCAGTTTTTAATAGCGAACGCCCGCAAGGTTTCGAGTTTTCATTTAAACATAAATAGTTCGCTCATTTTGTACCCCTTTCAGATTTTTTTCTTTGTGATGCCTCAGCTCTTTGTTGCACTTTTTGTTGACAATCAAAGGCTTAATGTATTATTTACAACTCAAACCTGCCACATGCTTCTAATTAACGAATCGTGACTGAAATGAAAAAGTAAATATATGTATCTTTTTATATATGTACTGCTTCAATATAAAAAAAATGGTTATTGTATTTCAGGATTTCTCTCATTATTATCGTAATTGCTGTGTATAGAATTCTATTACATAATTTCCACAGTTTATCATCGCAATAAAATAATAATTAACACCGAGAGGAAACGGTTCTACTAATACCTCAATTTAACAGTTCCCGTTCAGACTTCCTAAATCAGTTTGGTTTCACTTTATTAAATTTGATGATAAATGGAAAATACATACAGGGTGATTGAAAATTGGCGTCATTCCTTTTAAGGGGTGATAGGGGCTCCCTTGGGGAGTACCAGAAAAATATTGAAATTTTTTTTTTCGAAAATTTCTAGAAGATATTAACAGTTGAAGATCGAATTTCAACTTTGTT
>NW_026017110.1:14007470-14008597 GCF_020466585.1 Dendroctonus ponderosae | reverse complement strand
TTCCTTCTCAAATAGAGAACTAAATGACATGATGAACGAATGCCCATACGAATATAATGAATACCAAGAACCAACACATCTTGATTATCATCAGAATATGTCGGAATTTCATTCCAATTATGAGTCTAACTACGACCCAAATTATGATGATACTAACAAAGTCCAGGATTTTCCGAAAACTCAAAATTCAACGAACATAACATCATTAATGTAAACAATTACAATAATTCGGAACTACCAATGATTCATATTCCAGAATTAAATGCAACTTTCCTATTAGACACCGGTAGCGCAAAAAGTTTTATAAATCCACAACTAGCCCATCAAATTTACCCACAATGCATTTCACACGAATTATTCTCGGTAAAATCAGCCCACGCTACACTATCCATAACGAAGTTATTAAAATACCAATTTTTCCCTCATTTAATACACTAGGGAATCATAAGTTCTACTTATTCGATTTCTCCGAAAAATTCGATGGATTTTTTGGAATTGATTTTTTTAAAAACATATATGCTAATATCAATTTAAAAAACCTAACTTTGGAAACAAACCAATGTATCATACCACTACATTTTCAAAATAAGTAATTGACCCAACCTAATCAAAAACAATTTGAACCATCTGAAACTATCATTCCTCCTCGGGTTACAAAAACAATTAAAATCTAAGTGACCGAAGAAAGCGGAATCGGCATTTTGCATTATACTAACTTCGAAGGTGCTCAAATTCCAGAAGCTGTAGTAAGTGTCATTAACTTCCATGCTATCATAATGATAACCAATGTAAAAGATAACCCTGTGAAAATTACATTTAATAAACCATTTGACATCGAACCCATTGATGAGAAAGAAAGAAATTTCGTTGATAAAATAAACACAGAATCAGAGTTCACTGAACATTGGGACAATAAACAAAAGGAAAATCTAAAAAACTTACGTCTAGATCATTGTAATAAGGAAGAATACAAATTAATTGGTGATTTATGCTATCAATACAGAGACATCTTTTACTGTGAAGGTACTCCACTAACTTTTACGAACCAAGTCAAACATAAAATCAATCTAACATCAGAAACACCGATTTTCACTAAAACATATCGTTACCCGGAAATTCATAAACAA
>NW_026017110.1:13993995-14006471 GCF_020466585.1 Dendroctonus ponderosae | reverse complement strand
CACGTTAACTACATCACGAAAAATCCCCCATGTGCTGTCCAGCTGGTATCCTACAGAAAAAATATCACCAGTTGCCATTCTTTCCGTATCAATATACATGAAATCCAAATAACCAAAATCACGAATGGAAAATGGATTCTGACATTCCCAGAAGAAGTGATAGTGCCTGTTTTGTGCCCCAATGCAAAAGACAATATTCCACTCCTTGGTTCCCATTTAATCGAGTTAACTAATTAATGTAGCCTAAAAATCGAAAAGTTTACGCTACAACCTGTACAATCAACCCGATTAAACTACGAGAGCATCTCCCTACCAATGTTGAACCTATCTGCAAATTATCTTCAACCGAAGCCACATCTAGACAACCCTTATATTGATTTACAATCAATCAATATCGAAGAAACGAAGCAGATCGCGAACGAATTAAAAAACCAGAAAATCCATCTTCAAGAATTGACAACGCCCCTAGAAGTGACCCGCGTCAATTTATGGACATTAATTATATATATAATTCATCATCCTTACCCATCATAATTGTATAATTTAAATATATCTATAAAACCACACCCTGTGGGTATGTTTTTAGCTAAGGGCGGAGGGGTTACATTCTTGCAACTTAAATTGTAAGCATAAATTAATCGAACACTAAGCAAAGATAAGAACATGTACCAAGGTTACAATTACAACTCGAAACAAAGCGAAAACAATTCATTTGTATCCTGCTTCTAATAAAAACCTTTTTTAAAAAGGCTTTTTGTATTGACCCACACGTAAATAGAGTCTAAAAGTTGCAAAACTAGCTAACAACTCTTAAAGAATGCAGTAGGTATTCAATTTTGAAATGTCTAACTATATGTATAGAAATTATAGCATGTCAATCATATAATTAATTATACAGTATTACCTACAAATATGCTTTTCTTTTGGTTATTGGTATATTGTTTAACGTAAAACAAAATAACAGAGTATACCCGTAAAACATAACAACACCGTGCATCTTTCAAGCCTAAAAAACATTCATTAACATTTTTTACCAAAAAAATCGGAGAAGTGTAAAGAAATATTCGCAAATTTTTGCAAAGGATGGAAAGCAAAGGAAAAAGTAATCACAATGTCATCTAACCATGTCAATAGCATTATACCCATTTGTTTTGTGACATTGAAAATTAAGTCAAAAATAAATATTTAAGGTTGAACCAGCACCCACCCGGGCATATTTGTTCCTTAAAAGTGCCATATTAGAACAACAATCAAAGAAAATATTATTCTTTTGAGTCGTGTACATCCGTCTTTAATGTGCCTATACAAGGAGAGTATGTTAAATATCTGTAAGGACATTCAGTCCTAATATCTACTACTCGTAAGTACCATTTAGTTGCCTAAATGAAGACAGAGTTACTTCTTTGAATACAAAAAAATCGTAATTAAAAATAAACGTTGATGATTTCATTCAAAGAACGTTTACAGAAGTATCATCTTTCAGATAGCATATTTTTCGTTTCAGTTTTTTACGGTTTTATCATTGATGTCCTCGAAAACCCAACCGGACCTTACCAATTGACTTTTTTAGTCTTGTGGGGTGGGTCTAAATTTAATATTATACAATTATACAAAATCCTACCGTAGATTCCTGTCATGAAATATGATGATTTATCATGAAAATATAATGATTATGTTGCGGCAAACTTATATTCGTATTATTTTTTTTAAAGCTACTGAAGGCTACTTGACACAAAAACATTTCTAGTAATAGTACTAATTCCGGAAACGTTAACCATAAATACTTTTAAATGCATTCCAGAAAACCAAGTCAAATATGGAACCGCATCCGGTAATGATACGCTATAGAGAAGTAACATCGGTTAATCAAGTATCAATTGTGAATCGTCTCCAAAATGTAGGTGAGTACAGCTGATCGACGAAGCAGCGATAAACCATGTAAAAGTACGGGCAATATTAAAAACCAAATGTCGACAAACACGGTAAATTTCACATAGAAAGAAAAAAATGAAAGAAAAAAGAGATTCCGTTACTGCAAGTGGTTAAGGGGCAAATTGATATAGGCATTGACCCTTTGAAAATCATCTGATGGTCTAATGAGTATAATATTGCAAATTGAGGAGCTTCTAATTTAAAAAAATAAACAGCAAATATGTCGAGAAACACAAAGGTCTCACAAATATGGGCAACTCGGCGAATTTATATAATATAATAACTAAATTTTTGAAAATTGCAGGTTATGGATCTTTGGCTATACCGGAAATTTACGTTGCCACTAATTTTAAATCGACTTTATGGAATAGATATTTTATACACTTTTTGTGTGAAGCGGTCTCGAAAATATTTCGACACTATTTATCTTATAACCATATAAGAGTAGGTAAGGATCGTTAATGTGTTTTAAAATCTGAGTTGAGTACACGTAAATAGCATACACCTCAGATCAGACAACCAATAAATGTGAAATTTTAAACAGATATTTTACTTTCCTAAAAACCGAGCGAACACAAGAGAAAATCAGCGATTTTTCTTCAGTTCAGAAAATCAACAGTTTTTGTTCTTAAATATCCAAAACACTGCACAAATTAAGGTTCACTAAACAAATAGCTTATGAAATTACGTATAGCGAGTAATATTCATACCGAATTTACGAGGCACAATTAGTCGAAAACGCATTTAGCACGTAGTATATCAACAGCTACTAGAAATGTCTGCTAATCGAATTTTACTTCTGCTTTTAAAAGGTTTCCTAGATTATTGAACAATGCGCACAATTGACACATCACGATTTCAATCAAAAATTATACAAAAATACCGAGTAAAACGATTCTACTTGCGTCAAAGAGTGTTGCGAATACACACAACCTAGTATGCATCAACTGAAGTACATTTTCCCGATATCTTCAGTTGTATATTACAAGCAATCATATTTTTCCCCAACGATAAAAACGACGAATTATGGCTCTGTAATAGCAAACCTACGTTTACCATGCCGCATTTGAACACCACTAACGACCGTTTTTAAACGAGTCCGTCCGTAACACACCCTTTGCACAGACACCCCATGTTAAAACTGAACTTTATGAGTCAACATTCACTGGTTAGGGGTCTTGCAGACACAGGCTGACGTGCACTGCCATTCAATTTCCTTCCAACCGAATATCGGACTCATATGGGACTGAATCGCATAAAGAACCGTACTATAGATAGATCGTATTCTAAAGGCTCTGGTTTTAAGTGGAAGCCTGGCTGTTCATTCATTAGACACGATAGATTGGTGTCGATATGATAGGCCGGTGAATGCATTAATCACGTGTGTATTGAAACATTATGAGTTAAATAATAGTCAAGCGCTAATTATTCAACACTTTGTCAAATTCGGATTAAAATAAGCATAGTCTGATGCTGCGAAACCAATAATAAAGCGAATTAAATTAATAGAATAAATTATTTAAAGATACACGAATGAAAATCCTGGTACCTATGTTACATTAATCATATTTAACATTTCGTGAGCAATTCACAGATTTTCTTACATAAATGGTGTAAAAACAATTCGAAACAGCCAAGTCGGCTGTCTCGAAGCAAAGTAGTAATTGTTTGGTACATTTAGCTAACTTCGGTATGAATGTCTGTTGTCAAACCTGAAGACGTGTCACGCTTATGAATTCCATTTACTTATGTATGGAGTTTTGTATCTTAGTTAATAATTTAATATTAGCTTGTGATAATCATAGAACTGTGAAAATAAACAAACTTTTAATGAGACAGGACCCTGTAACATGTCGTTAATGTTACTGTTTATTCTGTCCTACATGCAAACTGAGATTATATCTAGGAATAATGCATAATTTAACAAAAAAAACTCGGTTGTCTGCCAAGATCGGAACGTACCATGATAAAATACATGAGCGCACTGATTCCACGAGTAAAAACTCAGCTGTTTCAGTTTCAAAGTTGATATTGAAGAAAGTGAATTATTCTATTATTAACCTATTCGCTATATATCCACTCTAAAAATATTTGTTGGACCATTAAAATAAATCCTATTATGACTGCATACGGACGACATTTGTCTATTCTGTCCCCACTAGAGTTATAAATGCCTTGATTTGTTCCAAGTAGGTTGCTAGAATATTTCCATTTCGCAATAGAAGTATATTCTGTCTCAAGCTATTTGCGAGTGACATCATTATTTGTGACCCTATATTCAAATTTATTGAAAACTCCAAACGCCCACTGTCGGCTAAATTATAACTACACTTTAACTAGTAAAAGTTGACACTTGTTTTGATTAGTTGTCGTTGTGACTTATTTTATTTAGTTCTTTCTACTCAGCGTTTGCAAGCCTTTTGAACTTATTGAAAAGTGTGTAAGTCCTGTTTTATGTTATAGACGTACAAACAAAGGTTAAAATATGGGATGTCAATAACCAATGTATTCGTGATTTTTGCCGTCAACAATGGCGCGTAATGTTTCCATTTCTCAGCGCCCCTATAAGTAGTTTTTTAGCACATAGTTTTACTATAGCACAGTTTTATAGACGTTTTAAAAACTCTATTTCTATTTCTCTATAAAATATCATCTGACTTCTAACAAAAGTAGTCGACAACATCGCATTTAAATGATTTGAAGTTGCAAAAGTAAGGTTACATTTCCAAAATGTACTTTAACAATTAATTTTGAAAATAAAGGCTTTCTTCAGTTTCGTTATTAATTTGGCTCGATTGTACAGTACTTGGCATTACCTGTGAGCACTAAAGTGTGTTACTTTCGTCGTGAAAAACCTGCTGTCAAATTATGAATAAAGTAGAAGAAAAACATAAAGAACTCGCATTCATCAAATAAAACAAACAAAAGCAGTTGTTTCATTTTAAATCCATTTGCTCATCTAAACTGATTTCAACAAGTTTGCAGTTATATATTACTAGAAATATTAGCTTTGCGAATTATTCAAATAGGTACGTTAGGTATTTGCGAGATCGTCAAGACCGATCAATTTCTCTACGTTTAATACATTATAATTCGTATTGCCCTTCGAAAAATTTTCAAACTTTTAATTTTTTTTTATATTTTGAAACTATAGGTATTAATTTTTGAATATTTTTATACTTTGTAATAACTAAATAAGATAAGATGCACACCAAAGTAGTAATAATTTTAGAAAGAAATAACAACTAAAGGTATTTATACTAAAATATTATATTTTAAAACTAAAAGTATTTATACTAAAATAGACATCCGAACCAAGACGCATCATACACATTCTTAAATGTCCTTAAGTTCCATTCTTTAAGAGAAAAATTTACAAGCCGAGTTATTAAAGCAAATTTTTTAAGGAAATATTGAATTCGTTCGCATTAGACGTACTTTTGTCGAAGTAGCTTGAAAACCAACCAAAATAAGTAAATCTAGCAAAAATAACATGCAAACATATTTATTTTATGGTTTGCTGCACACTAAAATTAAGGAACACGGTATTTCCGATATACCAGGCCTATACTTCATGGCCCATCCCACCAGTTCTGCAGCGGCCTTCCGAAGTAGTCCAAGTTCACATTACAGCGAAAAGGCGTTCGTTCGTTCTTCGCTTAGCCTGTCGACCCTGCGATATCGCCAAATAAGGTCGATTGTCGTTTTTCACATGGTCGACGTGCAACATAATGTTTTCCTACAGGTATAAAAGATAATTTGCCTAAAGATTTAGATGCAATTGCATGAACGATTGGCAAACCCGGATCTAAAGAGCACTATTTAAGACATTTAAGAAGATTATGTACCATTTACTCGCTTTAATGATTATTTGGAATTAACTTTTTTCGGATACTATAAATCGATTATAAATGTTGGTTTAGAGTACTAATTTTTCAAGATATTCATAGATTTATTTCTAAAATTACTCATCACGAGTAAATATTAATAGTGAAATTAATAAATTGAAGTTATGTTGCAAACAGCAATCGAAAAATTCAGTGTACAAGGCCTCGAAAGAAAGAAAGAAAGAAGAAGCGACAAGAAATTCGCAATTTTTCGAATCTCGAACAAAAAATTCACCTATAAGGAAATAAAGACTACACTTCAAACCCTTTCATACGCTTTACATATTCAATTAACTTAACTTGCTGCGAATGTCTACTTTATATTTCTTCTTTCCATTTAGAAAAAAAAACTTAATGGTTGCTAAAATTTATTTTACATATAGCGTGTTTTACTAAAGTAACTTCTAGCTGTTGGGTATTTCATAGACAAACATTTTATTGAAATATGTAATTGTTTCCAACGCGTGAAAAATTGCAATTATTGTTCAAACAACATTAAAGCAAGAAAATGGGATACTGGGTGGGATGAAACTACGGTTACATGTTGCCTACAGATCTTGTGATTATTATGTGCTGCTACTATAATGTATTAATAATGATGGTATTAAGGCAAGATAAGTCATCGCAACTATAAATTAATGGCAAACATTTTAAATATTATATGTATATAGAAACAATAAAACGTGAATAAGATCCAATTTATTTCACCAACTAAACATTTTTTATTCAATTAATAATGAAATACATAAATTAAATAATTAATTAGTGTAATTGTGATTTACGCTGACCAAGAGCCTCTAAGCAAATTTTTTATTTGGAATATTCAAATTAATATTGAAAAAGTAAACCGCACATAGAACATTCCCAGGAAAAACTCAGGACTCTATATCTATTCATCGTATAAATTAAATTTTTAAATTATGGTGTACATTTACAACTATGTAGTTTTCTGGCGCGGTTTTAGTTTTTTGAAAATCTCCCGAGCGCACTTATAATGTTTATTCAAAGATTTACTTTCTTGAAATATTAAGAAACACAAATGTATGCAATGAAAAACGACATAACAAGGTTTAGTTAATCCGGCATATTTATTTTCGAAGCCAATTTAATAAATCCATCAGATACCGATAGAACTTTCCGTAATAAAACAACTGGACCAGATAAATCTATAACAGCCGGTTACCACACGTAACGGGTTTGATATATCTAAACGGAGGCAATAACATAAAACGCGAATTAATTAAATACATATCTGCATTGAACTTTTATTGAAATTACATTTCCATAAAGAGAGATTTCAATTTAAATGGTACCATTTGTTTAAGGTCAAATGGCTTACTTTCTCTCTATCCATTATATTTTTAACGTACATTATTTTGATTGAAATGGTTTTCAACGTCAGCTTAGAATTAAATTTTACAAAAGTTTGAATTTCTACTCAACGCAACAATAAAACGATAGTGCATATAATGCCGCACTTTAATTTAAATTAAACTTTTAACTGTTCTACAACTGTTCGTAAAGTAACTTTGACCCATGTAGAGCTAACAAATATACCCCGTTGACATGCCGACAATTTGAATTTACCTATTAATCAACGAACTGATTTAACTTTACCTCAAACAGGTTTCTAAAACTCATAGTTATACCTCTGCGGAATTCCAATTAAAAACCAGTCGATTGGCTGAACTTTTAACAAGTCTGATACGCTATTAGGAGGAAAAATGAATTTCGCGCCAGTGGAAAATTATTTTCAACTTTAATGCCTTACACTCGCTACCTTGCAGTACACAATTTCGAAGATAATGAGTTATGAGAAAAAGCAATATAAAACTAAACTATGTTTCAGATACCTCTCAATTGGATAAGGATCAAAATACAAATCCAATAAAAAAGTGTTATGTCTGGATTTAAACAGTGACGATAACGTAAACAAATAATTATTAAACTCGAAAATACGTAGACTGAAACAGATAAGGATAGTTCAAACATGCATTCTAATAACGAATACGTTTTTCAAATGAAGGACACTAAATATGTAAGAGTAAAGAGATTCACCTGATCCGGTTCGAAGGACCAAAAGGTCAGGTTAGTTACCTACTACCTTAACTTACAAACGAAGAAGAAACAGCGTCAAGTACCAAACGACGTCGCATTAAGTACTCTTTCCGGCTTGTTACCCCTCCAATCCTCTCTATGAGTGTACGTTCATACTGTTCAGTTTAATTCGTTCAGTGACAGCATTTTTAGTTCGAAGATTTTTCCAAAAACAGTCCGTTGAATTTTATCGAATGAACATTACTTCTGGGACTTACAGTTAGTGTTGACTACAAATCGAATTTCTTAAACAGCATTTTATTATAAGTCTCTTTTCAAGTATCAGAAAAACCACATGGTGTATTATTATTTATTAGACCACCAAACCACAGAACATATTCGAGTACTTTTATTTTACAAACAACGAAAAGTTTGAACTTCAAACTTTGAAGTACTACGTTACCACGTACCACATTAATTTAATGTACCAAAATAACTTATTGAAGAAAACACAAAATTTACTATAATTATATAGGACTAATAATATGAGCATTACATTTTTTCGTTTTTTCCAATTTCTAGAAGATATTAACAGTTGAAAATCGAATTTCAAGAGAGTAAACATATTTTACTCGCCTACAGCACCCGAAATTATGACAGCTTTATATTTTGCCGCTCTAAAAGAATAACCCAGCTTCTGCAAAAAAAATTACTACAAAAAATTCCATGCCATTGTGCCTGCTCATTTCGAATAAATGTCGTGTGATCAAATAAGGAAATATTTTGTTTAAAAACTGCCCAAAATAAACGTTTTTTATGTTGTTATCGATATTTTCGAATAATATTTAGGTATTTAATACAACATGTAAGTATGATGTTAACATTTTTTATTTGTGCTAAGCGGTGACTTCGCTAACGGAGCTTCACATACACTAACAGCTATTCTTGAAGTCTCAAATGCATATTCCACTGCTGATCATTGAGGTCCTAAATTTCTACACGGGTTTTTTTAAATTCGCATCCCAAAACAGATAAGCCTTTACTTAATTGGGAGCTTTTGTACTACAAAGAGATTTACAAATACTGCGAGTAAATAATGTAACTAGCACTTCCTAGCATGATTACTGCACGCCCGACAAACATATTCTATCAATTTCTTATCTTATACCAAAATGTTCCTTCAGCGCCAAAGTACGCTGTCAGAATTACTGTAAGTTCAGCAAAGTGAATAATTATACTTACTAGTTATGGAAGTATACAAACACACATACAAAGTTTAGTAGTATCATTTTACTTATAAAACGTTGATAGATTAACTACACAAATTTAGCAAATTAAAATAACATTTACGCCACGCAAGTGAATATTTAAAGCTTAGAAATGCTTTGTTTCACTTTAAAATATGAATCTCTAAAATCAAATCTTCCTTTATCCGGTAAACGCTAAATCAGATAATACTTCTTACTTTCGACACTTTGAGGATCATATTTTATCACGTGAGGTATCAGTATGAAATTTTCTTTCACAATGATTTATATGACTAGGGATTCTATTATTCTCCACGAGGGAAAACATTTTCTTGGCAGACAATGAAAAACAGCCCAGATCGGTTGGGACACCTGGTAGAAAAGTAGAGATTTCAGATCCTATACACAATCCACGCAATTTGCTTTAAGCAATTTCCCTAAGCAATATGTGCGAGTTGGCAAAGCATTTAAAGGACGAAAGCAATTTCTGAGTTGAATATGGATTTCGCTTCCAATTATGCAATGTTTATAAAACATTTTCACTAGTCAGTTTCCATATTTTAATTAAAAATTACGACTTACCTGGTAATATCTTCGGTGCTAACTGCTCTCGGAGTACCTATAGGCTGATGTAAGGCCAAATTGGATGAATGTGCAGAATGTAACGATTCTGGGTAACAGCGGGACGCCTTAGTTGCTGAAAAGTAAGAAAATTTACAGTAAGTTAAATAATAAAATATGCTGGATTAATGGAAACAGTTCAATGTTAAGAACATTTAGTGTATCTAAAGTCACTTAGATATTGTGGGAGGAGGAGGAGCTGTTAAATATCGAATTTTCAAAGAAAGTTATTATATACGTCAGTGCCTACAGACAATTAATCTAACTGAATTCTGCATTAAATAAATTATTTGTCAAGTACACGTTGGTGTGGCATCAGCGGGAAAATAAATTATTTTCATTTTAGAGGAAATGACGATATTCTAAATCCTGTTAATTAATTTCTAGGGGCATTAACCAAACTTGTATATTTTTAGCAGCAATGATCCCTTTTTCAAATTAAAAGTCCATTGGCCCATATTTAACCGAAAGAGCAGAGCTCGATAATATGAAATCCAAAATAGAATAAACTAGTACGTGGGTGTGGTAATTAATGGATTGTGACTAAAATAACAATAATTTATAAATAATATCAATCGGTAATTTAAAAATCCTAATACCTACATCTTCTGACCAGTGAGTGCATTTGACAAATTTATTTCAGTATTTGAAAAGAAACTGCTCCGAGTTGCTAAAACAAACGTACAAAAATGACATAAAACGAATTTTTATACATGGAATGAGAACTTTTCAGTGATAAGTAAGTAGTTTCATTTAATCGCGTATTGCAAAAGTATATTTTGTTTTTTGATAAGTTCTATCATAGTTTTCTAAGTTGTGGAAGCGATCGCAATCTATTTATTTAGCAAGCATATACATCTTTATGTGAATGATCCTATAAACATGTTATGAACAGGCTCAGAATTAAATATATCATTTCCACTTTTTCAGCTACTTCTTTAAGATTTGCTAGAGAATGTATCCGGAAATTCGGTGGCCAAACTCAAAGTGAAATTAGCTCTCAAAAATAATGTGAGCATGTATCGAAAAATGCTTCCTAACGGAGCTACGCTTTCTTGAAGAGAGGCCCAGTAGTAGGGTTTTTTGATCTGAAATTAAAACTGACAGAATTTCATAATAGACGTATCATTTGGGGGGGTAGAAGTACCAAAAAAGCTCTAACTTTTTTTCTGATATTATAAATCCATCTTTTTTCGACAAATTGTGGAAAGTATTTTACGAAGGAAAGGTACTCTTAATTTACTTCGCTCAGACGCACCGTTTGCCAACTAAATGACTTTCAAAATATCACTGGATTACATAGTTTGCTGTCTTTCCGACGAATTTTATAGAAGCAACATGACAGAGTACATACACTTTGTTAGAATTGAGATACTTTAACATGTAAATTAGTATCGAGATTGGACGCAACAACTTGACTAAGTTTGCTAAAATCAAATAAAAAATTTCATTCCTTTTCAAAAATGCAAATGTGAAATCTAGCTAACAAATATTGAATTGTAATTACAACCAGCATGATTTCAGCAAAGCTACCTCGATAGAAAATAAAGCGGATTCAAGTTTCACTGAATTAACGACGAAATAGTTTGCCAAACGCCAAACTGAAATTGCCTCTAACAGGTCAAACCGGAGTCAAATCCCCAATAAATTTGAAATAAAAACGAAAAATCAGATACCAAATACATCGTTGATGCTTTATCCCATGTCTGTGTGACTCAACTCAAACACAAAGCAGCCAATATGTAGAAAGAATCCGGTTAGTGTAGCTTTTGAACTATTTTTTTAATCAAAGAGCCAAATATTTAGAGTGCATCATTTAAATTTCACCGATATGCGATGGGCTTAATTGGAAATGCGAATTGGAACGGAGTAGTTGTCGTTTTTTCATATAGTTGCCACCAAAAAGCAATACGTAAAATCTATGTGATTTTAGACGCAAAACGTGAAACAACAAACCATACTCTGATGCAATTTCTGCTAGATAATACCTGCGGATATCCCCCTTTCAAGTTCATAAATATTTTTTTATTTTAAAGTTCGACAACTTCCTCATACTCATATTTTGAGCCAACAACAATCAGCTCAAAAGTTCAATTAACGTCATGAGAATCAACAACAGTTCTACTCAAACAGCAAGTAAATAATTCTACGAGGTAATTGCTGTTTTGATTATTGATTGAACTCATTGCACTGCTAATTGCCAATTAAGGCCAACGTAGGGAACACAATTGAAAGTGCAATTATACTCACACAATTGAGGCGAATAAGACGTATCAGAAGCAGGAGCTGTGAATCCAGTATCAAGTTTGGCAACTACAAGTACTACACAATCTTGTGTGGTTTTGAGCGTGGCTACCGCCTCTTCATGTGTTACGTTTTCTAAATTCACTTCTCCTTTCTGAAACAAAAGTTAAAAACTTAGTTAAATAATTCAATGAAAACGTTGAAAACATAGACATGGTAATAAAGTGTTTAGAATATCCCGTGAAAATTTCACCAACATTTAATGTTGGCGGTTCATCTGTGTGGCAGGTATTATAATTTGAGCATTTATGGTCAGTAATAACAAGTCTAGTAGAAATTGTCGATTTCTATATAATATTATGGGCTTCATACTAAACGACCGGCACAGTAAGAATGGATTGAAGTCTCGCAAGGGGGTCCATCTTGTTAATAAGTATGAAAGTAAACAAGAATTAATAGTAAAAGTAATACTAATTTAAATATATTAATATCTATAAACCTATAATAA
>NW_026017110.1:13967990-13993094 GCF_020466585.1 Dendroctonus ponderosae | reverse complement strand
CTACCACACGTTTATGATACACCCCGTATATTGGAAAGTAATTTTAAAATGTGGACCTTTTAAACATGAAAAACTTTCGTAGGACGTATTTTCTTAAAAATTTTCTTTCTCTCTAAAGTTCATATTTACTGAGATATCGCACTTTGACGCACTAATGAGCAACCCTGTATATCACAATCACAATTATGGAAAATCAATAAGTCAGCTTATCGCTAATACTACAAAATATATCTTCTGAAGTTGAACTTTTGAGGCTACTATGAATAATAAATTTAATTAAAAATACCTTATGCATTTGATTCCTGGTAAAAAGCGAGCAATGATCATTCAAACGAAAAACATGTTTATTTTTAATTTATTTTCAGCGCAAACTAAATATGTTCCAAAACTAGTGAAAAAAAAATAAATGAAAACTGCAATTATTCAGTAGCAAAAAGAATGGCTCCACTTTAAATTAAAGTCTTCAAACAACAAAAATTGCCAGATTAAAATTTCAGGAAGTTTCCACATTTCAAACTTCTTCCTCAACTTGCATTTTACCTGTAATTTTTCGACGAAGACAGTGCAACGTTAATATCCGGATATTGTTTAATTCGAACTTAAGTCTTCCTTAGAACCGAGCAACAAAGAAGAGTAGTTTTAATCAAAACTTTCAGAGGCAAAAAGAAATTCAGGTACTTTTTGGTGGTAATTTAATTACAACTCGACTGGCAACGGAAATAACTGAGAATATTTTAATATTTTGTGATTTTGCTAATAGCAGAGATCCAGAGAACATCGCTGTCTTTATTTTGCTCTTTGTAATAAGGTGCAACAATGGCTAATTTAAAAACGTTTATATATATATATAAATAATCTTTATTTCCTACAGAAAAAGGCTATCGACCCAATCGGTCTTTCTGCCCTAAAAACGTTTATTTTTGTAAAATTTGAATTTTTTTAAAATTATTTCTACTTGCCCTTGCTTTGTACTCTGCACTTTGCAATGGCTTGGACGTTATGGCCAAAAACATTATTAAACTGTTTTCTCTTTTCCATTAAACGTGAGGCGAGAATTATTCCATTTGCCCTTCAATTTATTATGGAGTTCAACATCAACAAGTAACATTTGTAATATTTTCAAAACCAATATTCCATTAAATTTATTGACTTTATTATGAAACAACTTTTTTATTGACTTTATTGTGTTTATGAACGAACTTCTGGCTGCTACCGATTGCAAAATGTTTAACCTCAAATTGAATAGTAATGTTTTTATTTCAAGATTTTAAAACGATGCATTCCAGAATTTAAAAAAATTAGAATTAAACCCTGTACCAACTATGTACTTAATTTTACAATTCAACGTTCTAAAGAAAGTACATTCCAGTTCCAAGAATGCCGGTTGATGGTTCCAATTATCTTTGATTTTTATTAAAACGTACTTAAATTTATCGAATTTCGATTGAATGTCGCGATATAAAGTGACCCAATGTTAATACTTGGGTCACTAAACGGTATTAATAAAAACCAGAAAAATCACTCTTACATTTTTGCGTTAAAGTTTCATCGGTAGTAGTGCTACATCCGTCGAACTAAACAGGTTTTACCCGATTCAGGTTTTTATTGATTCTTATAGTGAAATTCATAATATTGCATGTTTATGATTACGTAACTCTAAATACGTTCTTCACACTGACTTAAACACCAAATTTACACCGCGCAGTAAAATAAAAAATAAGCCGTTTTCTTTAATAATCAGTCAAATGAAACTGCCAACTTAAAATAATTGCAAGGCTTTTAGAAGTGTCCAATCCCGCATGTGTTGGATGACATTCATTGTAGCGACTTTGGAAGCTGCTGTTGTCCCCTCTGAAACCATTACAATTACTCAAAGCTGAAGACACCGAGGCTAATTGCGCTAATTGGATGCCAAGACAATCATAGAAAAGATCAGGACAATAGCAGTGTTTGTGATATAAAGTCATATCACCCAAATTGAAACGTTTTTAAACATTATATTTTCGGCTCAGGAAAATCTCACAATAAATGGCCCCTCCATAATTCTTGTCATAAAACATCAGCTTGCAATATTTTGTTCTTCAAGACAGAAACACTACAACACGCTTATCTTCAGTTGCCTACTTAAGTTACAGCCATATAAAAACGTGCTTATTACCATTTTGTTGCAAACAGATCTCGTTCATAAAGATTATATAAAACCTCATATTCAACCATCAGAAATTAGTATTTTTCAGTAGTATACGAAGTTTCTATTCGAAGAGCTATTAATTTGGAACAACACACAAAATTGTAAAATAAATTCAAATAGGGAATTACATCAATCTATGGTGAAAAAACGAGCTTAATGATTTTTTTCCAAAATTATCTCCTATTTAGTATGTAACTGAAAGGTTAAGACGTGTTGAATTTAAAAGAAAGATATAAATGTTCATAATTGAAATTAAACTAAAAAAACATTTGAAATTGATTTTTGTAGATAATTGAAGCCGAAATTATAAAAGCTAACTGTAAATCTGTCTAATTGCAGATTTCAATTTTCTTTCAATTTTGATCAACTGTATTTTATAGCCATTTTCGAAATTCACTTCAACACACAAAGCTCTTAAGATGAATTCATATTTGTTGAGCAACTCCGTACACAACTAAAAAAATTAATAGATGTTAGGACTTTCTCCAATCACGTATTTTCTTGATGAGTTTTATATGGCAACAACTTAAGTGGGAATATTGGTAAGTTTATAAACCTTAGGTATTTCAATATTTCGACAGCTTTGTAGTCAAAAAGTACGTTTTATTCAGGTATTTTGTCATATTATGTATTCCCTGTTTATAAAACATCCTGTATATGGGTCTGCTCAGGCAGCAAGCAAAGCTTAATTTCTAGGAACTTGTAGAGAGCGCAAGAAGTTGAATTGATGACACCAAGAAAAAGCACTTACCTCCGCATCTCTGACAGCTATCAATTTGTCCCCCACCATCAGTCTGCCATCAACTTGTGCAGCACCACCCTCCATAACTTTGGTGACGTAAATTCCATTATCACCTGGTATATGTTGATTTCCAATACCTCCTGCGATACTGAAGCCAAGCCCTTTGTTGCCCTTAAGTAGCTCTATTTCCATTAGTCTCATGTGACGAGGTTGCCGTCGACGTCTAATACTCTGCAAAACAGGAAATTACCATAATATTTGCTTCGTTTTAGTAATATCGGGCAGTTAATAATAACTCAAAATTCAACGTCATAAAATAGAAAGCAACATTTGAAAGATTTACAGCTTATATGGTCGATTTCTGTTATTACGGTTGCTCGTGGATCGACTTACACAAAAAGGCAATTTAAATGTCGGCTGTCAGAGAGACCTCGTATAGGTAAACCGAAAATATTTCTCCACAAAACCCAATCCGAGACGCGAGTTCGAATAAATGCAAACCGGAAAACTCAGTCGACTCAAGCAAAATATACTGGAAATCGGTGCACACTTTTCGACTTTAGATTTCCTAAGTGTGCAATCATTTTATTTGAGTGCTCCGAATCGGAAATAACTTGCGAAAGGCCAGTTGTAAGAAATGCTCTACTCCTAATCAAGATCAATGAATGGTGGTAGCTGGTAGTAAGTTGATTGAAAAACATCAGTTCTATAATGAGACACGAAACGAAGAAGTTTTGCTTTATTGATCTTTTCATTAAAAATCTGTGTATTCTAACTGTAACTTAAAATAAGTATGTTAGTTAATTACTTATATATCTTTAGTAGGTAGTAACATATTGTGAGTTATAAATAGGAATTAATTGTAGGGCACATTTCAAATGTTGACAAGCCTTAAACGAATTCCAATTTTTACCAAAATTGAGCAAAATACATTGCGCGTTCCGGCTGACAACACATGAAAGATACAGAAAAACTTTCACAATATTGGAACGAAACTATCTGCCCACATCAGATTGAAGAACAAGACCCATTCTCACCGAAGTAAATGAGGACTGGACTGACATTTGCCATTATGGAACAATAAAACGCATTTAAACAGAAACGAAAATTAAATTATAACATCAGCAACACGAGAAAGAGAATGATTATAAATGGAAAATTTAAAATATGGTCCTATAAGTAGAAAATACATATTTTAAATGTAGTATCTGTATGTTACTTATCGTTCAACATATTATTCTAGCCGCTAAAGCAGGCATTTGTTTTATATTTTATCAATAAACTAAAATGTTAAATTATAATTTCTTGCACATAACACCATGAACTGTTCCATTTTTTTTGCTTGAGACTTTGCAGTGCGCAATGCTTTGGTTTTTAAATACACATGTGCCATTGTTTGTTGAAATCTCAATTTCTCAAATCAATCTCAAAACCGCATTACTGCATCTGAAGAAATAAAAGTATAAAAGTAACCGTTATCGATTATTTATTTTGTGGTGATCTAGGTGCGGTATTCGTTGCTCGTTTTCTAGTTCAATAGTTCAGATTATTGTATAATACAGGCGATAATCGATGATCCGGATGCTGAAGCAATAAAGTATAGGTACGCGCTTTAATTCGGTATGAAATTGAATTGGAAAAAAGTTTATTGTGATCGATCCTCATTTCATATCCTTCTTTTTCAAACTTACGCGTAACACCGTATTACAAAATCGAAGTACCAATTGGCAATAAATAATAATAAAATATATGGCGAAATATAAAAATTGTTATTTTCGGAACTTTAATAGTTTTTATTATTATCCATCTAGTACGTGAGCCAAATATTTTCTTTCTCTGCTGAGTTATCGGTTCAAGTGTTTTTGTTGCAAAATTTCACATTCTGCGAGCAATTAACGATTTAAAAAAATACTTATGCACTAGAGGGATGAAACTGAAAATGTGGTTTTCCCGCCGGCTCAAAGTTGCTTCAAGAAAGTTTAGGCAGCTTCTCCCCAGCCTTCAAATAATATAAAATTTGGTTTTTCCCGATTCCGCTAATTCTATACTGACCTTACTTACATTGAAAGTAGTGTATATTATATTATTATTACCTATAGCCACATCTACTGAGAACAAATAACCGAGACAATAAATAACATACTTCCTTTCAGAAATTCCAGTTTCCGTTCAATATTACGTCCTTTTGAGAAGCCAATATCCTCGTTCACGTGTCGTTTAAAAAGTTGACAAATGTAAAAACATTTGGACTGGATGAATTTCAAAAAGATGCGCAAATCATGCAATAAAAACTAATTACATTACCCGTTTGTACAAATTTCTCCAGTTTCAGTCCGTTCCTAACTTATATACCTATGTATGCCTACAACCTAAAGGAAATGTTAATTGACTCAATAAAATATTCAGTAGTAAATTGAAATAGAAATTATTTTGTTGTTTACAATTGAGAAATTATTAGGAGAGAGAGATAAATTACAGGGAGATACAGGTGCAAGAGTTAATATTTGAATATTTGAACGAATAAGCTATTTGAAATACAAAGAAAGTTCCATACAATTAACAAAAAAGACACACGGCATTTCAGTCAGAAACAATGTTAAGACACCTCAAACGATTAGTGTTTCACCAGCGGTTTAAAAAAGATAAAGAAGCTGAAATAGGTACCATAAATTTAATGAGTTACGATAATATTGCTCAATTATGTATAGTAATCTGCTATCATTTGGTACGTAAATTTTAAAATTTAATTTAAGTGAAACTCGAGTAACCTTATAGTGACTGAATAAATTTATAAGATCTTGAGTTTTTGTTAAACCGCAAATTTTACTAGAAATGCTCCTTAAAAATTACGGATTACTTTGGAATATTTATCATAATTTTTCTTAGAAACTGATGCTCCTGTAAGCGTCGAAAGAAGAAATAACACGCAAACAACATTGCACCGGAAAATGCACAACTTTGCTACGCGACCAGCATGAACTAAAACGGGTAAAAAATTTCAAGTTATCAATTTTTCTTATACTATTCAAATGGCAGAAAATTTCAAAAATTCACTTATGTCTACTATGTGTTTATTAAATCCAGAACGTATGGCTCATACGAGTATAAAAAGCGGGTCGCAATATTACACCCTCCACATCTTGGAAAATCCGGATCACGAAACAAAATGACTGCAATTTCCTTTCAGCTTTAACCAGAGCTCTTTCGTAATATAATTCTAGGGGTAACTAACGATTCTTTTATGATAATTCATTGGATAAACTAATACAACCAACGGATACGCCATATCACAGAAATGTTTATTCAATATATGTACTTATTTAATCAACATTTTAAGTAAACAGTTTCCAGAGTAACTAGGTTGGCCTCATTAACAAGTCTCGTTAACAATTATGTTTCATTTTGATTTAAAGGCAAATAAGTATGTTTCCAAAACCAAACATGTTGGTAATAGGGATGGTCGATATTTAACGCAACCGCTAAAATCACAGTGTTCCAGATGTCTAACCTGACGCCGCAGTTACACTTGCCAATTTAACCGGTTGTTTTTTGAAACCGCCTCATAGGCCAGAAAAAGTGATTCGCACCAGCACAGAACCGATTCGACACTGTTCAGCGATATATCCAGATGCAGCAGTTTGCCAATTTAACCGGTTGTTTTTGGAACTCTCATAAAATTGAAAAAGTTGTTCGCACTCGAGGTGTGATAAACGGTTGTGTTTCTGGAACAGCGTTACAGTTTCACTTTGATATTAGGTTCCAAACTAAGCAATAGTTCACTGATCTGACTGTTGATGATTCTTGGAGAACTGAACTGAAATTTTTATCATATCTTTTTATCATTCTGATTCTGATCTCTTCTGATAATTTTATGTGTTTTTTTTTCAAAAATACTTCTGCGAAATTAATAGATCGATTTTACAAGAAAACTCGTCGACTATCTTTGGACTAAGTTCTGGTGCTGAGAAAATCTAGATGTCCCTTTTGATAGTTGTTTGGACAAAGTAAAAATGTTGTTGATATTTCTTTTAGATGTTAAAATTCCGGTCTGGGGTCTCGTCTAGCTTTAATCCGCTTCAATAAATTACTTATAACTCATTAACCGATGAGAATATATATTTTTTTTCCAATGATAAGAATTATTTTGTTTTAATCAACTAAATCATTCTTTATCACTATTTCTACCATCATTACCATTGCCAATTATAAATGAAAAATTTAAAAAGTAACATGTTACTTTTGGAACCGAATTTTAAATCTTAATACCAAAGTAAAACGGCAACGTTGTAACCTGTTCCATAAAAATAACCGTTTAGCACAGCTCTGGTTGGTAAAGAGAGCGAGACGTTCTTTTTTCTAAATTTATAGGTACATCTACCCCACATACATTACAGGCTTCAGTAGTACTAACAAAATTCGATTGAAACCTATTTGGCGTACAGAAGCAACTAACACCTCGGTAAAATTGACATTGCTCATAATTCATTTAAAATAATGATACTAGTGAACTGTACTGGATAGATAAGTCTTATTAAATAACGACTACGGGATCCATACAAAACAAAAATCATATATCGTATAGCGCGAATTCTACAAAAAGCTACTTAGGAAAGAGTTAAACAAAATAAAGCATTACGAAGCTTTATATCACACCATATATGGCTTAGATGGCTTAGAATATGACTCAAAGCCAGGACACTGTGCGACGAGTAGTCGGGAAATAATTTTAATTCAACCAACAATGGATGCAGCTGAGATGTACGTCGAGAGAGAATTTGTCGTGCATGAAAACAAAATAGAACTAAGCTTATGCAAAGTGGTCAGGTCAGTTTCTATGCAGGATATTTAGAGATTAATGACAAATTCTAGACTAATATGAATTTGCTTTATAAAATATCTATTTTACTAAAATACTGCGTTATGTAAATATAGGGCGATTAAGTTTGGTCAAAAATTGTAATTAAATCTCATTTCAGACGTTAACGGTTTATAAAAAAATATTGCACTTAACTGGAGAATTTTATCAAAACCCCCAAACTTAATAAATAATACCGCTGTGTTCCAGATTCAAGCACAGACATTTTATAGTCCATGGAGGAATCGAAAAGTAATATGAGTTTTATGGAATATACTCGAAAAATTCTTCGTTACGGAACTACAGGTTCTTCACGTTCACACAAAAAAAACAAATTATTAATGAGTGCCAAACGCTCATGATATTGGAATGAAATTTGCTAGGCGTTATATGCCATAAAAACTACGTTTTCCAATAAAATATTGTATTATTTACGTAGGGCGAGAAAGAAGCTGTTATATACTGAACATTTTTATTTCTTCAGACTCGTAGCCCGGAGAATATAATGTGCGAGGTATTTAACAGCCTTCTCAAGCGATGTATGCAGGGTGCTCGGATATTGCGTAAGAATTTTTTTAAGGGTGATTCTACATGCTAAAATAATGAAAGTAAGTCATGTAACAAAAACTCGAAATATGAATATTTTCCGAGTTACAGCTCATCAAACTTCATTTTTCTACCTATTCTGGGGTCTGAAACCACTAAATTAAAATGGATGGAGAATATTCAAATGCAGCACAAAACTGTTGTCAAAATTGAACAGTAATACAATAAGTAACAAATCCTATAACAAATCCTGTGACGTAGCCGTACAAACGAAATTGGCAAAATAAAACTTAGCTCCATATTTTGCTGCAAAGTGGAATTCTACGATGGCTATTGCTACTATATTGTATTCAAATATATTCAGCGGTTTGGGAATAATTAACAAATAATTTTTTTACCAAACTTGACAACTTGGTTTTTAAATAACAAATAATTTTGCAGTGCAATTTATAAAACACAGTTATTTTGTTTTTCGACTTTTCATTGACTAAAGTTGTTGCGGACCCTGGACTCTCTACCCATTATTTTTTTTTTAATTCTCAGAAACCGCTCAATAGGATCAAAAAATCGATTGTCCATTTCACGTTAAGATTTAACAAATGTACTGATTTATTTAAACATGCATTTTGTCCTATAAATAAAATGTCATTAGGCAATTAAACTGAGGCTACTTTAATTTCATCAATCACAGTTTACATTTGAGTGTGTCCCCAGAAATGCATAGGAAAGCTTATTCATTACTGTTGTGCACAAGTCCGTACGAACATCTGCAAGAGTCGCGCTACTAAAAATTAACAAAAGCTGGATAAGTAAAGAGATTAAAGAAACAATACGGTGCAGTGATTTCACCGCGAAAGCAACATTCTTGTATTTAAAAACGAAATTTCATCGTTTTTCCATGAACTCGAAGTCTCAAACTTAAGTACTTTGGGACAAATTAAAAATTATAATTGAATAGAAAATTTTATGCATAGAGCAAAATATTACCAAATTTGTGTTGCTCATAGAATTTAAGTAAAGCACTCAGTACAACTAAGTACAACATTAACTATTTTCATGAGGGTGAAACCAAACCGGAAAGCATTTGCTGCTGAAGTTATAAAACTAAAATCAAACGGTTTATGTTATAATTTCAATATGTCACAAAAGTACATTATTGAAGACAACGAACGAATGTGGTGTTTGTAATTTGAAGAGCTCGCAAACTTGATTTGTAGTTGTTTAGGACGAAATATATGAGGAACATTTAATGACAACTACTTAATTAACGACAGGGTTAAACTTGTGACTCGCAATTAACAAATCGTTTCTTTGATCTTCTAGACCACTTTATTTATCGACATATGAAAACATTGTGCTTGTCTTTTTACTGGGAAATCTTGTTGCGCTTTCCAGGGGTAATTAGTTGAGGTTAGAGCACGCATTGTATTGATATTAATAAATAACTAACCACAACAATTCAATAGCTTCTTTTTCCAAAAACCAGAGCTTATGGTGATAACAAAAAAATATTGAGTTAAACTTACCAATTTAACATTATTTCCAGCCCTCTTCAAGGCTTCTACCGCCACGGCATGTGGAACATCCACCACGGGCTGTTCATTGACACCCAGTATAGAGTCGCCAACAAGTAGCCGTCCATCAGCTGCAGCTGCACCTCCGCCTATCAGTTTCGTGACGTATATGGCAGTGTCATCGCCGACATGAGGATTATCCGTTCCACCAGCGATACTGAACCCTAGACCTGCACCTCCTCGTTCTAATATAATTTCTTCGTACTCCCATTCATCATCACCGTTAAGCTGAAATGAAAAAAAAAATTCTTGAACTTGAATTATCTTGAACCCAACGATCAATTATTGACCTATTTTGTGAAATTGGTTAAACATGTATAGGCATGCTTTGATCTTTTCAGTCAATTGTCTTGACGCACAACTCCACTACCTTCTCTTTTCATTTTAATGAAGCGGCATAAAAGGATCGATTCGCAGATAAGGCTTGTGCTGTTGTTGATACGACACAAATATTCGAACGAACAATAGGCAAGCAGGAAACGATATTTAGATGCAGAATTTTAATTGTCTTTGACCATAAACAATTACTTGCTTAATGAGGAACCATCCAGTGGACAAGAATGGCTAACTGAAAACAAACGATCGTAGAACAGTGGAATGTAATTTTCGTGTATACTTGTAGACATTTTCGGTGGGCACAGAGCGGTCATTTACAGCAAACAAAAATCGCAACTTGCACTTTGAGAAATTATACACGTTGGAAAGACGTTTCGGATTTCTGACTAATGCCTTATAATCGTACATCCGCTAACTAACATTATTTTCAGGGCAAATTAAAATGTATTGCTAACCAGTACTAACATATTTACAGCCTCCTTTTACTGCAGCAATCTGATTTTATCAAAACTAATTAAACTAATAAATTAATGAATAACCAATTTGAATAAGTCGTCCTCTATCTATTCATATTTTGCATTGTTGTTAAGAGTTAATTAACTTGCCAAATAGCAGTAAAATAGCTTGTCAAAAATTATCACAAGTTTTTCAGATGTTATCAAGAGATATAGTGAAAAATTATTTTTAAAATTGAGAATTTTTTAAGCAAATGAATGAATAAATGAAAGCTCATTTCATATTACAGCACAGTTCTGTTCAATCAATATTTCGCTTTTTGACTCTTGAGGCTGTTAAACTGGTACCACCAAGTAACTTTGGATAATATATTTGCAATTTAGAGCACCAACAACTATTAAGGGAAAGTTATTTGAGAGGGTAAAGGCGGAAACATTGACATGGTGACATAAAAGAAAAATTTCAAATTTTAATTTAAAATATGCAACGCTTAAAATATATCAGAATATCGAGAAAACAATCATAGACATTGTAACTTTCCCAGATTTAAATTTTAATTTGTCGTCAGGCTGTCGCGTTAAATCAATAGCTTATTGAAAACTGGACCATCTACTGAAAAAATATTAGTTTCCCCGTTTAAAAATTCCAGAATTATTTTATAACAGTCCATATCCAAGGCGTTGCCGATGTAGGGGTTAAGGCCAGTATCGCTGAAATAACGCTTTATCTTTATTTTCGCCAGATCACTCTACTTCGTCTAATGGAACTTTTATTTGACAGCTATTAATTACAATAAAATGGGTTTCCAAATTGAGCCGATAAACGCGTCAGAACAATTCGCCGATAATTTTAATTACGCTACAATAATTATAAGTCACTATTGAGTCATAATTGAAGAAATTGCAATAATCAGACGACTCTTACTGCATGTTACCATAATCAAATTATTTGTTGAATTGAGAATATTGTATAATAGTCGACAAGAGAGTGCAACATACTACTACTAACTGTACTATTGGCAAGTTCGAACTAGGTCTTCGCAAAGAGGGAGAAGAACGATTGGTCGAGTTCTGTCAAAGGGAAGACATGATAATAACCAACATATTCTATCAGCTTCCTCACGTCGTCTTTATAATTGGAAAGCACAATCAGACGTTATGATTCGTAGAAAATTCAGAAATACTATTAAGTCAGTAAAAACATACCCAGGAGCTCATGTAACATAAACGGCAAATTAAACGAACTACGACACAACTATAATTATAATATCACTAAAGACCTACAATGGCAAAACACAAAACAAGTACTGAAGGATGTAGGAAATGCAGAATTGAAATCAATTAAAAGAAAGAACCAGGAATGGATAACACAGGAGATCCTGGACTTGGTTATGATACGAGGTCAATATAAGAACAAAGATGTGCAAATCTATAAGGCCATAAAGCAGAGGTAAAGTGAGGCAGGCCAAGGAAAAATTGCTTCATGATGAATGTCGAGAGGTTGAAGCCTATCAAGACAAATACCATTTTATCAATATGCACAAAAATATAAAAGAAAAGGGCAGAAAGACCGATTGGGTCGATAGCCTTTTTCTGTAGGAAATAAAGATTATTTATATATATATATAAAAGAAATGACTGGAAGAGCAAAGAGACGACAGTCAGATGTGTTGGTAAACAAGACTTCATTGTAGGACCGACAAACTGGCACGGTGGAGCGAATATATAAAGAACTTTTCAACGATAATAGGACTGAACTGGCGAACCCAGACATGGAGTATACTGGAGCAATTAAAAACTGTAAACCCGGAAAGGCAGCAGGACCTGACGAAGTGCCTGAGACGGGCAGAATTCGTAGGGATTGGCTAGCCTCAAAATCCGTGACACTGCCAAAGATAAATAAAGCCAGATAATGTTCAGATCACAGAATAATTGCCCGAATGAGACACACCTTGAAAATAGTTTTCATAAAATCATACGTAACCGTAGGAATTAGAATAAGAAATCAGTGACACTCAAATGGGTTTTAAGACGGACGTGGGCACAAGAGAAGCGCTCTTCGGACTGAACGTATTGAGACAGAGATGCCTAGATATGAATCATGACATGTACATCTGCTTTATCGACTTTCAAAAGTCATTTGATAGAGTAAAACACTCAAAACTCCTAGAGATACTATAGAGAAAAAACATCGATAGCAAAGACATAAGAATAATATCCAATCTCTATTGGCACCAAACAGCTCGAGTCAAAGTCGGAGAAAATCTGAGTGAGGAGAAACCGGTCGTTTTGTCAAAAACGGGGAAATAATTAACAACTTGCGATACGCAGACGATACCGTTATTGTCGCCGACAGCCTAGAAGACCTACAACATCTGGTTGTGTTAACAAGTTTTTTTCTGCAAGAGATATTATACCCATTCCAGGTTGTTATGAATATTTATAGATGGTCTATTGTGGTTTGTTTTTGGTTTTTTAAGTTGTCATGCCTTTGGATTTCTTTAGGTTCATATCTAGGCCTAGATATAATATCCATTCTATTGTATGGAATGCAGGCTTGAACACTTAGATCGGAAAAGATCAAGAACATAGAAGCATATAGGAGGTCGCTGAGAATACCATGGGTTCACAATGTTTCGAATAAAGAAGTACTACGCTGAATGAATAACGCTAAAGAAGTTATAATATAATAAAAACACCATAAAATGGCGAAAACGAGAATTTCGGGGGCATGTTCTGAGAGTAGATATATTATAACATCCTTAAGCTATTTATTCAGGGTAAAAGAAAAGACAGAAGAACAATCTCTTGGCTGCGCAACTGGAGAGAGTGGTTTGGTTGCACGTCCGCAGAACTCTTCAGGCGGGCGATTGACAGGGTCCGGGTAATGGCGATGATTTCCAATATCCGATAGGAATTTCAAGAAGAAGAAAAACAAAGAAAAAAATTTAAGTTGCAATTGGAAAAACGTTCAAACGCCTTGAACCAAATACTAAGTATATGGCAGCAGAACATCACTTTAAACTACCCTTATTATAATTACATTTATTTGCTTATTATAATGATTTTTAACCTTGGTATAAATATTATGAGTTTGTAATAATTCTTAAAAAAATATGCTCTTCAAGAACAATAGGTCTGTTAGATAGATTTTGCATTCTTGTTTTCCTTACAGTATCTGCAACCCTGAGGAGGAAGGCAGCAGAGCACTGCCGAAACTTTGGAAAATAAAGAAGTTTAACATTTGTTTCAACAAACAAACAAATTTCCGAATTACGACGACATCCCAAAGAATTTATAAATTAACATTATATTTATTTATATTATCCTTATTGTGATTATAACAAACTAATTGGTTTGAAAATATAACTCTCAAACACAACTTTATTTTCCAGCATCTACATTGTCCATTGATCTTAAAAATAATTGCGCTATGTATATTAGGTATAAGTCTATTTTTCGTAAAACTCTATTGAACTAAGAAAACAAATACCTTAATGTGGCGTCTTTTAATAATAATAAAATATGTAAAATACTCTTTATTGAGCGATGGTAGAGAGTTTTTTTACATCCAACGGATCCATAAAAACTCTTGTTAATTTCTACCGACCAATTCTTTACCAAAAAGAAAATAAGCAAAAAGTCTTATAAATACATGATTTAAAACTTACTGTATTCTACATTTTAATTTTTTTACACTTTATCTCTCACCTACAAAAAGAGGATTTTTTTTTAAACTTTTCCATTGTTAAGTTTAATTTAGTAAATTACCGCTACCCACATTCAAAATAAAGCTGTAACATATTATTAACACATTAAAACTTATTGGACGATTGAAGCTGGATTTCTGCTTACAGAGATCTCAAACTCTTTGGCAGGATAATTCTTGTAAGGAAAAACTGTACTGATAAAATTATTGAAATCTAAAATAATACAGGGCGATTCAGGAAACCATGGAAATAAGAAAGTCAAAATAAGCTCATATGTTCGTCATTATTTGTTTCCAAGAAACACTGATCAATTGTAATTTAAACCCTACCAATTAAAAATAATTACAAAACAACCAAAGTGTATAAAAAGTTTATTCAGATAACTTTGACTAACTTGTTTTCAATGACCAATTTTAAATACAGGTGCTTTGGAATTTTTTAAAAATTGTGAAAATGCTTCATAAATTTCCACGTAATAAATATACAAATTTGATGTTTGTTTATGGTTTCTACTATAATAGTAAATGAGACTGCGTCGCTTAGAAATGCATGTAATATTTCTGAAACATAACACAGGCTCGGATTGGAAGGTGAAGAAGATATTCTAGATGTTGTAGACAATAATCCACAGAGAAGTTCAAGGCGTATCGCTATTCAATTTCAAAATTGACCTACAGTGGCTTGAAAAACACTACAAGATTTGCAGGCTTTTCATATGCAACAAGTACAACATCTCCAGGTCGGCAATTTTCCTTTAGGATAACAAATTTGTTTTGTTTAAATTACCATTGTTTAAATACATTAAACATTTAAATTAATTTAACGGACCATTGTTTAAATGCATTTTTTTAACGGACGAAGCTGAGTTTACTCGAGAGGAAATTAACAATTGTCATAATTATCGTCGATGACCGGAGGAAAATTTCCATGCGCCGCAAGACACAGTTTTCAATATCGGTTTAGTATTAATGAATGGGGCGGCATTTGATGTTCGGTCCTTGTGTATTGGATAGCAGCCATAATGGGGACGGTAATTTATATTTTCTAGAAGAGAATGTAGAGAAAATATTGGACGAAATTTATTTGGATATTCGGCCATGCAATAAACGAACACATCAATTTATAAACCCGCAAATGATAATATCGAAGGACATAATCTTATAGAGAAGTTTTTATAAACTAAGTGATAGAATTTGCTTATAATTATTTGTTTTGTTTTGTTGGTTTACTTATTTTTAGCTACTTCCAGTGGAAAAAGATTTTTTTACATTTTAAAAGTACGCTTTGCTAAAGTATTGTATAAGCTTTAATTTAACTGCCCGCCATTATATCAAGAGATTCTCACTTTGATATACATATTATGTATAACTAACCGCGCTTTCAAAGTACAGGGGATTACGGATACTTTCCACTAAACATTTTACACATTTTTACATGCATTTTTCTTTTCCTTATTAATATTGTTCTACACTTTGTGTACTTAATCAAGAAATAAGATTATAAGTGAAACGTGTGGTAAAACAACGCATTTCTTGCAGGAAGTTTTATACAGGTAATTTAGAATATATTTTCTTAATAGGTAAGAAAGATTCCAAAAACGCTTCGATTGTGATCAACATGATTTTTTAAGCAACCCACCCATTTAAGACTAAAGATTAGTTTACCGAATTTTAATCATGGAAGTAATAACTTTCTATATGAAAATCATACTTAGCAATCGCGGTGCAATTCAGCGCAGTTACGCTATGCGCTAAATCAAATTAATTTATTGTTATTCTCCAAATAGTGCGTCGTAATACAAAAAATCAGAAGACATTGACGATTCCAAATTGAACTTTAATTTTAAAAGTGGAACAGCAATTTTTATATCAAGGAAAGTCAGTGACGTATGATTTGTTAGTTAAAATTGACCAAAAACGAATCTGCTTGTACGCCACTTTTACAGCTGAAAGCAAGTTTTTTTTGCAAAAGCGGTTTCTATAATCTTAAGAAATTGGGTTTTCTAATAACAATTTGAACACCATGTATATAAAAAATTAAGCATTCTAACGATATGGCAAAATAAAGAATAATAATCAAAATTACTTGTAACATCTAGCAAAAAATATATAGACTTAGCAAATAACCTACATATTTCGGATCATTGTGATTTACTCTTCTAAGAAACGAATTACAAATTAATAAACACAGTCCATGTCTTACTTCTTAATTAATATTTTAGGCTGCTTGCCGTTCTCGCAAAACCCTGCAAAAAAAATTCTTCAAACATTAACTGCAAATATCGTGATACGAGGCATAAATTCATTGTCCATCAATCTCACAAATTCGTTTCAAATGACCTATTCTAATGAAGAAGTGACCGACATGGTCAAAGTATTAGTGTTTTGCGAAGACAACTTGCATGAAGGATTACGCGTGTACGCGCCGCATACTTGCACTTAATGTCTAACATTGTTAAGTGGTAAGAAAACAGACATTTTTTTGCGCAAAAACTATTAACGCTACAAGATTTTACAAACAGCACAAAATTGTGAATAAATGATTAGTGCATCAACCAAAAAAAATTAATTGAATCCATCCAACAAATAAAAAGTTCTTTCACCACTTGTCCAAAACGGCTGAACTCGATTGTTTCATCAAAATATGAGTCTTACATTAGAACGAATTCACAGCGAGTTTCACCAAAATACATCGTACCATTCTCCCGATATTTAAAAAAAAAACATTTTTTTGAAGACCCTTGACCATCAATAGCAGAGGAGCCAGACATTTTTTGTTAATAAAAGTTAGGTCAGATCGTCTTCTTTTGATCCAAAGAATATCGCAGTACCCTTTGGATCATGTGCTTACGGGACACCCTGTATATGCGACATTGTAGAAAATATACTAGCATCCACTTCTTTATTACATAAATTAATTCCAAAAAATATTATTTCAATACTTCATTTCATATCGAAACTTCTGTCAGTACTCCACGCAATTACCAACGATTAATCAAAACGGTGTGTAATTTTATACTTATATTTGCCTCAAAAATTAGCTATGCCATCTAAACACTTTCCTTCAATGTGACCTAAGTATATTTAAGTTTAGGTATAGTTGACGAGATATTAAATTAAAAATGTTCATCTGGAAAAATCGTCAAATTTATAGCAGCATATATTTATGTTTGCTTAATTACAGTTCCATTCTGCAAAATGAAATTCGGCTCCGAAATACGAAATTAAATTCGATTTTCCATAAAACTACCCATTTGGACTATTGCCAGGACGTCGACGATACACAAAAATATATATTTATCATTTTTATTTCCAGAAACAGGGTGTCTAGAAATTGTAGATCAAACTTGCTTGATAGTTTCACTCTTGAAAACTATTTTTTTAGACAAGTTTGAAACGGGTATCTAATGAAATGTATTCAATTAAAATTTACTACTTGATACTCTCAATAAATGGGTATGGATGATCGCATATATTTCAACTGATTCCTTGACTGACAACTAGGTAAACGTGCATTGTTTTACTTGCTCTATTCGAAAAAAAAGTAGCTTTGAATGAAAAATCGTCCCTGAATGTTATTATTGCGCAACTGTGCATATACTTACCATATTCATACTGGGAATTGTACCATTCGCATTCAGTTCCACACCGTAACCCATCGGTTATTGGTGGGGATCGAACACAATAAATTAGATCCAAAAACACCTAAACACATGCAACGGAAACACTACGCAGTCTTGAAAAAATCTTAATTATCGGATATTTAACGTTACAATTAAACTTTAGAAGTATCGACCAGTCTTGAACGAAACACAACAAAACCACACTTAGTTCCCCCAACGCGATCCGGTCGAAGCGAACACAAATATTTCAATGTGATTCAAGTTTAATTAGGTAGTTTGTAATCGGAAAATAGCCAGCGGTCTAATCTTGCTGAAATGTATTATATAACAATAAACTGTTTGTTTATTATTCTAAGGTTGCATTTGTGTGAAATGTAGTATACGCAATATTTATCATCACCGCTATATTTTACTGAAGCTACTTCACATCGCTGTAAACTGAAAATAAAACGCACATTTATATGATGTGAAGTGGAATATAGTTGAAATAATTAGATGTTTTAAGATCTATTGAAAACACTTTAAATAGTATATTATTTTGACAGCACGTAATAATATATTCTTAAAGCTGCAGTTTTGAAACATGGACAAAATTGTCATACAGACATATTCGAAGTTGTTCTAGGGGAAATTAATAATCATCAAGTCTATTGGTATTTTAAATTGTTCTTTTTTTTTCAGAAAATTTTATACAGTGCAATGTAAATTTGTGATATTATGTCATCGACGATTTATTTAAACGATAATCCTATTTTTCGTACTCTTATCATATCTCGTGTCCTGCTTTAACACCCATATCGCAAAGTGATATGAAGAATATTGAAAATGGTGGTATGGTCATTGATGAACATCGTGAAGAATTAATCATCATCACGGTGCACTCCCAAAAAATTTTCATGCCCCACTATCTCTCAAAAAATCGAAATTGGCGATTCAATGTTCAGTCAAGAGAAATCTGAAAACCCAAAAATTTCATGTTTATACAATAACAATTCTCTCGCCCAAGATTATTCGGAAAGCAGACGTGTTTTATGGTAATCTAAATCGTGGAAATTGTCGTTATTGGGCCAGAAAAGACACATCCTGGATGAGGAAAGGCCACACTCAGCATCCAGAAAAAATCTATGTTTAGGAAGTGTCATTGTTAGTGATATACGACCGATTATCTTTTAAGGGAAGATTATTAGATCCAGAGATTTAGAATTCCTTCAGGAAGAAAATAGTTTCAGATTTGGTTACTCTGCTTCCTGACCCTAATGAAGCCGATGTCCTCAATAGAAACACCTGGTTTCAACAAAAAACTTCTCATTTTGTAAAACATGTCCATGAGTATCTGAATAATGCATTTCCAGTCAAATAGATTTGTAGAAAAGAACCCGTCGAATTGGCTCCCATGTCTGTAGATTTAAGACCTATAAACGACGTATTTCTTATCAAGTTCCTTGAAAAGTAAAGGAAAACATTGAGGAGTTGTAAGAACGAATGCGACAACCATAATTTCCGACAAAGTAATTAGACATGTTCAAAATGAGTTTTGTTTAGGATATTGTCAGTTTCAACATTATGAACATCTATTGAGGAAATAGTAATGAGTTGAAAATTGAAAAAAAAATTAATTAGTTAAAGTCTCTTAAATATGTTTTAAATAACAAGAAACAAATTTTTCATATTTAGCGGCTATGTGTCCTTTGATATATTCTTTAAGAATCATGTTATACTGCATACTCACGGATCATTGGGTTTTGAAACATCAGTACCTAATGCAACCAAGTTGAAACTTTGAAACTTGGAACAAAATTACATTTTCGTTTAAATTAAAGGAAACTTCTGATCAAAACGAAGTGGAATTTGCAGTAAGAACTCTTCAAACTTCATGAACTATACCAAAAACACGTAATCAAATCTTTCGGAGAAAATGATAGATTCGAATGTAACCGGAATGCTAGGAATACAAAAACAAGCTATGTAGCTCCTCGTAAGTTGGAGCCAAACTCGGAGCAACTTTAGCTACTTGCAAATTTGATGAATAATAATATACTGGCTCAACATGGCAAAGAAAGCATAGGAGATTAGACTTAAACAATATATTTGAATCGGGCGCTTAACTGACCTGACGAGAAACGGAAGTTAAAGCGTGAGAATAGATGTGCTGAATACACGAAGTTTAGTTTAGAACATTTGCTAATCGGGCAAATGGCATAAAATGTAAAAATTCGGGTTATTCATAAACTAATAAGTTGCGTTTTAACATTGTTATTAAATTGAATCACGAGTACTTACGGTATTCTTTTCTATATACTGATAAATACGCCGGCAAGCTTTAAGGGCCGGTGGTAAGAAAGCTAATGACCGAGATCTTAAAAAGTGTTAAGGACTGCTTATAACAATTTAAACAAAAAGTTCCGTTTTTTAAGTAATTTGGGTTTGGGGCGAATTTAATCAAATTTTCTGCAGTTTATTGCTAACCAATGCGTGCTCACTGAGCAACTAGCAACTAAAACAGAAAACACAATTCGGTAATATATTTGCAATTTTGAAACATAAGCAAGGTAAAGCAGCTAAAAAATAAACTTTTTTATTTGAGAATTTTTTGAATCAAGCTTCGTTTTATAGATAAATAATCAGATCCATTGAATAAATTATTACATGTCAGTGGACAGTTTTAAAATTCAAGTTATAGTCAATAAACATTACATGCGTGAGTCAGTGAACCTGCAGAATGATTTGAAGATATTTTGAATATCTTGAATTTCGAAAACGCTTTATTTTCAGACATGTAAAATGGCACACTTTATTACCAGATTTATTAATTGATTCACAATATGATTGTTTTTAAAATATTTATCACCTCTTAAAATGTGTCGGCATTTTTATGGACTCTCCTGTATGTTACCGAAGTTGGAAAACAACAGGTAAGTAGAAATCCAACTAAAATCTACATGTCTAGTATTGCGTGCGACAAAACATCAAAGTAAAAGCTAAATTTAAAAGATTACATCAAATATGAAAATAATGTTTCGGCTTCCGCTACTTCTATTTTTAATAGTGAAGACGAGTGTTGACCTGACCTGTAAGTATTGTACATTGCTGTATCCAGTAATATCGTTAAAATCTTTATCTGTTTAAAAGATGTTACTTTTGACAATTTTTGTAGCACTTGTAAAACCATTACACGTTCCAAACGGATTCTAAACCCTATTTAAACCGGAAAAATACCGGATAAATCTAACTAAATCTAAAGCTAGTAGAAACTTGCTTGAAAAAGTTATTTTCGTACACTCAATTCTTGTTTGTGAATATTTCACATCTATAAGTTGAAAGTCTACTTCATTTGATTGAATTTTGTCTGGCGATAGAGAAATCGTCTGGCGCCCTTTCGAAATGTGAAATATCAGACAAAAATGTTTTTAGTGTAAAAAAGTCACGTCACGACACGGTAACACTATGGAATGGCGAAAACACGTAATACGCACGAAAGCAAATCGCATTACGCGGTCCTATGCCAACTACTGAATTATCGGAGGCATAGCGAGAGAGTTCGATAACTAAACCGATTTCTGTTTTGAATACTTGCCAACAGTTAATAAACGAAACAACATTTATCAGGAAAAAAAGAGACCTTGCTCCGAAATTCTAAAAATGACGCACATTTAAGCCATTCAACACCACCAATTAATCACATAATTTTTTGTGTACATCTAACATTATAATTAAGTTATTAAACTTCGCATATAATTAAGTGCTTGTGCTGTAGAAAAAGCTTTCATTCATTATAAGCGTGTAGGCTTTTTATCTTCAAATATTAGAAAAATGGTTTTAGGCCAGGACAATTACGACGAAATCTTTCAAATGTGTCTCTAACGGAATTAGAGCCATGCCAATCTGTAACCCTCCTGGTCTATTTTTACATGACTTGCATTCCAAGTCAGAACTCTCCAAAGAAAGTTAAAGAAATAACGTATACTATAATATAATCTATAATGAATACGTTCGAACATATGAATTGCCAGCTTGTCTAGATCGTCAAAAAGATTTTGGAAAAACGTTTTCCCAGACTTAATACGTGGTTTTGCAAGATAGCGCACCCCTCATTATTCACTATCCGTTCGAAATTTCCTGGACGAACGATTTCCAGGCAGGCATGGGGATGAATTGAATCGCGCGGAGACTTTCTACAAACAAATTTCGCCGCAGTTAATACCATAGGGAAGCAACACGGTAATTTCGAGCAATACAAAATTTAAATAAAGGAATAAGAATATGAATTGCGGTAAATAGTGGACAATTTACTAAGTAAATTTAACTGCAGTAAATAAATTGGAATTACCAAATGATTGATTCATAAATTCATTAAATTGGTAATATTTCAAGAATGGGTTGTTTCATCGGCAAACAGATAGGTACATCCATTTATTCTTCAAAAAATCATGCTAGGCAATGCATTATGTAAACGTCAGACAAATAAGCATTAATAATTTTTGATGAAAAATAACCAAAAAGCATAGTGCGTGTAGCTCCTAGTCATAGGCCTGGGTAACTCAGTGAATTTTTAGGAGTTGGTGCAGTGCTGCACAAATGGCTTGATGCGCAAACTCAACGCACAGGCACAGTTCCGTTGCTGGATAAACGTTACTTATAAAAAATAAGGTAACCTTTTTTTCTAGTTGTTTGAACAAACTGGTCAAACATTAAGTACTCATAAAAATGTTGTTGACCTTTTCTTCAGATGTTAAAGTTTCAGTCTCGGCTCTGGTAAAGCTTTAATCCGCTTTAATGAATGCGGCTAATAATGAGTTATAACTCACCAACTCACAGAGCGGCATCAACTGAAACGGGCAACTCATCACAGTGTTACCCAGGCCCTACTACCGTAGTACCGTATATCTAATATTCCAACTTTTTGCGAACTTTCAATTAAAATTGTCCAAGCTATGACATAAATTTCAAATTGAAATAGGAACTTTAACGTCTTGCATTATCGTAATCGTGCAATACATATTTTGCTACGACATGCTTGGTTAAATCTTGCTACTTTAACATCTAGAATCTGTATCTGACAACCCTGTATTCCTGCATATTATTTTCCGATGGTGTTTTGAATTTTCCTACATCTATCCGACAAAATGTGTTGAAAGAAAACAATCTTCTTCAATGAGAAAGCCTCTTCTTTTTCCACACAGCAGACCGTTCAATTATACAAACATGTATGCACGAGATGCTGAAAATACTCACTAGTATGAGTGAATCACGAACGTGATTCGCTACAAGAGTTTAAGATTAGGGTTTCTTGGGGCAATATTGATACGCACTTACTGGATTCATTTCGATTACTATCCAATTATAGTGAAATGCGAACTATACTTCCAGGGTCTGGAAATTCAGTTTTCACTACGATTACATTTATCTCGATTGAACTAGAACTGAATAGATAACATTCTCCCGAACTCTTACAGAATATTTCAATAATTATTTTGAATATACCCGGAAAGCTCGAGGATTTGAAGCTTATTAAAGCGAGTCGAGTGGCGATTAGCAACTCAATTCGCTCTGAGTTAGCTGTAAATGGATCCAAAGCACCATACCGGAAACAGCCGAAAGTTTCATTAAGAATTAATCTACAGTGAGTCAAAATATGGTTACTCCCTTGACATTCTGAAATGTAACAACTAGACTCATCAAGAAATACTTTTCTATGATGGAATCTGTTACATTCTTATTTGATTCATATTACAAGTATGAACTAAACATACCCTGAGAATACGCTCTGAAATAAGCACTTTTACTTAGGTGTTTCGTTTTACTAAAACGACTCACTTAAGCTTACTTAAAAGAAATCCCCCAACTAGATCATCGAAGAAACAAAATAATGTAAAGAAGATGAAATCGTATCTTCGATTAAGAGTCAAACAATCACTTGTACAACTTTGTACAACGTACAAAGTTGTGCGAAATAAATTAAATATGAAAACTCAGTGTGAAAGTCATTTTGGGAGAAATACATACTTAAATCATATTTATCGCACGCGTCTTATCAGAATTGTTTCATTGAATTTGATGTAATTTTATATTAACACCCGGTGTCCCAGAATAATGAATGGATCTTCGGACATTTTGAGCCAGAATCGGCAGACATATTTGTAATACAAATTATCGTAATGGTAATTTTTATTCAAATACATCGTCGAATGCGCATTTTGAAGATCTAATTAATAAAAAAGATGTTTCTGAACTGTATATGTCGAGCATTAATGAAAAAATGACCAGACAAAGCTTTAAAGGATCTGTTTTCAATTCAGACGAACAACTTTTTTTTTGAAAGTTTCAGTTTAAGTCTACCAGTCATGAAGAAAATAGCCATGGTCATAATAATAATCAACTTATCAGACCCTAGAATAGAAAGCAACAGCCGTTGAAATGAAAAACTGTACTTTCATTAAATATTTTAGTTTTTTTTCAAATCCGAAGAAATATCGAAACGGAAGCAGCAGAAATTAGCACCTGTCCTACCAATGCGGAAACCAACACAATCTAAATAATGACTAGAAAGATGCAATTAAAACGGAATTAAAGGATTCAGCAGCTCCGAATCACATGTTATTCAGTACTATTATCACTAATTAATGCATTGACTTGCATAGCACTAAATGATTGTAACTTTTGTTGAGAAGTCAATGGTGGCTTAATTAATCCAGAAATTAAATTTTCATTCTAAATTTAATTCTGATTTATCTTGATTCTCCTTTTAATTCCGCTCCTGGTCATGCCAGGCAGTCAGCGGTCGAGTGAAAAAGTGAAATCAATTAGCTTAGGGCACTGCGGCCAGAAATTCCCGGCAAAAATTAAAAAACCATGTTACGCATGGTAATATCTGGCTAGTTGGGGTTTTACTTTTTTAATCAGTTTGATTGCCAATCGCAATCATTTTCATATTTTTCATTTTAACAAAAAAAACATTAAACTGACTAATGGCATTTTTCCATATACAGGGTTGCTCATTAGTGCGTCAAAGTGCGATATCTCAGTAAATATGAAGTTTACAAGAAAATTCGTCCAACGAAAGTTTTTCACGTTTA
>NW_026017110.1:13962786-13966991 GCF_020466585.1 Dendroctonus ponderosae | reverse complement strand
CGTAGATCATGATGTTCTGTTAGAATCGCTGAAAACTGTTTTCCAAAATTCGCAGCGGGTAGTGTACAGCATCGATTTCCGTGGAACCCAGTAGCTGTCAAAACTTTCACATTTTTACGAATAACTCGGAAATCGTAAATTTTTCAGGTAAAACGTTTGACACAAACTTAACTTAAATTTTGGCGACAAATCTGAAAATGAATGAAAAAAGGGGCGGTTCCATTTAAAAAACCAAAGTTGGTAACTACCACACGTTTATGATACACCCCGTATATTGGAAAATAATTTTAAAATGTGGACCTTTTAAACATGAAAAACTTTCGTAGGACGTATTTTCTTGTAAAGTTCATATTTACTGAGATATCGCACTTTGGCGCACTAATGAGCAACCCTGTATATAAATAATCTTTATTTCCTACAGAAAAAGGCTATCGACCCAATCGGTATTTCTGCCCTGATTTTCCATTTATAAAGCTATGTAATTAATATATCTTGAAACAGTCGAAGTACACAGTGCAAACAGAGGTCTTTACACTTGTCGCTGACAATTCACTGAAAAATCTAAAATACAATAAAATGAAATTTCAATTCGCATCTTTGCAAACAATCAACGTTATTTTAGTTCTTCAGTAAATATGATGCATCCTGCACTTTATAACGACGATCAACAAAAACGTGACAGCAATGTTATATGTAACCGAATTTCGTTGCCAATCTTTACCTTTGCATGCATTGTCTTTGAAGTAGCAACAATAGCGAACTTAAAATGAAATTTTATTTATGGACGACCTCCAATTATTGTAAATCGTAAATTTAGCTTTAAAATAGTAGGTAATTGAAAATTATTATTTTCCATGCTGATGCCAAGTAATAACACATGGCTAATTAATAATATTTAATCGGTCTCGAAATGTTTAAAGCATATCAAACATTATAAATAACTACCGATGGATATTTACATAATTCAGGCAAATAATGGATTGCATTAGACAAACGAAATCATTGAAGTGCACATGATTTCAACTAAGTAAATTGTGACAAATCACTTAATGCTCACATATTTATGTTAATTCAAATAGAACTAAATACGAATTTTCTCATTATTTTCACTCGCATTGTAAATATTTATGCCACACAACGCATCAATCTGCGTAATTCCATATAAGCAACGATAAACTAATTTAAAAATATACGAAAATATTATTCAAACGTGATGTTGAATCTAACCGTTCAATTAAGTGTGCATGAATGGTTGGTCATCATGTTAAAAAAAAACACTATCGCAATACATACTAAACAAAAACGTATTTAAATGATTCCCTTCCCACAACATGGGAGCAATTTTAATTACCAAACCAAAGTCCAAACTCATTGTAGTCCTACTATTTCCATTTTGTAAAGCAAATTGTGTATTTACGTATTAAGCAAAGTTAATATCGCAGTTATCGATTTTCTATAATAATGTAGCATCGAAAATGTACTACATAATACGCAGTAACTAATGTTGGAAGAATAAAGGTCAGGGTTAAGACATTTCATCACGGATCATTATTTCAGTTTTCTTATTACTTATATGAGTTAGACGATACAAAAGATAAAATAAGTTATATGATACATACCTGACGATTTTCGCCCGGACCCAGCAGAGGAGAATGAGCCTGAAATAAAAGAAAATATATGTTAAGCCTTTGCTTGCACTGTGATTAATATCCAATCGTATACTAACTTTGTATATAATTTAATTTAATAATAATTTAATTTCGTGTTCAGTTAGAACCAATTGACAACTTTAAAAAAAGTAACGTTTTATTACTATTAATAACAGTAAAATGCAAAATTTGTTGGAACAACTTCTTTCTTCATTTTGTATATACTTAAGTAAAATAAGATACATGTTATAATACATTTAAAATTAGAAAATATGCCTGATAAGGTTAGGTTCGATCAAATGTCGGTTCTTTCCTTTATAAAAAAAAACTCACCAATACCAGCCACGTCTAGAAAATCGACATGCGTCATTAGGAATCATTCATAAATTTAATGCATACCTGCTTCTGTTCGATTCGAATTAGTTAAAGTTCTGAAGACAATATATATTGCTACTTTATTCTATTAGTTACTTGACATTTTATTGAAATTCGGCGTTAAGTTCCAAATCGAATTACCTATTTATTGCTCTAATTGTCGTTTTCTCAGTATTTAATTGGTGCGATCCCTGAAGTTGATACAAACTTTTGAGGCAAGTAGTAGGTATATACTTAGCCAAAAAGATTTTGGCGGATTGAAATTTTCGAATCAATTTTGAATCACCATTTTTAAAAAGAGGTTCCACAGAAATATTTTAATCATTGTTCGGACAGTTTGCAGAACAGGAAATGATTTTCTCAACTCAATGAGTAGGTCAAATATTTGTGTTAAAAATTTTGAATTATTAATGTTATATTTCTCCTCGGTCATAATTTGGTTTGATATATCTTATTTAAAAAGAATGTAGCATTTTAAATATTCTATAATCAAATGAAACTTACGATATAACAAAACACAAACATTAAAAACAACTAACAACAAAATTATAAACTGAACAAGTTTCAAAAGCATAAACATGTTGCGGTAACACAAATGAAAAAAGATAATTAAAAAATCTGCAGAAGGGAACTGGAAAAAAATATGGATCAATGTTCATCAATTAAAATTCTGTAATTTTAGCAATGTTTTGCTACCTCAACATACTATTCTATTAGTTATATTATTATTATATATAATTATAATTATAATTAATTATATTACTTATTTTGACCGATTCCGTTATATGACAAATTCCTAGCATTAAAAGATGTCGAAGCAAAAATATGAAAATTATAAGAGGTTTTGAACCTATTGGATTGACCGTCTTTAGAACTGTATTTCGCTAAACAAGTTTCATCAGAAAATGCTAATCTGTAAGGAGAAACGGATCGGGTTTCCCAGGTTTTGCTCTCAACTTGGCGAAGAAACTTTCGGATAAAAAAATAGAAATATTCTCCAGATTTGTTTTAGACTATATTGATAAAATGCTCAGATGCGACTTTTTGCAGGTTTGCGGAACTTTTCAAATCACCCTTAAAGAATATGAACTTTGAAAACTTGTTAGCTCTGTTGATAAAACTGTGTTGATAAAATTGGGTATAATTTACACTTTTTTCAGTTCCATCATTTATTTTCATAGTAACAAATTTATGTATCGTATAAACTAAATCGAATGACAAATTTGAGAGTTGATCTTGCAGCTAAGCATGCACTGTAGCTATCTCACTATCTCAGTGTTCACGCATTCCATTTCATTACTTAAATTACTTGCTGTTTATTTATCTCTCGGGCTCCACATACAGCCGCAGACTTGTGTGTGCGAATCTGCAGATACACGGGGATGGATTCAAAGCAAATAAGTTAACAGTTTCGCCATATGTTCCGCTTGGCCTCTCACCAACGCAATATCCCGAAATTAAATTAAATAGTGACGAAAGGGTGAATACTCCAATGTAATTAAACATCAACTCAGATCCGAAAGTTTTCATAATGCCGTTTATTTTAGGTAAAATATCAAATTATATGTGGTGCAATTAAAAATAGGATTCAATTGCATATTGCTTACTCTTCAGAAAAGATGAAGATGTTAAAGTAGCGTTTGCTTATCGCAAAAGAAACCCGCAATAATCAAAGAACAATTATTTATTTTCTCAGATACTTAATTATTTATTTTAAAGCAATTAACGAAATAGACCATTTGAACGAGACAGGAACGCCAAAACATAGTAGCCCCAGTTGCAAAAGAAATCAAAATTGCTATAGCATATACAGGGTTGCTCATTAGTGCGTCAAAGTGCGATATCTCAGTAAATATGAAGTTTACAAGAAAATTCGTCCAACGAAAGTTTTTCACGTTTAAAAGGTCCACATTCTAAAATTACTTTCCAATATACAGGGTGCATCATAAACGTGTGGTAGTTACCAACTCTGTTTTTTTAAATGAAACCCCCCCTTTTTTTTGTTATTTTCAGATTGGCCGTTCAATTTTAATTTATGTTTGTTTCAACCGTTTTACCAGAAAAATTTACGATTTCCGAGTTATTTGTAAAAATGTGAAAGTTTTGACAGCTACTGGGTTCCACAGAAATCGATGCTGTACACTACCCGCTGCGAATTTTGGAAAACAGTTTTCAGCGATT
>NW_026017110.1:13948194-13961787 GCF_020466585.1 Dendroctonus ponderosae | reverse complement strand
GTAGTGTACAGCATCGATTTCTGTGGAACCCAGTAGCTGTCAAAACTTTCACATTTTTACGAATAACTCGGAAATCGTAAATTTTTCAGGTAAAACGTTTGACACAAACTTAACTTAAATTTTGACGACAAATCTGAAAATGAATGAAAAAAGGGGCGGTTCCATTTAAAAAACCAAAGTTGGTAACTACCACACGTTTATGATACACCCCGTTATTGGAAAGTAATTTTAAAATGTGGACCTTTTAAACATGAAAAACTTTCGTAGGACGTATTTTCTTGTAAAGTTCATATTTACTGAGATATCGCACTTTGACGCACTAATGAGCAACCCTGTATAATCTACAGCTGGTAAATTATCAGACTGATTGACTGAAAGATACGAAATCGAATTTTCAAAAGGAATAATATATAAATTACCAACCAATTTTACCAATCGCCAACGCGTAAACTAATTTGAACATTTGCAGCTGGGCCTGAAAGTGTATTTAATGCACTCCCTACAAATGAACCAACTTAATATGATTTCCAATACACAAACATAATTATAACAATTCGAACAAGAAACAATATGGACGTTACCCCGTTCAGCTGAATCCGGCGAATCATAATTGTTATGAAAATTTACGATTAACGTGTTCTGATGCGTTTCGAATTGAACATTTTCCTGTCGGAATATCATGAAAGCGAATGTTATGATAAATCTGACGAAATGGAAAGAAATCGAAGAAATTCAAACATTGTCTAAAGTTCTTATTGCAATTTAATGTGTAACGACCGTGCTCAGGAGTTGTTTCAAAAGAAGTATTGAGATAAATGCTGGGGCGGAAATTGCGATTTCAGTGAGTAAAAGTGTTTGTACTTATTTTTTAATTAACCGTGCTATTACAGCAGCACTAATGTTAATCTCTCGATTAATGTTGGTCTGTCCGCTGAACGCGCACAACTCAGGGCATTTGGTAATCTTAAGAATACTTACTCGTGATTTTCCTTCTGTCTACATTCTAATTCTATACAATAATGAGAATTTAAAATGAATCAAAATTCAATGTAACTATTCGTTACTAGAGGAGACGTGAAGTTCCGAATTGCGGGTCGAAAATTGTGTGTATCGTACGTATCGAGAGTCGTCAGTTATTCCAGAAATTTCCAATTAAATCATATGTAGGTAAATGTATGTAAAATGGTTAGTATGCAGTTGACTAATATATGTTTAATATAAAAAACTTATATAAATAATGAGACATTTTATTTATTTAATATTGCATGGCTTTTTTATTACTAAAAACAAACTGTTTTTAATTAATATTAGATAAATCTCTGTATCCCTATGCGAAAAAGATCAAATGTAGCTGATGAAACTAAAAGGCAAATAAAAACGAATTTACTTTTTCCTAATACATAAACTGTTACATTACTTGTACACAAATATAATGACAACAATAACTTTTTTGCATATGTATATTGTGTATTACTACTAAGTACTGTACTGTATTATGACTAAGTAGCTTTTTTCCCCGTTTATTGTGATTAATATACAAGGCTACATTTCAAAACGGACCACGTTAAATATTTTAAAAATTGAAGAATTACGCAAGATACAAAAATATGTCAACTTACTACAAGACAAGGAGCATGTAGACAAATCAGAATATATACTACAATATGCAGACGACACTGCACTGGTCGCACATGGCAAAACCACACTAAATAGGGGCGTAGACAAGCTTCAAGCACTGACAAACACAACAACATGGTTTTACAAATGGAGACTAACATCGAAACCCACAAAAAATCCACTCCTACTGTCAAATAATTTTATTAAACCGGGCTCCCCCACAATTCAAGCCATTGCCAATTTAGATAAAAACTACTATCACTATCAAATTTCAAGAGGCCCCCACAGAGTTACACATCATATTAACTAGAAAAAAATTATCTGTCCAACGATACATACAAAAAAGTAAAGAGTAGAATAAAGTTAAATCGGACGGATATTGGATGTTAAAGAAAAAAGATGTGTCATGTCGAGAGAGAAATGTTAATGTCGAAATTTCTTGTTATTTATTCGACTTTTTAAATAAAAAAAAATAAAATAAGTAAATGAATTTGTTTAAAATTTCACCGTACGCCACTGTGTCTTACGTGCAATACGTATGATTCGACAAATGCCATATTGCAATAATTTTTGGAAATTAAATTCGATAATTTTAACCAACCATTTAACCACCACCAACAAATTACCTTCTTAACTGTAATGTCTCGGAATTAATGACTTTGTTGAACACAAGCTTGCACAATGTATTTTTTAAACAAATAATAAATGAGTCATAAATAATGGAAGAGCTGTTTATGAGACAATTTACCTAACTTAATTGTAGCTAAAATGTTGAGTATGATTTTAAAGTAGGGAGGTAGGTAGATAAAATATAAAAAGCTAAACAAACCTATGTATTAGTCTTTTTAAGAAAGTTACACATTTATTGCATAAATTGGAAAATAGTATATATGTATGTTACATTAAGTGTGGAAATCAACCGTTCATTCCAAGTATTATCCCATACCGAAATATCAAATAAAAATTAATACTCACAGTGTCTAAATTAAATAAGGATGATACTTTCTTCATAAATCCTTCCTTTTCCTGTTTACTCTTTTTTCTTCTTGTCGTCATCTTGAAAAACTTGGTAGTTCTTGAATTTTCCGTTCACAGTTCATTTAATTTTAAAATTTTGTAGTAAGTATGCAGTAATTGCCCTGCTTCAAAAAATAATCAATCCCAATAATTTTATATTTTTAATAAATCAAGATATGAGACAGAGCTGTGTACTTGATCTAGAATCATTTTAATTGCTTTTGAATTAATTATCAATGTATAACTGAAAATATTATTCTATTCTCTTGATGTTTACAATACCAAAGATTATTTTAAGAAATCAGCATCAGTTTTTAAAAAGTGTAAAAGAACAGTAAATAACTTTTTGCTATACCAATCCGAAGTGGAGCAGTCATAATCATCAGAAATATATATAATACAACATATATATTTCTATATATATATAGATATATCAAATACAACAGAAACCGAAAAAAAACGAAAGCAAAATAAACAATGAACAAATCAACGGTGTAGGAGTAGATCAGAATAGCTGCGAGAAACACGAATTCGGAGTTAAACTTTTGTGAATGAACAAATTTGTTTTAATTTATTTATGTAACGAATGTATACTGAATGACGTAATGTACGATGAATACTGAAATTATCTCTATAAGTATATTTATATTACTTTTTATACCATTCGATATAAATGCTGATGTGCTTTTGTTACAGTGATTTGACGATTCACCCATAGTTTACAGGAAATGTAGAACTACACTTCAATCACTTCGCAAAGTATCTGAATCAATGTTGTAGCTATCATTGAATATATGTACATTACACACATTAAATATAACCGATGATCGATTACAATAGAACTGAATTACAAGAGAAATACACAGCTCTGATTCACCTGTCTACCAAATATGTATAGCTTCTTTTAAGGATCATTAATTGCATTGCTGATAAATGGGTACATGTCTTACCGTTTAAGTCAAAATCTATGTATCTTAGTTCTGAATTCTTAATCAACTCATATAGGGTGTGATGCTGGTATGAGTTCGAACACTTATTTAATAAAACAATTGGCTTATTAATTAGTTACACACCAATCATCACGTTACAATCATGTTAGATTCTTTTCAAAACTTTGATCAATAAATTTGGAATATTTTTTCCACACTATTAATCGCAGTGGTAGCATTACTTTACTCTTGCTTGGTTTCTTGAAGAGACAAATTTCACACTGGATAAAAAAGCACCCGTATCCAATGGTACCACGTCTAGTGAGATAAAATATAGGGAAACAGCGCTATGCATAAACCACATGTTGATGACCTATTTCTAACACGGCGAGTGGATTTGCTTCCACCCAAAGATGAATATTACGAAAATTTAAAATTCCGATTGTGGTAAAGCCGGCTGAACGGTAAATTAAATTATCTCTTTAAAATGGGAAACTATTTGGTATTGTTCAGCAATTATCATTTTGTATGGGTATGTAGAATGAAAAAGTTAAATAAAATTCAAATTAATTTTTACTTTGTGCCTGATTGAAGTGGTGTTTAAATAAGAGTGATTTTTGTTCATGGGACTAAAATTGTATTTACCAATATATACAATTTTTTGCCTGGATCCAGGCAAAAACTAAATGTTTGAAACTTAGAGAAAGGCGCTTTCTAAAACAGTTGAAAAGTAGATATTTTGAATTTTGGCCAACCTTTTATTATAATCTTTTAATTGTTGAATTCAAATTTTGTAACTTTAATAAAATCTAATTTATTTAACGTACAATATTTGTTGGTATAGAAAATTCAGATTCAAGTAGCAGACCAAACTTTTTTTTTTTAATAGAATTTATGTACTTAGTTCGTAATGCATATTCGAATTCTAAATTAAATTCTACCCCCATTGAATATAAAAGTTTTGTTTTGAGTTACTATTTATTGAGTTTTGGCTTCTGCCTTTGGATTCGCAATTATAAAAAATGTACTTAAGTAAAAATGTTAAAACAGACAGTTGGAGGTATTAAAGTTTAGTTTAATTTAAGTTTATTTAATTGTATTATTGTATGGTCAAATATACAGACCAAACTAATTTTTTAATTAGTTAAATATTTCCCATTTAAATAAACCCTTTAGATATAGCAGAAATAAAAAAAAACTTTTATTTGCGGAAAAATATATACTTAGGCAAATAATAAAAATATGAAATATATACTTATGAAGACTTTCAATCTGGCAACCTTTAATCAAGCATTATTTTAACGAAAAATAACATCTCGTTAACAGATATAATATTTAAGAAAATATAGAATTAATAATATACACAATAAGCACAATAACAGCAACTTCTGAACTTGGACTCAATTATTTTGCGAGTCTATGATTCGACTCGCACGATCAGATCGGAAGGAAAAATGAGTAAAAGCTTCGGAAATTAATTATCTAATAATCTCAAATTTATAATTGCTCAACATGACTTCCGATTCTTTCGAACCAGTCACTCTTCAGTCTCTTAAAGGTAGAATTAATTATCTTTTAATTAATCTGCAAGTTAAATTTGAGCAAGGTTCTCAAGACATATTTTAAAATAAACTAGACTTTAATCTACAACTTTTCTGTTTAATATAGTTCTTTCTTCAAATTTAACATGTTCTAATGTTATTTATCAATTTATTTATTTTTTACTACATTACTAGGAAGTTAAAAACTAGTATTTTAACTAATTCGTAGATTTGAGATGCATTTTAATTATAGATCAATTTATTTTAAGAAAATTTTTCAAAATTTATTTGAATTAAGTAATTAAATTAGTACTTAACTGCGAGAAATTAATAAAAAATATTTTTCTATAATTGAGTTAGGTACCTACCTACCTAAATCGCGAATTAACTGCAAGATTAATAAACTTGGAAGTGATTTATTATATACAATAATGCAATTAGATATACTTAAACTGTTCAAAAAAATAAACGTGTACCAAATGTTCCCAAATTTTTGAACTGGACAAATTCTCAGTGTTTCGAGCGATTTGATTTCTTTTGGAAGTGTTATACATATAGTCCCGTTATTTTCCTGGAGGTCCGTGTTTTTGTCAGATAAATTTCCTACAAGATAGGATGCAACAATGCAAAATTTCAGCATGCTCCCAGTTGAACAGAAGAGCGCTTTTTTGGATATCAATCCCTGTAGGATTGATATCCAAAAAACATTACCTAATATAGATCTCAAAACGGATTTCGGATCCACTTTATTTACAGGGTGATCTCTGAAAAATCAGCTTTTTGGTATTGCAGTGATAACATGTGTTCTCTTGAATCGATTTTTGCAAAACTCTAGGTTTTGTTGAAGCTAAAACTTATCAAAAAAGTTAATCGACATAAAATAAAAAGTAAGTGTACAAGGTTTCATTAACCACCAGGGACACAAAGAAAAGTAAAGCCTCAAACAAAAATCAAATAACTCGATGTAATCAGAATTTATCTAGTTTCAAAGTAAAAACAAATTTGTTTCTGTAAGGTTAATTTTGCCAAGCAGTTTAATTTAAAATATAGCTAAGTGCACCTATTTAAAGTAGGCAAACAATTTGGACTTCGACATACTTAATAGGTCCCAAGTGAAAATGAAATTGTTTATTAGATAAAAGCATGAACCATTTATCAGCAATGACAAATTAATAATTCCCATTTGCCTCAATTTGAAATTGCCTCAACAAATGCCAGTATATAAAGATGGAGCAAATATGTAATTTACTTTAGGTACACAAGCACATGTAGTACTTCAGTACATAAATGCCTCTTCTCGCTTTTTCTGTATTTCGATAAATAGAAACATGATTCAGTTAAACTAGATGCTCACCTACTTCGTTTTTATTATTATTTTATTTATTGGGTATAGATATAAAGTAGTAGTAAGGTAGGTACTTACTAAGTACATCAGCATTTTTTTCTCGAGATGAGAATAGCTGCAAGATGTACCATGTTTTGAAAGAGTAATTTAATTAAACATATTTTAAGACCTTTATAAGGAATATAATGAAATTGCTTGACCCTTTACAGATAACTTACAAATGACAATTGTTTATACTTAGTACGTAGGTACTTTCTAGCATTTCCTGATGCAAATCTGATCTAGCAGGCATACCTTTACTAAGCCAGAAAAATGTAGCAATTCTTAACGGTTGTAGGTACCAGTCAAAATGTAGGCGTAGCACCGTGACTCAATCTAAAAACCTTTATCTTTAGCATTGAATTTGAGGTTATGTCCGACTAATCAGCAATAATTCCATGTTTTATGGATTAGCACTGTCCCCGAACGAGTTATTAACACATTCTGGTACGAAAACCAGGTCCACTTTACATGGCTAATACAAAATACCCAACTACAATACCGAAACTAGTAGATACAGGCTGATTATTGACAAAACTTTGCCTTAGAAAATTAACGCTATTTTCACAACACTTCACACTCCACGTGAACAATTTTTCGCTTGCCTATTGTAGATGTAGTGGTGAAAGGAACACTTTCTAATTTAAAATTCACCGTAAACATCGGAAAATGTCAAAATTAAATTTTCGGACACTTGTAGCTTCACGGAAACTGCAACGGTTTTACTTTGCTACGTTGCCAAGTCTACAAGAAAAAATCTGATAAAGTGACCATTCGTATGGTTAGTTAGTTAGACTATGACTAGATAATCTATGATGGTCACCATATACCTCGTGTAGATTTTCTCTCACCTCACCTATATATAATATAAGATCTTTTGGTTATAAACAGTTACTTTAAAGCTAACCGTTAAAAAAATAGTGCCATATCTGTCTTATATTTTGTTGTCTACAGGTCATCACAAATCGGTTTCTAACACAAGATTGTGCAGAAAAAACGTATGTTCTAACAAGATTTTTTGAAATCCTTGATGCCAAAGAAAGTTGAAAATTCGACTGGTTTAATGAATAATTAACTACATTTGCGGAATATTTATTGCTTTTTTATCCAATAAGCGTTAGCATCATGTGCCCTGTTACCTGTGCTCCATTTGCTAACAACCACCCTGTATACATTTTCCGTGAATGGTATAAAAGTATAAAACAAAAATGCATTATATCCTTGAACCCTGAACAAGTAAGTTGATGGATAACACTATAAATAATCATGGCTGTAAAAGCCTGAACACTTTCAAAAATATTTATGTACATTGCAAAAACAGAAAACTGTGATCTGCGCTAGTTAAATTCTAGATCGAGGACAAATTTGCAAAATAAAAAACTTAAACGGACCACTTTTGTACTACAGTCAATATGAGACATAAAAATTGGTGGCTTTTGTAATTTTGTGGCTTGGAGTCCACAAAAAAGATCATGCAGTTATACACAAAATCATTATAATTTAGTATGTACAGAGTGTTTGATATGTTATCAGCCTTCTTGAATATCTTCAAAGGGGATATTGCAGGCCATTCGAGTTTGAACTCTGCTTAACATTATCTTCTTCGTTCACTATATTTTTTAAATAAACTCCCTATCAACTTTCAGGATGGTTAAACCGTGCATTTTACTCAAATTACATATTTTTGGTCAGTAATACGAAAACCATCAATCCGATTGAAAACATATGGAGCATATTGTATTAAATTCATCATGCAATAAACGTATTATTTACTTCTTCTTTCCACCTCAAATCATTATTATCTACAATTTTCAACGAAAAAATGAATGCACAATTTATGTATATGTAAAGGTTTTGAACGCTATGCGTGAAATGGGGCCTATCTGACCTATGCACAAATGTTGGTCACATATCTAGAATTGCCTATACATGTGCAGTAATCATTAGTATGAGATTCCACTTTAAAATAGTGAGTTCGACAACGCTGGCTCAGAAATGAAATGCATGCCTTTGATTATGGCACAGCGGAATTTTTCTGCAGGGACGTATTGAAATGAATGTTATTTGTTTGAAATGTTTCGAAATGCAAGATTTAAAATTAGTGTGAGATAATTAGAAAAAGATAATTGATGGATTATTCCTTAATTTTAATATCAAATAAAATACATTATACGTTATGTACAGAGAAAGCTATAAAGGCTGGTTAGTTCGGGTTATATTCGCTAAGCAATTTAAGTAATAGCTGAGCTGTTATGATTTTCTTCATTAGCATTCTATTATATCTCACATTTTGTTTATTTTCCAAGCTTTAAAAGGCAAAATTAGATATTCCCAAGTTAATTTTATAAAAAACGATAAAAAACTAAAGCATTTACCTTTCGTAAAATGCAACAAGAAACAATTAAGTATATACAGGGTGATTCAAAATTGGCGTCATTCCTCTGGGGGTGTTGTCTGACGTTGTTATAGGAGTACAGAAAAAATTGTAAAAGAAATGAATTGTTAATAAAAACTGAGAAATTTGCAAAAAACTATATCAGAAATACGGCAGCAATGTTTTTCAAGGTAATCTGCCTAATTAACATTGCGCAAATACCTGTTGCTTCGTAATTATTTAAAACTCTAAAACTTTAAAGCGCATATCCGCACATTCGTGAAAGGAAATTCAAAGTAAGTCACAGTTTGACAAATTATTGTTATTATTGACAAGGGCTATCCACCTGTAACTATCTGTTAATGGCGAAAAACATCATTGCCGCTGTGCCTTTTCATCAAAAAATTGTAGAAGAGAACTTTTTCGATATCAAAAATTTTCGTAATTTGAAGGAAAGTTCGTAATTTTTCTTTTTGAATGCTTAAGTATTCCAATAGGCTGCCAATCCAACGTGGGATTTTTTCAAAATAATTCTTAATAACAAAGTTGAAATTCGATCTTCAACTGTTAATATCTTCTAGAAATTTTCAAAAAAGAAAATTTCAATATTTTTCTGGTACTCCCCAAGGGAGCCTCTATCACCCCTTAAAAGGAATGACGCCAATTTTAAATCACCCTGTATAATTAAAGAGACTTTAACGACCCATTCTACACGTCGCCTTTTATCGTGTGCCTCAGTTAGGAACAAATTATCCAAATTTATCATCTAATAACATTTTGGAACAACTTCTACCGCTACCTAGCAAATTTTTCAAAACTATTTGCCCCTACGTTCATTAATCATCGGATACCCACCATGAATATATCTTATTTTAACGATTTTAAGGAAATAAAAAATACACACTTGTAGACGAAGTGCACTTTTCAGAACATAGTCTTGATTATTAACAAACCGAAATTAGTAGGCACCGACTAACCATAAAGTATCTCAGGTTAACTTTGGACTCCCTGTATATGTGCCAAAAAGTTTCAAGACGTACAGCAAAATATTTCAAAGAAACCAAATAATATAAGTTATATAAAAAAAACCTTTCTGCTTCTTGAGATCTAGAGAATCTAATAGATGTATAGGTACTTAACGAAATACGCTATGCAAATTTGCAAATTGCAATGTATAAAGCTCTCATCGGTAATCTTGCCAATTATGAAATTTTACAACATGCGCGTTTGTAACACTTTCTTATTTACTAGATAACCAAGGCCAGTAAAATGTGTGTCGATTCTAATATGTTTTAATTGATAATACCCTTGTCTCCCCTCTGTTGATTATGATTCATTAGCAATAGTTCTACTCGAGGTTGGGTCATTTTCCATTTCATGCGTATTCAAAAGCATTCTTTGAAACGTCGGATGATATTACAAAAATTGAAATACCTTGCATATTCGTCGTATGGAAAATAAATAAATCAATTATGGCAATTTGGAATTCCCATGCGAACAAATAATATATTTTCTTTTAGTATGCGATATAATTCCGAATTTGTTTTAGACAAGTATGGATATGTTTATACTTTTAATGCATTATTCATTTCTGAACTGGTGTTGCTACAGCCGGCCTTAGTGAATACGCCTTAGTGAATACGCTTCATCTCTAACAAGATGAAATTGTATATTATTTTCTAACCTCTTCATACAAGACCGCAACTCATACGTCATATTATTTCTCATAATCTTTGGAACTTGTTAAACTGTCGATTTAATTGTGTTACAATTTTGATCCTGTTGGCGAAACTGGTTTGACACATCGAAAATAAAAAGCAAATGTTTCCTTGAGAAATAAAAGTTTGATAGATGTGTTTTTGAGTGATGATGTATATTTAAAAGAACATGTAAATTTTATTGTTGTATAATACGGCCCTGTTTCCTAATTTATAATGCGGCAGGTACTCAATGTGACTGCAACTGTGACCCTAGAAGAGGTGGGAATTATAAACCTGTAGTACTTTCATAGTAGGTCGACTTATTTTTCAATTGGAATTTTCTACTGAATGTGAATAAAGCCGTTTCAAAGAATACTCAAAAGATTTTATTTAAAAGCTCATGTATTCACTTTTCCTGCACGACTGATTTATTAGCATCAATTTCAAGGTTTCCCAGTTTTCTAGCTAATTAACTGCAATCACGTCTACACATGTTAGCAAAAACAATTAACGACATGTTACTAAATGGATAAGTATTTTCAATTAACATTTCTACGGATTCGTCAACACCTTTCTCAATCGATTGATTAAATTTTTTCCTTGTTTTGCGGAATTGTTGAAACGTTAGGTTTTATATGGACAGTTGTATGTTGTCATGTTGTGGTATCTGTGTATGATTTATGTTGAATCGTAGTCAATATATGTGCTTGTTTCTTTACAACTTAGGGCTCTCTTGAAATAACAACCACAATTTTAATTGATCTTGGGCCATTTTCCTACGTGCTATAAGTGTATAAAGAAAAATATCAACCTTAATTTAATTTGATCAAATTGAAGTAAGTTTTGCATATGTGGATGAAATTAGTTAGTTAGAGTTCATGATGACTTTGGAATTACCTTTGTCGGCTTTCAGGACATCGATGTTTGAATTCCTACTGATTTCGTAATTATTTTAACCGAGTCAAAAGTCTTCTACATTACTTTTTAACTAAAACTAATCCCATATTTTTTAGTAGTCTTAACACTTTTTTTTTTCATAGTACACGAAGAAAAAACATATTCTCTACTGATATACGTAATTACAAAATGTGACTAAAAATGGAAAACTTTTAATATACACTGGTCAATTTAAGTAAAATGTTCTGCTCTAGAATAAAATACTTTTATTTATGACAATATCGAAAATTGCTATCAAGAAAAGTGTATCCGAACTTCGAATAAAAACTATGTTTAAATATAAAATTACATCCAATTTTATGGAAAAAATCAAAATTAATATTTTCCGACAAACCTCGTATACGAGTGAAAATTTCGATGTCTGATCACATTTATTCAGTCATTTAGATGTATTTTAGGTATTAAAACGTGCAGAACTTTTTAATAAGAGTAAGTCTTTTTCGTACAACTAATAATAAACATTTCCTATTTTCCATTGTTATTTTCCGCAAATTTTATGATCATCATATATTTATTTGAGCGATGATGGATACAAAGGTTGTCTAAGTACAAAAAGGGCAATGATAAAGAAACCGGGAAACAAACATTATTGTAAAAACACTAAAGTTAATCTTAGGCCCATTTTCATCGAGCGATCTTAAACCAGTTTAACGTCTGAAACTCAGTTTGACGCGCGAAACGGATTTCACCAGAACCTTAAACTCAGTTTGTGCTTAAACGCGTTTAAAGAAACGAACTGGCCGATTTTGGGCGTTTATAGCTTTAAACGCCGTTTAAAGACTTGATCTAACCTCACTGTCTAAAGAATTGTTGTTGTCGGTCGACAAAAAAATAATAAAATAGAAATGGCACGTAGGCCAGTTTATAACTTAATTTTCGAAGAAGTCTATGAATATTTTAATGTTACTTATGTACTTTGTCTGTCCTGTCTGTAATTGTGTCGCCGATAAGCCAACTTCTCGGTGATTTGAGGTTTTATGTCACAGAATGCATGCAAATTTCTGCTAGAGATTTTAAGGGTTTCAACACAACTACATCACATCCAATTGCACATAGGGTGAGCTCCTCGTTCTGGGTTTTGTGAGATTCCAGCGAAGATGTTTACCCAGTAAAATGCTTCCTGACTCCTCCGCTTGCCTTGTTTATTCAATGAATTTTATAAGGAGCTGAATGGGCGTCCGCAGAACTTCATTTTCTACTTGTTTAAGTAATTTTTCAAATATAAAATCTAATAAACACGTGTATACCAGTCATAAGCCATACACGAATGCACAAACCGTGCATAAACAAAGCAAACTTTAAAATTTTACAGTTAGTTCGAGCAGAAAGTTTGGGTTTGATAACGGGTTATTGACGTCATAGACCCAAATGGTTCCTTGATAAGATGATTTTGCGATGAGAATCGTAATATTTCTCACTATTGCAACGATGCCAGTGTTTCCAGTTTCTTAAAATGCGTTTCAATAAACGCAGTTTTTGAAACGTACCGAAACGCTGGTGAAAACGGTCCGTCGTTAAACGCGTTTAATTTCGGCGTTTAAATAAACTTAGTTTCGTCAAACTGCGTTTCGCTTGTTTCTGATGAAAATGGGCCTTAAAAACATAATTTTCATCGAATGGTAGATGCGCGTTACTACCGGATAAAACGAATTTTACAAAATTTTCAATTTGGCTTTTTTGATTACTATTTTATGACTGACTGAAGATATCTGATCATTTTAGATACAAATGCATTTTCTTTATTATTTGTTATTATATTTTGATACTTAAATAACTATGTATAACAAATGTGTTTGGTCAAGATCTGCTTCGTTTACCCTAACAAGAACGGACATGTTAAACACGATCTTTACCATGATTATCCATGATTTACAATTTACTCCGTGAATCAAAATAATATATAACTTTCTACAGGATGTTTGAAAATAAATTCCACAAACTCCGAAGGATTATTTCACTCATCCATAGCAATGCCATAGGGCAAAAAAGGTATTAATAAACGGTAATTCGATAATTTTCAAAAAAACTTACAGCGATAATTTCACGTCGTCATGGAATCATAATAAATATCACT
>NW_026017110.1:13933745-13947195 GCF_020466585.1 Dendroctonus ponderosae | reverse complement strand
CACTCGTCCTTCGGACTCGTGAAATTATGGAAAACATGCAATCGTGAAAAATTATCGGTAATTTCAAAGCACTCGTGGTATTACCCCCGATAATCCCCGTGTGGAAAATAGAAAGCAGTTTGATATAAAATTTTAAGCCTCAATCAATAGGAAGATACAAATGGGCAAAAACAAATGATTTTTTTTCTTACAAACGAAGCGCTAGGAAATTGTCTAGCGAATTAAACTTCATGCGGCAAAGCAACATTGAAAACACTGATATTAATAATACAAAAGAATAATTTACGCTTTATTTTTGTTTGGAATCAACTGATTTTATCCGAGAGGTATAAGAGAGAATCCGTTTCTAAATGTTCCAAATGATCTTGATTCAAATTTTCTCAATGTCTTTACGGGCGTTCTTCAAAAAGTCAGTTAGGAAAAGACTTTGACAAAATTTTAGCTTAGATAAACCAAAAAACTTTTTGTTTATCACTGTTTTTGCAATGCAATAACACCCTAATTCCATAACTAAACTAGTTTTTGCCTTCCACAGTCAATCACCCTGGCAAATTTTTCCCTATTATATTGAATCACCCTATACAATATTATCTGATCATACAGAGGAAATTTATTTCTGAAATTAATCAGGATTGAATACAAAATATTTACGTTGAATTTCACGTAAGGATAATAAAATAGCCGGCACGATATCATCTAGCTTATAAAGTATCACTGATCCATAGATGGACACTGATCTAGCAAACCATGCACGAAAAAGAACGACGGTATTTGCTTTGATTACTTATCTAATTTTGAGTACACGTTTAGTAACACATATTTTTCCAAGACATTCGCCGTTTGATCAAAAACTATTTTAACGTCAATTTATAAGTTTCCTACAGAAAAGGAAATTACTAGTTCTGATAAACCGAATTGCAACCAATGCATCCGTTTAAAAATAATTTGAACTATTAAATACAGTTAAATTTATTAAGTTTTGAACTTACTTGATCGGTGTCATTTCCTTGCCAGCTATCGTTGCCCTGAAAAAGAAGACCTGGGTTAAAATGGTCAGTAACACTGCATAACGCATTAAGGATATTTATCTACAAATCACAGCTAATGGTACATATTAGCGTATACTATGTATATTTATTGTGCTAATAATCAAATCGCATCAAGCTTAATTAGGAAAAAGGAAAAAAAGTTAGACAAAAGAAACTCAAACAAAATTAAACGGAAATACCGAGGAGAAAGTAAGAAAATTTGAAAGTTCTGAGTGGAATATCATCACAGTATAAATTCATTTTACCCATAATTCATATAACAGCAAAAGAAGTTGATGTAAAAGATAGCAGAGAGGGCATACTGAAAGATGGTTTCTTCGCGGTATTGGTGAATGCTAAAGATAATCAAAGTTAAATCTAGGATCGCTACAAAAACACAATTGTTAATATATTAGGATATATACGAACAAAAAAACAACGTTGTACAACTCGAAACTCAATTCTCTCAGTCCACATGCGACTTCCAACCAATATTAATTACACGTTTACCACACTGGATACGAAAATATTAATTTTTTGATGCACATAAAAGTGTCCCTTGCAATGGGCATTTTGAAAATGAATTTCTCACAGAGCGTAAGACCTGTAAGCGTACCTGAAAGTTTTATTAGCTTCCCAGGTGCGTTTATTACTACTTATTAATTTTCAAATAGTTTAATTAACTCAAACCAATTTTTTCAATATATATTCCATCAATATGTCTTATATGTAAGTCGCGAAATAAATTCGCTTTGAGAAAAACCATGAAAAAAATAGTTTAGTCAATTGAAATATTTGAACTTGAAAGTAAATAAAAACGCTCCTAAGTTAAACTTTGGTATACAAGAAATACAGCCAATTCCCCCTTTTCCTCCAACCAAAAGAAAGAAGCAGGTAGCTTTCCCTGGCCGTTTCTAAAACATTCATTTTCAAAATGCCCATGGCAAGGAAAACTTTTCGGAAAAATATTAAAATTTAAGGTCAACCATACGGTCAATTTTGGTTTTTCTGGTCTTAAAATCAAACAGCTTTTGATCTAATCTATGAATCTTCATATTTTTTTTGAACTGAAGCTTAGGTAATCAGGAATCTTGGAAAAATATTAAATAAGGCCATTCAAAGATATACAGATTTTTAAATTTCGTCATTTTTACACAGCTCTCATTTATGAAAAATAGTAAACTACCGTAAAGTATAATCTAATCGAATACAAATTATAAAAACGCAATATTCATTAAGATGAAGTAAGTATTGTTAGATACTTGCAAAATTTGTCAACTTCGCCAATTTTTCCTGATCTATACAGGGTGTTCCGTAAATGTGTTAAAATATTTTAACAGCGTGTTCTCCTATTTTATAGGGGGTCTTCCTGAGAATTTTTTAAATTTGAGGTTCCATTTTTAAGATATTTGATCTCCAAAATGCCGAAAAATATTAGTTTTTGTTGTTTTTTTTTTAAACAGTTCGACATAAAAACTTCAATGTTGGTATATATATCGGCAAGATACTGGAGAAACACCAAGTAAAAACCATTTTTAAACCAACTCGAACCATCCAACATGAGCTAGCACTCGTGTAAACAAATTAATATAGAAGTTTTAAAATTGCAAGTTAAATAGACTTGGTATAGTAAAATAGCACATAATACCTATTAAGTCTTTGGTGTAGAAGTTAGTACATGAACAGACACCAACTTGCAGCTATCATTATAAAATACCACTTGCAGTTAGAATGCCAGACTTAACATTATCACTTTCGAGGAAACCGTGTTACATTGTAATAATGTAGAAAGGTAGGTTTATCAAGTTGCAAAGTGGCTCTTGGGAGCTATGAATGGTATTTTCCGATCTATTCTGAATGCGCCGCTGACAACATGATAAGTGTTTGCATTGGAAGGCTAACAATGCACCCTATTTGTGCAAGAATTCACCGGCGTCCATATACGAGGCCTGAGTTCTCTATAATAATCCAGACGGAGGAAACAGATGTGATCTCTGTGCTGTATCTTTTTCTATATGATGTAGGAATTTACGTATAATATAATACGTATAATATAATAATGTACATTTGGATAAGCTGTCATTAATTTCAATCTAAGTTCGCATTGCCAACTGAACATTGCATCAATAAAAGGTTTCGGACAGCGCGCAAAATTTTTAGGACCAGATATTGAACAGTTTCAGTTAACTATATTTCAGTTATATTAAGATTTCTTTTTAACTTCCAACCTGGATTGCTGGTCTAGGGTCATGAAATGCATATTCAAAGTTTTTCAAAAATAAATCGTAAATTTGTGAAAGCATGTAAGAAGGAAAATTATATAAAAAACAATATCTGTACGTAATGTTTTTAAAAAGTGTTATTGTTTTTCACGGATCTCGGAGCTAGGAAATCGAATTTATTATTTATTGTCAAAGCCAAATTATGAAATAAGGCGCATTATTATTAAATATTGTTAAACTTGCACCACATCGACAAATGCAAGACCATGTATTGCATATGTTATAACTATATCCTTGAAGGTGATGCAAAAATCGAAAAAATAACTGCTCATTTCATAAAATTTTCTTCACACTTTGACTTTTTGCGCGATCTCAGGGTAACAGCATCTCCTAGGCACAAACCCAATATAATGAATTCTTTATTATACCTAAACACTTTACATGCATTATACCTAAACACTTTACATGCAATTACACTTTACAGCATTTAATTAATACTGTCTTGTAATTTAAACATATAATCCTTTTTAAATACCTTTAGTTAGACCTTAGTTTAATTGCCACATATGAATGTCAACTATTTCTGCTAATTTTCGAACTCTACTAGACGCTACCATGTAGTATGTACTCAGAGCTAAGCACGTTTTGTACCTATTCCTACATTATGCAGGGTAGCAATATTCTTTACCCTTCGATGCGGGGCCTCTAAATTCAAAATTTAAGGATCAAGATTTGGCAAATCGCCATGTTTTGGCTCTTAAAATGTAAGCAAAAGCATTGATAAATTTTGTATAATGTTCTTAACTAACTTAGAAAAGAACTAGGTAGATCTGTCCTAGCTAAACTTCTTTGAGTATAGAATCTAATAAACAGTACTAACTAACATGTTTTCATAATAGTCATAGACGTGCTGTGAAAACTTAAAAAACTATGTTTATCTGGAAAACGAGATAATAGCTGCACACTAACAAACAAAATAACTATTTAATAGAGGGTTATTCTGCTTGTAGGATTTTGTATTAAGTCGATGTAATACTATTTTGTTATAAGCCCGAACTGAGATTTTTATATCCGCATTTAAAACAAATATTTAGAACACTAAGTTGTATCTATTATTTCGTTCTGCATTCTTCCAAACCCTATTTTCAAAAGGACAGTATTTTAATTTTCTACAGGCATGTAAAGTGTACAACAACAAACTTTTCGAAGTTACACATGGATAAGATTGAAACCAAAGAAATTAACAAAGAGACAAAGCAAGTCATTCATAAATCTCGATTTGTTTGGAAGCAACATTGAATTATTTCGACAGACGATTTATTAATAAAAAATAGGAGCAAGGGATAAGTACCTACTAAAGGTAGGTACCGATCGATATATTGACAAAGAGTAGCATAACCCGAAAAGCAACTCGCCTGGCCGCCAACCATAGGCGTCGTAGGTACATTACTCTATTACTGGATTTATTCTAAGTGTGAAAGGATCTTTGATTTTTTGGTCTCCATCCCAACATGGAGGTTTCAAATTCAGAATGCTAAACAGAAACGCAAAATTTTTAAGCATTTGAACAGAGATCAAATATGACTGTTAGAGACCAAATATAACAGAGATCAAATATGGCTTGTAAGTATATTTCTAGTAACTTACGCCATTGGTCAACGTATTTGCAACGTATTTATATAAACTAAAATAATAGATAGATATATTAATAGAAAATACTAATATAAATGGTTTTTTGCTTTTTATTAAAACACAGTCAGGTAAGTAAGTAAAGTAATTTGCTCCATGTTTTTACAATCATATTCGAGATATTGTCAACCTCTGTTGAACTTTTTCTAACTCATTTTTGAACTGGTAAAATAAAACTAAAATTTTTCGAAAATGTCCTACGAGACCAGGATTGTAAGCCTACTAATCATAATCCGATCGATAATAATGAATTAAATGTATCGTAATAGCTTTTCCAACTATAAAAGGATTATTGACTAAACTTATTAAATATTGAAAATTTTGCGGTGAATATCAAGTGAAGTACAAGTCATTTTAGAGAGGTCCTACCATTGATTGGACATTTATCAGGAATCCAGTTACGTTAATTGTGGGATTGATGAAAATGTTTTAATTTTGCAGTCCGCCTTAATAATCTTTACACTGGTATGCTGCTTAGATTTGAAACACCCTGTATACTTGTAGTAACAAGCTATTCGATTATTTCAAATAAACATTATCAATCTTCAAAGAACCACTCTGAAACAGACGGTTGAAATGATATTCTATTATTCGAACTGAGAACAACTGGTAGGGTCTAACATGGAAATGTTTAGGATCAATAAGCCTTGTTCGGATGAGAATCATCAGACTTTACGAAAACTAATTACCAAATTAATTAGGTTTGAACCGCAAACTTACCGTAACCTAATATAGGTCGCTTTAGCTGTTAGACCGTAGGATTTGTCATTTGCTAATATTTTATGGTAGGTAGGTAATTCTCTACGCATCACTGAAATATTCTTTATTACCTGCAACTTGCAACCAAAAAACAAAAACACTTTGTAACATTAAAAATTGAAGTAAAGTAAGCTAAGTAAAGTTAAAACAGAAATTTTGAAAAATGTTCATACTTCAGCTAACAAATAGGGAATACGTCAGCTAAATGAAAAAGTCTCGGAACGTAAGACTGTTTACACATAAGTTTCACATGAATATAACAAATGATTCTACTGGCAATACTGCAGAAAAAGCAGAACCTGCCTTGAGTAAGATAGATGAGGTTTAACTATCGACGTTCCGCTACTCTAATGTCTATTAAGTTCTCTTAATGACTTAGTTAGCTATTTTCTACTACTCTCTTAGTTAGCTATTTTCGTTTGTTATATTATCCGAGTAAATCAAAACCATTTGGTGCCTTTTTACATTTTGACACACTTGATTGTATCACTATTTTTAGCGAGAAAAAATGAGTTTATAAAACCTGTAGTAAAATTATTTATTAATCAAATATCAATAATTTAAGTTAAAATGAAAACTATTAGGGTGAAAAACCGTCTGACGAGGTATTCATGAACATCTAAGCAATGGTGGCTGGTGCATTAGCCCTGCGCCAAAAACTATTATATATTTAAGTATTTTTTTATAGCCATAAAGCCGAAATAATATGAATTTGTTGGCATTTGCATTGTAATAAATCATAAAAAACAGCAAGTAAAGCGGCAATTGTAGAATTCTGCATTTGGTCCAGCGCTCACCTCCTTATTGAGCAGTAGATTAGTATCGGTTGTTTGCCGGTATCGAATTTTTGTTCGACTTTCTTGTGCACCGCCTAGCAAGTTCAACTTATAAACAATGAAAACATAGTGTTTGTGAATGTACCCCATCTAAAATTTTAAATAGTAAACTAGAAGATACGTTGAAGAAGACTAAAAATGATTATAAACTGTCGCAACAACTCCCTTGACAACACCAGAGGCTGAACGATTTTTTGTAATCTTAAAACGAATGAAAACGTTTTTAAGAAAGTCAATGAGTGTTGTTGCCTAAATCAACAATTTGAATGGAAGAATATTACAACAGTTTGCGAAGAAAATTACGTTTTAATTTACAATAAAAGAAATTAACTGTTTACTACATCCATTTAAAATGTATATCCTCAATCTCCATTGCATCAATCAAGTATTCAAATAAATATTTAACTAGACTAACCATTTTTATTATCAGTACAGGAACTTTTCCTGGTTTGTCAGTAATGTCTTAGAATTAATTCATTTCATTGAAGAATGACTCCCTGTAATCCCTAATTAACTTACTAAAGCAACTTTTCACTTTTAGTAATTAATCACTTAGTACACTTCTATTCAGGTGTTGTATTTCATGCGGTGTAATTATGTAGTATGAATCTGGCGCTAAAGATAGTCACAAGTGCTGCGTTTTAAATAAAATTATAAGTTTTTGCTTACTTACTACAATTAGAGACATTATTAGTAAAAGGCAAGCAAATAAAATATGAAAATAAGCAAAAACTTTATTTTCGAGAAAGCAATTAGGGAAATTTCAAAAAGACCGACTAAATGTTAATTTGTTAATTATTTTGCTGCACGAAATAATCTTGAATGATTTAAGCTCATTTCGCAAACTTCCAAGAAAACGCGCTTGCATAGCTCCAACGAAGCTGACGTAAACTAAACGGCGCAGTTATTGAGAAAGTAGTATGAACAAATTAGGTATCAGTAGTTTTCAAAGAGAGTAAACCATTCAAGTAGAATATTATTTCAAACGTGGAAACTTTTCTTAAGTGGCAAACCGAACAAGAATTCAGAGCAATTTAAAACATTTTAAATAGATAGATTAGAATGCTGCTGTTTTGATATTTTTCCAACTAGTGCAATCGTTAAATGCAAATACTAAACATTCATGTTTTCTGACTGTAGACTTTGCTGTGGATTATTTATATCAAAATTGTTTGGCTGGAAGCCATTTTAACAACGTTTTCATTTCATTAAAACGACTTAACACGGGATATAAAATGTGAAGATAAAGTTTCGAATTCCTGCAAAATTCACCGGTAAAATTTACTAATCATTTCTACCCTAAATTATTTGTCTAGAACGTTTCTAGAATTCTCGTTTTAATGGAAATAATTAAATAAAGGTTAGTTAAATATGTTGCTGCAGCAGCACAAATAAGTCTTATCGTGTTAGGCACAATAGTCAGTAACCAAACACTGTATGGAATACACAGGATGTCCTAGAATAAACGGGCGAGCATCCGAATTCGGGTAGAACACAGTGTGATAATTTCATATAACTTTTTCTATCTACGATCGCCTTCTACGGAGATGCAGGCCTTTAAAGCCGTTTTCAGAAATACATTTTAACATAATTAGTATAAGGAAATGTTATTTTATATGATTCACCGTTCAAGCTGTGGAGGACACAACGCACCTTTGCTTGTTAAAGATGCCACGGATTTTCAAACACAATTCGTGTGCCTTTATGGCTAATTATGATGAAAAGAGATCTTAATGTCTTGAGTCTAGTTCGTACATGGTAAAGTTTATAAGACAAATTTGTTTTCATTTATTGTTCTAATGTAAGCTTTCTGAATCATATTGCAAAACAATTTCATTATAGGTACCAACTATCTTAAAAGTAAGTTTAAACATTATTTTTAAAGTCTTTCTTGGAGAGATCAGTAAGAAAATGACGAAAATATATAGAATCCGGGAGATTACCAACTTATTTTTGGACACTCTGTATAGTTTACTGAACCATTTAATGCTTTTGATTCCGACGCATTATTACTGTATTATTAAATCCCCGTTGACTCCCTAAATGTGATGTACACTGACCATAGAAAATCAATAAATATATGAAAACGATTTCTACAAGAAATAAAAATATACATAAAATAAATAATCCAGAGTAAATTGAAACAACTAGTTAAAGAAGAATCCAGAATTACAAATATAATTTCATGACTAAATCAAAACCAAAAGTAAAGTGAAAAAAAAGTAAAAAAATATGGGTTTTTGGGTTATGATAACACAATTAAATTTATGATAGTGCATAAACATAGCACTTGGTATTACCAGTCCGCTGGGCCTGACATTATATGTTAGTGACAGCTGTTTTAATGAATTTATTAGTAAATGTTACGTTCATTTAGTGATGATTGGGTAGAAGTTTTCCGCAATGAGTTGTTGTTTGTTTCAGGCGTAATAATTCAACATTTTCAGATCAGGTGTTAGCATTGAAAATTGTAGAACCATATGGCAATAGCAGCCTGGCGATAGATTAGAAATTGCTAAAGAATAAAATATAAATGTATGTTTGCCAATTCCAATGTTACCAAAAACAATCTCTACATTCATCAATCAATCATTCCAAATAACTGTAGATTTTCTGCTTTTAAATTAATTGTTCAAAATTTATCAAATAATTTTTGTGTGAAAAAAACTAGTTTTTTACGTTTTTAAAAAAGTATCACAATACAAGTAGGTATACTTGAATATAAGTATACTGGTTTAAAACATTTGTTAAATATCCGTTGATTACAGAATCATCCGGGTTCCAAACTGATAAATCTAGTTGTTTTAACTTCGAGGGTAGCTGATATCAATTTGTCTTGTTGCGGTGAGCTGTGTTGACTACAATTAAATTACCGATTACGTTAACTCGGAAACGCTAGTTAACGATATTAATTGTCAATAAATGAAAATGTGGTTGCAGCAGTTTCAATTCCCGTAACTCAAGATTCAGAGCGACTTTCTTAATTATCTTAGAAGTTTCCCAGTTTTGCTGCAATATCGACAGGACTATATTGCATTTGCAGTGAGATCAAGGAAAATGCATTAAACTATAAATTTTCTGGCCATCAGACAAGTATTTCGCATTTAGTTCCAAACTCAAAATACAGGCAATTGATTGATTTGACTTCCTCAGTGGAAAGTAGACGATAAAATCCGTGCAAAGAGGGTCTTAAAAATTTAATGTGGTAAACGAGTTAAAATAGATAGTGAAACTCTTCACGATTAACAAAACTTTACGTTTCATAAAATAGTAGATATGTGGGTTTAATCCGAATTTTTGCTCTATGGAGAACTGCAAGTGGTTCAAAATTTAATATGAAACAAAAGAATAAAATGAAAACATTTTAATATTCCATACGATACACGAAATGTTATTTTTCAAAAATAAGAAAAAAGGATTGAATGAACTCGACCTTAGTGAGGACGAAAAAAGTTTAAGGTATTTACAATTATAGTAATGGGTTACGACTGTTACTGGAAACTTCGATGGCGTAAATATTTCCCATTTTAGTGGGATCATTCCCAAATCAACCAACTCTAAAAGAGAGTCTCAGACTTAAACGGATAAAATCGAATTCGCGCTTTACAGTGCAGTTTTACGTATATTCAATTCACTCCGCCTACATCTTCGATGTTTCTAAATGTCTCTTCTCTTGCCAATAAATATATTTAAAATCTTGCTTTGTTCCACTCATTAATTTGTCAACAGCAGTAAATATTCCAATAACAAAGCCTCTTGAAAATATGTTACTTAAACATGTTAGTGGCAGCAGTATTTTAAAGAAATTAATCGTATTGAGATAATTTACATAGTGATCTTGTGATATCAGTTGTCTGAGTTCAATTAGTAAAGGATTAGAGCCAACTTTACCTATTGAAATCTCCTGTCTACTTGTTAAAGGTTGCAATACTCTATCCCAATTTAAAACGTTTGCGAAATGCAAATGAATCAATCTCTGTATGTTCGATTCAGTTTGGAGAATTGCCGAATTCTAGTACCAATTAATAGACGCATTTTCTTGCGGTTTTTTACTTACAAGTCGTATAATGTCATATACGCATCCTTTAGATTAAAAAATAATTAAAATTGTAACTGGGCCAAGATATGCGAACAAATGTATCTTCAGGAAGCTCTCTGAGGGGTAACATAAAATCCATAAATGATCAAGTTAAAATCGATGAAGATATGGTGAAAATACGAGATGTAAGTCAGGAAATCTAAGTACTACTACTACTAAGTAGGAACAATAAGTACCCAAAACCATCAATGGTCGTAAAAAAGAACTATTTCACAAGATTTTTTGCAAATCATGAAGGAAATAATGGAGGTTAAGAACCAGAAGATTGCAAAATACAAATCAGACAGATACCGAAGGAAGCAAGGTCATCCGAAAAGCCAAAGGCAAATGGTTCGAAGCTCAAGGTAAGGAGGTAGAACTTTGATAGAGTAAGTACGATTGCGTTAATCTCCTCTTAAGTAAGCAGTAGGATTGTGGAAACCTAAAAGAACATCTATTATTACAGATGACCGGGGTAAAATACTTGTTGATAAAAACAATTAAAAGATAAATAGAAGAGATACGTGAAACAGAGCATCGAGGACGAAAGAAGAGATGGTCTGTGTAAAATCGAGTGCAACAGTTGAGCTAGAATCATGCTTAAAGAAACCAACGCTGCCATTAAATAAATGAAGGATGAAAAACTGTAGTTTCAAAATAGTCAATGAAATCTTTGAAACGGATTAAATACCGTCATGTTGGCTCAAATCCACGTTCATAACTCTTCCCAAGATACAAAATGTGAGGATTACAGAATTATAGCCCTTATGAGTTATATTCTGAAGATTCTACATATAAGGATATTGGGAAGATGCGAGGATCAAATGACTAACTCAGTTTGATTTCCAGGACGCTTTGGGTACAACGGAAGCACTGATTGCCAACAAGGTTTTGTTTCAATTCTGCAGGGATGTTAACTGTGACGAATATGTTTGTTTTGTTCAGTACCGGAAAGCCTTTGATACAATTAGGTATGACGAATTAATGAAAATTCTATCGAATACTTGCCTGGATGAAAGGGATCTTCGCATTATACATAACTTCTATTACAACCAGTCAGCAAATATAGGGGTGGATAATGAAGTAACACAAGAGGTTAACATAGAGAGAGGCGTACGTTAGGGATGTGTGCTCTACTATTTAATACCTATTCTGAGCAAGATTACTTAGATGTTACGTTTTTTCAGGCCTTGTGTATGTGGTGGAATTTTGAACAATAACAGAGGCATGTATGAAAAGTCTGGATTTATTTCAAATAGGGTTTATATAAAAATTTCAAAAATATCATCGGTTGACCACATTACAAATCAAAAAGAAAGAACAACTACTCAGAAACAGCAAAAAGCTGGACATATTAAATACTGTGAGATGTCGGAAACTTGAATATCTAGGTCACATAATGCGCAACGAACAACGATACACCCCACTGCAACTCATGCGGCAGGCGAAAGGACATGGAAGTAGAGGTCCAGACAGGAGAATAATATTGTGACTACAAAATTTAAGAAAATTGTTGTCTTCAGCCGCTACAAAACGTTTTAGAACTGCTGTGAACAAAGTCAGAATAAGCATAGTTATTCTAATCGCCAACATTCGACACAGAAAGAAGAAGAAGAAGAAGAACACAATTGTAACATTAATGTCTTCCACTGTAAGATTAATAGAACCCTTTAACATATTCAACTTATAAACATACATATAAATAACTTACCAGTATTGTAGGCCATTTGTCTGCAAAATACACCTTAGCTCTTCCAAATAATTTAAACCTTCTAGTTCTTCCCGATTTATTCCCGTTAACAAACGGGGATCTTATAAACATGTTCCGATTGCACATTTTTGATAATCACTTCGCGTTTATTTCTCAGCTGTTAACCCTAATTTCTAACGTGCGACATTGTTTATTCGTTGCAACTCCAAGTGGACTTTCCTTGAGAACTTCATCGCAAAAGTTTCGAAAACGCGCACAAAAGTATGTCCCTAATCAAAAAGGTCTTCAAGCTAATGCTTTAAAATATAATGCGGCGAACCGTCCGAACGGGTCTCCTTCGATTTAAACTAACAACATTTTAACTAGAGAGTTGTGTACCTGGAACGAAAGTCGAAAGTTTAGGCACGCAATACCTCAGACATTCAGCAATGCCTATTCAAATTCTTACGAGATATAAAAATACCCACTTCAACTCGTTAATCAGCTTGACTCATAAGGACATAAAAGGAAATCCACAGGTCCGTGTTGGAAATTAATTGCAACGATATAGAACTTAATAATTCATAACTCTTTGGGGGTTAGAAAAATATAGCTATATATTATGATATAAAGGACCTTCCTTAAACCCTTTTCCACTGGGTGTAAGTATATAAAGGCTTAGGAAACGAGTCTAGGCTGGTAATAAATTTGTATCAACCCTCAGACTTCCAGTTCGAGACCGCATTAAATCCAGAGGAAAGTTGTATGAAAGATAGGATTTAAGCTACATTAGAACGATGGAAATTTTGCGGATGCAGCGCTTTGTGACAAGTCTTTAAAGTAAGGACGCAGAACGCATAGTGGAATGTACCTTTGGACAACTCCTCAAAAGCTCAAAATATCTTACTTGCATTTGTTTAATCCATAAATAACTATGTTTTTAAATGTAACATAGTTTTAATTAGGCTTTCGTTAAAAATCCCTTTTCCAACATATAACCTGACATGACGAAATAGTATAAAATTGAGACAGCATTTACTGAGCACTTTAGAATGTTAATATACAGGGTTGCTCATTAGTGCGTCAAAGTGCGATATCTCAGTAAATATGAACTTTACAAGAAAATACGTCCTACGAAAGTTTTTCAT
>NW_026017110.1:13932648-13932746 GCF_020466585.1 Dendroctonus ponderosae | reverse complement strand
AAACGGTTGAAACAAACATAAATTAAAATTGAACGGCCAATCTGAAAATAACAAAAAAAAGGGGGGGTTTCATTTAAAAAACCAGAGTTGGTAACTAC
>NW_026017110.1:13926036-13932636 GCF_020466585.1 Dendroctonus ponderosae | reverse complement strand
ATGCACCCTGTATATTGGAAAGTAATTTTAGAATGTGGACCTTTTAAACGTGAAAAACTTTCGTTGGACGAATTTTCTTGTAAACTTCATATTTACTGAGATATCGCACTTTGACGCACTAATGAGCAACCCTGTATATGTTAAAGTATTGACACTTATTTGAGCTCGATCTGGAATTGAGGATTCAGAAAATGATCTAAAGGCTCTGTAATATTCGTGTTATTTTTTTAATAGGTTTCTACCTAGTGTGAGTTCGCGAATAAATTATTAGCAAAAATCAGTTTGCTACTCAAAAAAAGTTAAAACTTTACAAAAATATGTTAATCGGAATACAGGTAATTATTTTCGATTCAAAAGATGACAGACATATGATTAATATTGATTATGTAAAGTCCTAGTTCTAATTATATGTAAGAAGGCGTATTTTAAAAGAAACAGTCAAATATTTACGGGGAAAACTTCTACATCCTGTTCAATGTAACAAAAGAAGACAGTTGATCATAAGAAGGTTCGGTTCGGATGTTTCCCGAAAGCGAGAACTGATTCCTTAATATCGTTACTTGCAAAAAGTGTTTTCTCTAGTTTTATTGACTTTTCTTTTCTTTGTTTATTTATTTATTATATTTGAACTTTAAATTTATTATAATTGCTCCTTATTTTGACGCCTGCTTTTCACACTTTTCCAACAGGGTAATTAGCAGTTTACTTTTAATAAAAGAAGCTTTGGTAAATTACCTTGCATATAACAATGCTTAACGAGTGGTATTTTAGACAGATGGAATAGTAAGCAATAATAATCATACTTTTGTAGAATACATGCACTTTACAATAGCATGAAATTATTGAAGCAATAACTTGTTCCATAAGTTTACGAAAATGTAATCCAAATATTCGACAAACTATTTTTAAATCCATATTTCATAAGTTTGCCTGAATAACGCTAGTCGGAAATTTTTAGCCGGTATAAACATTTGCAAGTAGGGAAAATAGATGCATATCGACAAAACCTTTTATTCAATTCGGAAAAGCATAACCTGGAAATAACGTGTTAATGGTAAATTTGTTTTTTTTTCTTTTTTTTTGTCACTGATTGAATTATACCAGTGTTAGGAATAGGACTTAATTTTAGAATAAGCTAGGCTAAGACATATATGTACTACTCAAGGGCAGAAAGACCGATTGGGTCGATAGCCTTTTTCTACAGGAAATAAAGATTATTTATATATTATATATATGGTAAATTTGAACAAACCGAAAATAATAAGGATATTGGTTTAATCATTTAATCTGCTAATCATTTTTAGCTTTTAAATTTAAGCAAAAACCTACATACGCTTATTGTATGTACATGAGATCTTAGTAAACTGAATAAGTAATAGTTATTTACCCAATTGCTGTAAATACTATTACAATACGGGAAAATACAGGCAGATAAAACTATTTCTTGGATACGGCATAAAACAAAAACTTAGACCGCCTAAGAGTATTAAAGGTGAACAAACGACTTTGAATAATATTATTAATAACGCAAATTTTATGTGGCCAAACGCTTTTTTAATTGGTTGCTTTAAAAATACATACGTAAAACGAACGTACTAACGGTTTTAGGAAAATCAAGGAGATTTTGACTTTGCACCTACGAGTAAATTCCCTAAATTGTTTTTATTTTATTAATTTTATTTTCAATAACAAGCAGATATGCTGTTTGCCAATCACCATAGTAAAGTACCAGTTGTAATTTTTGTACCCAGAAGAGTAATGATTTTTATACATAATAAATATTAAAGAAATTATGCTAAATTATCCATCTCGGATATTCGTGTAATTAGTTTCTAAAATGTTAATCGAATTTCAGATTAAAACTTGGCTTAATCATTCTAGAATTAACATGTCTTCGATTTACTTAAAAATTAATTGGAAATACAGGGTGTACCGGAATATTTGGGCAATTAACAATACATCATTGCTCTTAAAGCGGACCCATGAAAATATTTTTTGCATTCCGGTTTGACAGGGCTGGACTAAGGGGAGCACAATAATAGTTATTTTTTTACCCTTTAAAATGCAGCCCACCAATAAAAATATTTTTTCCTCGAAAACCGTTCTGTTTATCGATGTGAACCAATAGTATCTTTTTTTAGTTTAAGGTTAAAGCTACCAAAATACATTATTTTCGTATCTTCATTGTACAGGGTAAAAAAATTAACTATTATTGTGCTCTACCTAGTCCATCCCTAGCAAACCGAAACGATTAAAAAATTTATTTTCATGGGTCCTTTTTAAGAGCGATGGTGTACTCTTCATTGCATAAAAATAATTACGTTGCATTAAGTATTCCAAAAATTATTAAAAAAAAAATTATTTTTAGGTTGCTCCTTTAGAGCCCTGTATCACCGTACGGAGGCAAACTGAATATTTTTTCCGTGGCAACTTGTTATGTTTTTTTAAGGACCTCTGCACAAATCCGAGAGCATGCCCACATATTCCGGGACACCCTGCATATTCATGATGTTATTGTAAAAACTTGCAAAGATGCCAACGTTTATTAAATATCTAAAATACAGCAGTTTTATGAAATGGTTAAGTAATGGTTAATAAGTCACCACTTCCAACCTTGGTCGTATTTTCTGAGGGAAGAGTCGTTAAAAAGGTAAAGCGCTAGATTGGAATTAAATTTGCAAATGTTTCCAAAAATGTAATTAAAATAAGGTGAAGGCTCAGCGACCGTACTGGACAAAAACACAAACACAGCGGTTGTAGAGCCCGGATAATGGACACTTTGTTTCTTAAATAATTTAGTCGACCGTGCTTGAGACGAGTTTCACCAATTTCAACAATTATGCGTTGGTTGACAATTAAATTCAATTAACCAAAAAATAACAATTTAAAAGTAAATCAAACTATTACAGCGCATGATATTAAGTGTATCTCTTGCTAGTAGATATTTTGAGCACATTTTCTTTCAAACCATTTCGTCACTCTTTATCAATTTTCAATTGAAGCCGAGTAACACTGATTTGACTTGGCACTGGCACACTTGGCTGAAAGAATCCATTGGGTTTCTCAACTCGATAAACCATGACACACCGTTTATAAAGCGCAGACAATCCGCAAACTTTTCCATCTGTGTCTGAACCGGAAATATTTCGAGAACGGAAAACACATGTTGCTCATATGACCCAATAAGCGATCCAAGTGTAGCTGCCCGTGCTGACTGAAAGAGCGCGTTGCTAGAACTGGTCGCTAAAACAGCTACAGAGATTGTATGAGGCTGTGCAACGCATTTAGACGAACAGCCGGCGCATTATTGCTCTGGTTCTGCAGTTTTCCCGTATGATTTTGAGCGATGTAAACAAATGCCGGGAAATCCGTGAAATATAATTTGAATTTGAAATATGATTTGCATCGATATCCAATTAGGATATAAATGTGAGCTTTTGCTAATTGTCAAACGTTTGAGAATGAATTGCAATTTGACTAGCAGACTGATTTTATGCTTGAAAGCAAAAATTACTGAGTAAACTGTACGCTACTTCTTACTAAATATATGTTGGTTCAATCAAATCATAGTTATCATAGGTTTAATCAACTTTCTGATACAAATAGTATCAAAAGGTCATTCAATACTCTAAAGAATGGAGATCACTTACCTTATGTCCAGAAGCATCAGATATTGAAAATGTATCCACATAAGAATCGAATCTAACTGCTTTCTTAAGGGGCGGCTTGCGGATAGGGCAAAACGTACACATGTTCTTGGATTGGATATGAGTTGGTGGCATATTATTTTTAAATTAAATTAAATGTTCAGATCCTTCATCAGCTGCACTGTAAATGATTCTTACACAAAAAACTTCTTTTGTACTTCAGGGCATTGCTTTATTTCACTTCAATTGTGCTCTACTTGGAAATGTGTTTATGTTTTTCAAAGTCACCATATGAATATTGTGCTATACCCTTTAGTGTTCAGAAACTGTGATATTTATTAAGAGAAAATTATTGTTTTCATAATTTGTATGGTCTGTGTTTCCTGAGCCAAATGCTAAATTCGCTTAAAACATTTACCATGGGTCGGTTTATCTATAAACTGTGCAGTGGCGCATGTTAGTTACAAAAGCTGTTTTAATTACCAAGCAATACATTAATTTAATTAAAATATGACGTGCCAGATTAAAAGAGACATGGAAAATTACTTCCCCAAATGTAATACCGCGATTATAAAAAAAACGTATGTTGCTACTGAAATCTAATACATTTATTTAATGATAATAGTAAAAAATATAATTTCATTTATCGGATGTTATTGGAAATTGCTTTTCGAATTGATAATTGTTATATGTAAATTACCATTTTTTTATAATCTACATGCTGCTGCTTTGGAAAGTGTTTTTAGGGAAAACTTTTTAAAGATCCTAATTTATAATTTAAGTCATCATTTGGAGAAGTATTACTGTTATCACTTTGATTCTTTCGCATGGGGTTTCCTTTCTTTTCCAAAAACGTTTTATGGGATATCAACAAAAATAAAAAATATACTTGCAGAAAAAGCTAAAAAAATTATAGCCGCATTACTTTTCAAATAAATTGCTACAAAGCAACAAATAAAATATTTTTACAAACCTTGTATCTACACTTTGTATACATACTTGATATTGCAATCCGGTCAAATTATTAATTGGAAAAAATAATTAAAAAATTAAGGAGAAGTTTGAGTTTGGAATACGTTCTTGTAGTGCAAAGCTAAATAATTTTAAATTTAAGCAATGAAATAGCAGTATTACTAAGCTACTTATATTATTAATATTTTATAATTTTTCGATTCAAATAATGTTTCTAGCATTTAGATGAAAAACTGACTGGTATTCTGACAACTGCACACGGTACTGGTATATTTTCGTTTTTTTTTTTCGTTTTTTTGCTATATTTTGATACGACTTTTAATTTTATCTTGTGTCGCTTCATTCACTTTATTCAAAAAGTATTTTTTTTAGTTTGCCAGTTGTTTGGCCTCAAATATGTTTGGTCGTGTTGTTTGATAAATATTAGATTTTTTAATTTTTCCGAAATAATTAATATTTGTGTGATCACCTGCTAAGAATTTAATGCAAATGTTTCTAAATTTTCCTATAAACACTTTGTATAGTTTGAAAAATAACGTATGGTATTGTAGATAAATAAACTGGTAATATTTTCCAATATGATAAAATTTCAGAAATAACAAATGTTGCCATCTATAGAAGAAAAAACGTTCCCTCAAGCTGAATCTGAATGAAACTCTTGTAAACGTCTTGAAGCGCTAAAAAATCAATAACAAAACAAAGGATGGTTGGACTAGGTCAGTCTAGATGCCGTTCTTGCAGATTAGCCACTTTTATTGATTTAAATTAAACGTTTCAACTATATTACTAAATTCAGCAGCATTAAACCTACAAAGTAATAGAGTGGGCCCTGAAGTAAATGTACATTTAAGACGAATACCTTTAATTAAATGAGCAAATCGCTAATGTAAAACAAACTGAAGCTTGAATGAATTTAGGTACTTTTATTGAGACCTGCCTCTATATTGTGTGCTGCAGGTAACCGGTTCTCGAAATACCGGATTCTGTTTAATGTATGTTCAGTTTGTATCCAACTTTCAATTTACATAAAACTACTGCTTCAACCAAGTATTAGTTGGAAACATTAGCTCATATTACTCTTACTTATAGGTTCACCTTTTCTAGTATGTTTCAATGTGATTATTTTAATGATTTAATAATTTCAACCATGAAACAGTTTTCGTGAATAACAAGGGTAATCAGAGTGAAAGGAGTAGTAGTAGTAAGTAAATGACCCTTGTCAACATATTTTTCCTTAATGTCTCCGCAGTAGTTGAAAAGTGTTTTCTCGTTAATACAACCATTCATATTCATATTTAGTTAAAACATCATGCGATTGCGGTCATGTCAACTGTGGTGGAAGCGTCGTATAAAACGTAACATATCTAAAATTGTCCGGAAATATATATAAATTATATTTTTAAGTGAGAAACTATCTGCATCTGCTAGAATTATAAATTTGTTTTGTAAATGAGTCGTTTATTGAAGAAAATGAAAAATGTGGGCATGCTTTCGGATACATACAGGGCAGCAAAATAACTTGACAAGTTGGTATAGAATATTTTATACAGAACCTCTGTATCAATATTATACTTTTAAATAGCGCCTTGCTGGTCCTTGGCAAATTCAAATGGCAAAATTAATTTTAAAATCACCATTCTAAAGGGCCTTAAGAAGTACATACCATATTTAAAAATATATCAAATTACACGAAGTACCTGAAAAGTTATTTAAAAAAATCAGCGGCGTCTTTTAAGGGCCTTGGTTAATTAATCTAAGTAGGGAGTGGCTATAGAAACCTATTTATTTTATAAAAAATGGTGCTGCTATTGCACACCCTATATACAGAGTGGCCATTTTCTGAATCTTTGTATGAATAACTTCTACATTTTTAAAGATAGAGAATCCGTTAAATAGGCAAAATTGGGCAGAATTCGATTGCCTATTCATTACCGTTTTCAAAATTTAGGTACCCGACTTGGTTCCTGAAATATCCTGAAAA
>NW_026017110.1:13922695-13925187 GCF_020466585.1 Dendroctonus ponderosae | reverse complement strand
GGAAACAAACATTTTCCGTATCAAATGCAGCCAACAAATTTTGGGAACAAGAATTGACCCCACTTCAATCAATCAAAATTTATCGAAGACAGTAAGCAATAATGTTAATTATAATTAATTGATTTATTTTGTTTCCTATTAATTTCGGAATTTCTTTGTTAATATAAAGTATTATGCGTATTATTTTGTATTGGGTTGAAAACTGGGTTGTTGTTGGTTGATGTTTACTAAGAGTATCAATCATTGTGTTCTTATAAAGTACATTTTTCTAAATACACTGTAAGAATCAAATCCAAATGCTAACCAGGTTCGTGGTATTAAATCCGCCCACAACAAAACTAAATCTTCAGAATTAAATACTGTCATAAATTATTAATAAATAAACAAGGTCAGAATTAAAAATATGAAGTTAATGATTATTTCTTCAAAGTGCAACCAAAGAAAAACCTGTATAAATTGACAGTGAAACATTGACTTAGAGTTTCTCTAAGAACTTATGATTGGTTAATTGACAGTGCAAACATTTCTCGTAAATAAACCAGGAACAAACATTAGCATAAAATGTTTGAAAGTGTCGTTATATAATTCGTTTAATTATTGTTTTTCCTTTATTAATCGATTTAGTAGCATTTGCCAATCTGGAACTTCTGTGCTGACCCCTTTACCTTCAATACAGTGTATAGTCGCTAATTGGTCTTTAAATAATTGGCATTGAACAAAACCGGATACAGGAATAGAACGAACTCACACTGAATTTGGTCGCCATGAAATTTTTGGGTCCAAGTTATTTGAACAGGTGAATCAAATGGAATCATTTCAACTAATTTAGAACTATCGATCAATAACGTTGTCAGCCATATTGAACTATTCCATTATTTAGGTGCTTTCGACGGTTCATACATATTTCAAAGAATATTCCGTTGTATCCACCCTAGTAAAACAGCAGCCTATTTTTTACGTAACGACATGTTTTCGAAACACAATTTATTAAATCTCAAGTATTAACTTGCTGCCTTACACTTAAATTTAAAGCTAAGTTGGCTATAATGAAAATAACTATTAGTACAATGATTTACCGGCATTCTCTTTACATTTCTGGAGCCAACACCATTAATCATTTACTGTTGAAATGCTTTTGCCGGTTTCTCGCCGCTGTTATGAGATAAGGGCTATAAATTTGAGTGCACCTTAAGTGACAACCAATAAGGTTCTATATTTCTTTGGGAAGGTCGAATTTCACGAAAGAGTATATTTGCAGATGTTGGAAGGCAAAATGCCCCCGTTTGATCATCCAATGCAGTAGAAATGTACTACCGATATAGCATGAAACCCCACACAGAGTATTCACAGTTTAATCGGAAATACTTTAAGGGTATATTCGACGATATTAAATGCGTCATTTYCTCAAAGAATCATGAATTTGCAAATATTTGGTATTCAATATACGCGATGTTAGACTGTSTATTTTGTACATGATGTTCTGTTTCCGCTGTTCGAATMATTTCGAGATGGTGCACGAGTACGCTTTGAACRCAATGTGTAACATCTTAAATAAAATATTTTCAAGTTGTATCATGTTCAAGTAATATCATTAATTATGCAGCGTAACTACTGAAGCCGTTAAATTAWTTTTTTTTACTCTAGTTTTACGTATCTCCGYTTTATATAAAAATACTTCACATTTTCTATACTATTATTCTTTATTCAAACTTATTCAATTTTTATTCAAACTTACTTATTTTTATTTTCATTGCTTTATTCAAACCCATGTTATTTTGTAAAATTAAAAAATAGTCATATATAAACCCATTAAAAAAAGTTTGACCAAAACTTATTTCGGGCATCCTGTAAAGTTGGTACTAATTTTAAAATTTGGCCCACTTTAAAACCTATATCTCATCAATAGTTGGATTAGAAATACTTATTCATTTCCGCGTGAGTCAAAGTCTCGAATAATTTATTACTACTCACAGGGGAACGACATCTGTTCACACTGAGGCATACTCCATACTCTAAATCTACACCAGTGATTTCGAAACTCTTATGGACCACGAACCCTTTTTATAGTTAAAACTTGCCCACGGCCGTCCTTTCATAGTCAAAACGTTCTTACTAACCCTGGGTCAAAACGTACGTAAATGCATAATCGAAAAATTTTAAATTCATCTTTGATGTCGAATGGTAAATGGCAGAAATAAAATATAAATAAAACGCCCGACAGAACTGAGAACTTGATAAAATTTATAGGAACCATGAAATATTGAACTTGTTTAACTCATAATGACAACAATAATTTGAATTCCTTTTGAATGTAAAATTTTTAATTGATTTAACGTTTAACATTTTTCGAGTTAATAGTTGACTCGCTGGTATTACATTATCATTATATAATTCTGCAAGTGACAAAGTGAGGAAACGACATTGTGACACTCGATTTTATTTTGCTCGATTGTAGCTTGTTCTGTATTATTTATCATCTTTAATTGTATCTT
>NW_026017110.1:13916208-13922645 GCF_020466585.1 Dendroctonus ponderosae | reverse complement strand
GCCGAGTGGCGATGTCTGCTGAGCCGCCGTGTACATGCGAGAGAGAAAGCAAGAGACCTCAGGGTGGGGACGTCAAGACATAACTGCGCCGTAACGCATTCCAACTAATTCACACTGTGCCATAAGAAGCTTCAATAAAACATTTTGTTGAAGAAGTATTTATTGAACTTGAAAAATAAATACATGACTTGGATCAACCAGATGGGATGTTATGAGTGTATTGATGTCCGGTTCTATACTTCTAAGTATCAACCGCCAATGCCCAATAGCACACATGTCAGCAAGATCACCAATTTTCTCTAAAATTATTGTATAACAGATACAATATACAGGGTGATTCAAACTTTGCGTCATTCATTTTAAGGGGTAATAGGAGCTAACTTGGAAAGTACGAAAAAAATACTGAAATTATTTTTTCGATAATTTCTAGAAGATATTAACACTTGAAAATCGAATTTCAACTTTGTTATTAAGGATTATTTTGGAAGTGTTCCATGCTTAATTGGTAGCTTATTGGAATACTTAAGCATTCAAAAAGAAACATTACGATCTTACGAGCTGAAAAAAGTGAGAAGAATGAGAAGAGTGGTTCCAGTCTATGACAATTGATGTTTAGGTTCCAGACACAGATGAACAAGTATTGGACACAATTGCAGCAGATCCTTCTAGGGGTATACCAAATAAATACCAGCTACATTCCTGCCACGTATGTCAGATACACATTAAACCAATGGAGTACTGAACACCGGTATAAATTGAGCAGGATTTAGTTAACCGAATACGAGAAGCTGTTCGAGAAGAGTGCATAATAAGGTGATTGCACAGGCACTTGTTTGGAGTTACAGACTCAAATGTATGTTTTTGTAATTTATAAACTAATTAATAATTCGATGTTATGAGTTTCGAACTAGGTCCCGTCATTCAACGATTCCTGTTGAATTTACCGTTTATTCTTGTCACATCTTATTGTCACTTTCTGTGTAATTCCATGGTTACCGGAGTTTTGAATAATTACGAAGCAACAGGTATTTACGTAATGTAAATTAGGCAGATTACCTTGACAACCATTGTTGCTGTTTTTATAATATAATTTTTTGCAAATTTCTCAGTTTTTAATAAAAGCTAATTTTTTCTGTACTCCTAAATCACCGCCAGACAGCATCTCCAGAGGAATGACCCAAATTTTGAATCACCCTGTATATTATTACTAAAAACCACTGCAAAGCATTTCTTCCTGACGTTAGGTAAATATGTAGCAAATTCTTTATTAATTTCAGATCTCTATTTGTCGTTTTACCTGCAGCTGTGTGCAGCACCATGCAAAACTTAAAATGTGTTTTTGGTATAGAAAGTAGATTTTGTGGTTTAATTATTTATGAAAATAATAAAGCTATGTCCAGAATTACCAAGAGGATAAGCCGACAAGTTAACAGACACAACAAACACACTCCGCAATCGCCGCGCGTCCCGCTATGCCCAAACACAGACGGCATGAGCCGAAGTTTTGCCGCAACCACCCCCGATGCGCGGACCGGACTGGCCGATACGCAACTCGAGCCGACAGAGGGCACCCAAGCACCAAGTCCGGACATGTGATTGATATGCGTGCAATGCGGCCGGCCACCAACCTAATTAAGTGCGTTTGGGGAAGGTCCATTTAGAAACACCAACTTTACCAATCATAATTACGTCACTCTATAAGTAAGGTCCTGGTTGAACAAGCGTGTGTTACAGTATATCATTGCATGAAAATCTTATAATTGTCATTCTAATGGAATAATGCTCATAGGAACCGAGTGTTATCGACATCACAGAAAGACAAGTCCCCACGGCTCTGACGTTACGAGGCCCATAATCACTTTGCAACTAGGCCAGTCTATTTAGACAGCATGTGGCGATTGTCGGAATAGCGATTCAAAATTGGCGTCATTCCGCATGGCGGTGTTAAAAACAGTTAAAAAAATTAATTGTCATTAAAAACTGATAAATTTACAAAAAGCTATACTAGAAGACAGACAACGATTGTTTTCAAGGTCATCTGCCTTATTAACATTATGTAAATACCCGTTGCTATCCCGAGCTAAACCATTATGGGAACATTGCAGTATAGACCTTACGGGGTATAAGAATAAGACTCAAGTCGAAGGGCGGAGATCGGAGCATACTTCTAGCATCTGCATACCTGCAATACGACCAAATAGGACAAACCGCCTCCAAGTGAATTTAGTAATTTTCTGGAGTACTGTAAGGCGTCTAAGACCAGAACTGTCATTGGGTGTGACGCAAATGCGCACCACATTTTGTCGGGCAGCAATGATACCAACCCACCAATTAACCAATAGACGGGGCGAGTCTCTTTTAGAATACCTTACGACTTTATCTTTGAAGTCTGTAATTAGGGGAATGAACCAACTTTGGTAGCAACGGTACGAAGGGAGGTCATTGATATTACAATCTGCTCAGACCGCACTAGCGAACTGATAGTGATTGGCATGTGTCGGATATGCCCAGCTTGTCCGATCATAGATACATACGATTCAATATCGAGTCGGAAGAGGTACCCCTCTCCGAATAAAGAAATCCGAAAACACCTGACTGGGTCTCCTATAAAGAGAACCTTAGGTTGTATTTGGGAGACTGCCCAAGAGAAGCACCTACGATGCTGGAGTTAAAAATGATGATGACTACCGTCACATCAGCAATAAAATCAGCATACGAATCCGCATGCCCTCTGAAGTCGAAGAGGCAAACGAGGACATCCAAATGGAGGAGCTCGGGGCCCTCAACGATCAGGAAAACGGTGAGAAAGCTATTCAATAAGGCTAGACGAAACAAAATCTTCTGGGGTGAATACCAAACATCCCTAACGACGTATGGCAACGCCATAAAAAAGCACAAAGGGCTTCATGCAGGAAAGAATGCAAGGATATCGAGGATACTAGACTTCATAGGGACTCTCAGAAGAACCACAGTAAAAAGTGGCCTCCTTGAAAAAATAACAGGGAGGATATACAACAACAGAAGAGGAGAAGACTCATTTTCCTGATACTGGGAACAGTTCCAAATCAAAATTAATTCCTGGGTTTCAGTCATTTATTGTCTTTATTTATCAATTAAAATACGTTTCGGTGTATTTTTCCACCATCATCAGTTTTTCTAAAATAACAGATAGTTAAAAAAAATTTCATTAATTTAAAAAACAATCACTAGAATTCTTTGTTCAGATACTTAAATATATTTACTTACATGTGTAGTGTTGTTGCTACTTTAAGCCTTGGCATACATTCGAAAAAATTGATAGATTTGAAGTTTTGCCGGTCTCATACTTTCATTTGAAAGTACATCAAAACATAAAACAGATTGTGGTCTTAACTCGTCGTTGGCGGTATTTTCAATACATCCAAATTGCAAATATTCTTCATAATAATTTCGTAGCTTCCCACGAAATTTACCAATATTTTTGGGCATCGAATTTCCTGCCTTAAATTGAGTTCCTGACTCCTGAGAAGTACTTGGATGCTGTTCCGTCTCATCAGCTTCGGCCAAAGTTTCCTTATACGGTCTTTTAAAAGAGCCGCTTTTTAACCAACCATCGATAATCAAAACACTAGCGGCTAGTCGCTACTAAACGGATATGTATTAAAAATTATGCATCTGTTTCAAACCACTTTTTAACTTAAAAACATAAAAATTGACATTAAAGATTTTATCAAAAAATCAACATATTGACCGACGAATATTTATTGGGAATTGCTCCCAAATATGGACCTTCAAAGGTTCCAAGCTGTTTCCGTAATATTTCCTTCATTTTGGGGATGATAATTTTAACACCCACTATATTAAAAACAAAGTATGTTCAGAAAATTAACTCATCAAGAAATAAAATTCTAAATAACTTGTACTATAAGTTTCACCAAGAAATGCTTCGACCTGACACTCTGTACATGCATATACCTAGTGTTTTTGAACAGGTGTTTTATATTTCATAAGGCGATTCTTGGGGTATTTCTAAGATAAAAAAGTTAATTTTGATTATTGTTCTATCTATATAATTTTGCATGCAACTTTGGTATTTCAACGAATCTTGGTCTTTGGGGCTTTTGTAACATGGAAAACCTACATTTGATCTTGAATTTCCTCTTACTTGTAAAGGAAGTTATCTACATGATTTTTTTCTCTAGAAAAGTCGTAACTTTTTCGTGCATGCCTGTATCACAATTTTAAGCATGAAAATCAATTCTCCTACCACTTTTRTATAAAGAACATAGTCCTCTCAAAAGTCGTTACGAACAACCGTTTTCCAGATATTTTACTTTAAAGTAACATTTCCTAAAAAATTGCGCCTTTACAGAGTTTATGGTATTGTGCGTCACTGAGAGTATCTGAAAAAGTACTAGCTGAAATACTAATAAATGTTTTTTTAACCCTCTGTATTTCGGCGATGAATTTGTTGCTTTAGAATTGCTTTTCTAGCCCCTGTAAACTCTTACACTATGCATATCTGTTACCTGACCAGGACACGAAATTTAATTAGCTAAAACCAATATCGATTAGACACAAATAAAAAGCTAATTTTCGAATAACATCGTTTCTGATGTGGTTTTTCTCTCCTTCTCGTCTAATTGCATCTCGACCTTTAGACACCATGAGTGGCAATGCAGGGAGGATCAAGATATGACATGAAATCTCGAACAAAACGGTTTGGATCATTAGTTTCTACTGYTTGCGTTGAATTTCCAAGCTTTGATGCCATCAAACATTTATTCTCGCAGCGACKCTATTTTAATTAGAAAACTACTGAAGTTACAYGAAGTGTTAATTATTGAAATKAAATTCCTCGTATTTATAGCAGCTTGACTAAATCYCAATTCTGTTTAYTTCGCKTAAAATTTTGCCCATTTGGCACTTTTGATGGATTTCATTTCTATCAGTGCTTTCTGTTGCATTTTGAGTATCAATAGACTATTTTAAAAGATTTGYAAATATCTTTTAAACAATCCAAATTGTGATTCAGTCAAAATACTGAAAATACAATAATTGCTACACTAACTGATCATTTTGCGGAATGAGACTAAATATAACTAACTGACTGTTGAACTATCTGCCATCTTCAATATACTCGCAAATGCCTATTGTTAAAATTACTATATTGCATTATAATTACTTTACCATTGTGGATATACAATTTTTAAAATGTTTGATTTTTCGTTTTGCCTAATTATTTTCAACTAGGATAGCACAGGCAAAGCCGGTTTAATCAAATAATCAAATCAATTATTTATTTCCAGTCATCTCTGAGGGGTCGTGGGTTAATTCTCTTAAATTTTAAAGTAAACTTTTAAAGCAGTTTGCATTTTGACAACCAATTTAAATAAATAAAGACCAGCAATATCAAATAATAATGTTACTTCACGTGTAATGCTAAAGTAAATACCTAAAATCGGAGGTTCCAGGCATGATGTAACCAACGCTTTTATTGACATCTATGTTATGTAATCAAACTTCCTAACACACTATGGATGCTAGTTTCATTACAAGACACTTTCCGAGTATATATATATTTCCGATTTACATACTGAAAGTTGCTTTAAATTAGAGCATGTCCTACACTTGGGAATTGAGCTTCATTAAAGTAATGTCGTCGTAAATATAACGAGTAGAAGTAATCAATTAATGGTGCTGCTACTTTCCGTATGTTTTATACACAACCTTGTTGATTTATAACATCTTTGTTTTTGTGACCTGGATATGTCAGCAAATATGGTGTGCTTCCAGACTATATATGCTCTAACCATTTTGTAGCACTATGTTTTAATATTTCCTTGATAACTAATACATTGACGAGCATTTTATCGCTACACCAGTTAGAACAATAGGTGCAGCTTGTAATCTAGATGTTTTCTAATCTATATCATGGATTTTATCCAATATCTATGGATTTTATCCAATACCTTTCTTTAATTCCCAACCATCAAATTATTCGATTCTCTACTTTGTCATTTTATAGCGATGTTCTAGTGAACCGTCGGATGAAAGAATACATTGGCATTTACGCTGCCAAAACATATCTGTTTGAACCTGGAACTATTACTGGGTACATTGTAATCCTAAACAAACTCTCGTGTTTGTAGCAAAATTTGAATTATTATGGTAAGCATTTATTAATACAGACCATCATTAATCGGCTCGCAATTTCGTTTTAAAATAATATTCAAATACTACTCTGGATGCTTGTTGAATAATAACTCCTAGGCTAGTTGACGGAATTAATTTAAAACTAGATTTTGATTAGCGGTCCATTACTGTAGTTTCCGTGCAATGCCAAGTTTACATGACGTTAATAAAATTTGAAGAATTTCAATTAAAGCCTTTGGTATGTTGTTTACAATTCAAAGATTTACAGAAACCAGCAGAAAAATTGATCTTTCAGATTATAT
>NW_026017110.1:13911160-13916158 GCF_020466585.1 Dendroctonus ponderosae | reverse complement strand
GTCTGAAAATTTGTTCTCCTGCGGATAAACATTCCTAAATGATCTTTCCTCAGACATAAAAGGCGCCTTAATTTATGAATCAGTTGTGGGCAGATATACAAACTGAAATTAATTAGGAATATAATTGAGATACTGAGTTGGGCAAACTGAACCACCATAATATGAAAACAGTCTACCCGTTGAATTTAACTCATTGGCAACTTTTTCGAACACCACTTTTTCCAGACATTCGAATAAATGTTTAGTATAATTTGCCTTGTTACTACTTAAAATTTTCTTGATTTTCAGCTAAATAATAAAAAAGAATTTCAGAATAATCATTTGGTATTAAAGCAGCCTTTCATATAGAAATTAAATCAGTACGAATTATACAGCGCCTCCTTCAATTAATTTATTCATTTGGAAACCAACATTTTTTTGCTCACTTACCCTATAAGTTTGCTTCGCAGATTCACTGGTTATGCTTTTTTCAGAAAAGCTTTTCCTTCGACCGGTTGTAACAGTTTCCAGCGAACCATGCCTTGAGTGATTGTCTACGAGTACAGTTGTATTGATTATTTTAGATTGAACAGGAGGAGATGCAGGTGGAGGAACATCGTCCTCGTTATATCGACTCTTCTGCAATAATAAAATGGAAACAAAATATGCACAACATATCTTTCAGCAGCCAACAAAATAAAATCAATAAAACTTGGAAAAAATTGCTTTTGCCGATCTATTACAATACATACAACGGAAAAACTTTTTAATTAGCGTTCATTGAAATTATATTTAACTTAACCTTTACTGTTGAATTAACCTCGGTTTGAAGCTTTTACGTAAGTATTAGATTTTTATCAAAAAAATCGAATGGTAGGCAAGTTGGTTGTTTTTGAGTCATTCTTAATACAGATGTGTTGATTATGTAAGCTATTTGGACATTCTAAAAAAATTTCATCCAATTGTTTGAATAATTTAGCGCTTTGAGGGCAGAGACCTCGATTCATTTTTACAAAATACTTTTGCTAATCGATGAATAGCCAACAATGACCCATTCATTTGTATGCTATATAGTATATTAACTTCAAACTTAATTAGACAAATCAAACAGGTGCTTTTATCAAACCTCTAGTAATAAACAATTCTGAAAAAGGCAAAATCGTTTTTTATTTTTATCGACATTCACAAATTTACAAAATTTGCGAGGCAGAATGTACGAAAACATCGAGTGAAAAAATATCGGTTGTACAGAAAACATGCTTAGAAAACTATTCATTCAATAATTGAACGAATAGAATATTTAGATAATTAGATTAGATATTAGATATGATATTACACGATCAGAAATAGAAACAGCACTGACAGATCTGAAAAAGGACAAAGCCCAGAACAATGTCATTGCAGCTGAGGAAAGAAAGTAATAGAACAAGCCGACAAAAACAAATTCAGACATCTTAAAATATAATGTCAAAGATCTTTTTAGAACAGATAAGCTTCAATTGGCTTGAGATATTTTAAAAATTACCTCCCAATCAGTCTTCTCATCCACTTATACAACTGTTTTATTAAAATATTAGCAGGGCAATAACCCCCCAAACCGGATTATTCCTATCAATCCAAACAGTATATAGATTTTAGATTGGGTTCAAGCACAACCATTTTAAACCACAACAGAGGTATTACCGAATACATTATTCAATATGAAATTTATTCCTGAATATGAAACCCACAAAATTATCAAATTTATTGCCACATATTCTAACCGTGTTCATCCTTCAACAGATGATTTTGATACTTTCATGTAATTACTTAAGGCAATTACAACGACCGCAATCACAAAACTTTATAGTGCAATGTGACATGCGCTATTTTGTTTAAATAATAGAGTTTAGTTATGTGTTACTAGTAGGTAACTTTCACAGCGGCATATGTTATTTTATGTAGTATGCGAATATACTTTATAGGTGCATTGCAAATATTACTTCAGTTTTGCTGATTAAATATGTTTTAAATATCCGTTATACAAAATCATTTTTTGTTTTAGGTCTTTAACATTTGATTTTATTTTTCTACTGGTTTTCGTTATATGAATAACTTTTCACATTTTTAACGCTGAAACCACTCTATACTCTTTGGGGGACCCTACGGATGGCCTAAATATGACCGAAATATTGGCACAAAAAATTGTGCTTTATTTCATGCCGCTATCAGTTGACCGATTAACGCAAGCCCCTCAACAGGCATCCCAAGACTACTCACTATTCATCAGCAGGCATCTTTCACCAAATATAATTACCTTTTTTAGCTTGTCAGCATTCCAACAGGAACTCTTTGGTCTGTGTTGTTCTATTCCTCTGCTAGAAGACGTTGAATTAAGGGTGCATTGCCCCGAATTAATCGAAAGTGGGTTAGCGTTTTTTTGCCTTCGTTTCCTAACTTTCCGTGGCACACTAGTCATGTAATTTGAAAATCGCCTTCTTGAATGGCGCACAATTGAAACCCAGTCGATCATTTTTCACTTTTGCTGGATACAGTCATCGGTACTAAATTTCATCTAATTAGAATATTTAATGTTGATCGTTTTACCATAAAAGTTTGATTTTATTGCAAATAAATACTTATTAAAAGCAATCCATGTTTGAGTTATTTAAAGGGGAGTTTACTAGTCTTCCTAGTTAGTTAAACGTCTTTACATTACTTATCTAAAAGCTTATTTTCCCTTCATCATAACAAAAGCCAAATGATGAAAGTCTTAAATGCAATAAAATAAGTAGAACTTATATCTATTTCATATAGTTCATGTGAACCAACCTTTTCAACAATGAGAAGGGAAAAACTGGCTTAGATCAAGAACGGGCCAGAATCCGTTCTGCTTTTTTCTGCTACTAATGACTTGCTACCATGAAAATGGCATTGCGTTATTTCTGCCACTAGCTGCTGTTTAAGAAGGCTTTGAAAAAACGGAAAATTTGAAAAACTTTCAGTTCAGGCCTCAGTAGAAACATGAGAAATATTTTGTGCAACTATCTGTTTAGTATTAAATTCACCTACGTTTATTTTTTCTCAAAATAGGTCAACTTGAATTATATTATCTATTGAGATAAGCGATCAGTGCAATTCCGGAGTTTGTTGAAAGTTAGATGTGATTTTTTCAGCTTAGCGTATGACAGAACGGGCGTCAATGTTCCGAAGAGCTTCCTTCGGATCTTTCGAATGAAAAATTTCAATGCTTCTTCTTTAAAACTCCAGGAGAAACTCACATATGTATTTAACTTAATTTATTTAAATATAGTTATTGTTATCGCACTGGGTCATATGTTTCATCAACTAAACTGCACAATAAAATAAACGTTACACTGCCAAATTTACCCAAACTTTGGAAGAAATAAGAATAAATTCTGACTGCTGCCAGCTATTTGATTTCTGTTGGAAGTGTTGTGTAGTACATTTTTTTTCCTTCAATCGGTGTATTTACAAAAAATTAGCCTTTCAAGTAAAGTTTCTACAGGGTGGCAAATAAAGCAATACAAAATTTGTGAAAGTTTGAAAATCTCAGAATTGAGCAAAAAGACATTTTTTGGATTTCAACATCATAGGCATACAGATAGACCTTATAAGTCAAAACGATTTTTCAATTTTTGCCCTAACTTTTTTATTTTCGGGGTGATAGCAAAAAATCGACTTTCTGGTCTTGCAGTGATAACAGTTTTCCTGTTGGACCGATCTTTAAACCATACAATTGCTGTGGACGCTAAAACGTCAGGCAAGAAGATACAAGATGATGGTAGACTCAAGAGACAAATTCATTCCACGGGATTGGACTAAAAGTGACCCAATCCGAATTACCCCCGAAGTTTGGTATTACGGTAGACTTTAGAATTAAAGTTGAATTTACTTTCTAATAACCCGTTAATTTATTCTGAACAGTTTATGATGATCTATGCTTGGCTCGAGTTAAGATTGACTGAATCTCACCTGAAATGCGCGTAGCCAGGCAATTTTGTATTGATTCGTTTGCCACCCTGAAGAAACCTTATCTGAAACACTAATTTTCTGTAAAAACTCGGATTGATAGAAAAATAATCGTTCTACACAACGCCTCAAAAAGATGATGAAAAATATTTATTCATTTGGAAACTTTATAATTTATTCAGTTTTTAGTTTCACTACTTCTCCTTATCGGCAAAAACACACTTACCAGTTCCTATTTTGAATTAACTAATTAATATTGAAGAAGAGCACAGCTAACATTTTCGATAACATTGAGAGTATTAAACTTTAAAAAATTCTTACCTTTTTGTTTTTCTGTATATTTATCGAGCTTCGATAGGTAACATGGTTTTCGTGTCTTCTGCAGGAAGTTTTATTTTCTTGTTTTACTGTTTATGGCGCTTAAAAGTATTTATTTGATTATGCTTTGCTGACTTCACCCATCGATGCATATTTCTACCACAAATGCAACATTACGCCAGCTCACAAATGCGTTTTCATTAAAGTTAGGTCTGATGTGACCTAAAAAGTTTTTTCCGTGCTCTTAGTGACATTAAACTTTATAAGCTGCAAATATATTACTGGGCCAAATTTCATTTTAAAGTTACTTATGAAACAACGTTAATTTCGTTTCGTCTCGGAACTTTGCAAAATCTTTTCCGCATGGCTTATGTATCTTTACAATTTTCATATTACAATGACAATTTTCCGAAAGAGCAGAAATTAGGAAATGAGTTCTGATGCGTAATAAACCTTCAGTCTATGAAATTGTTCCGGAAATTGCAGAAACCGTTCCATTTTCTATTGATCCTTTATAGCTTATGTTCTGGACTTACAAAACATGATATTAAATCGCTTTAAACTAATTTTGCTGACTAACATTTTTAGGAACAGTATGTTTATATAAATTATTGAATCTTCATTTTACGACTCATATAAACAATACTTTTCCACTAACCTGAACTGATTTATGAGATTACTATATAATAGATATTAAGTTATTTTTGCAGTTAACTTGCATCAAATGTT
>NW_026017110.1:13881503-13911110 GCF_020466585.1 Dendroctonus ponderosae | reverse complement strand
CAAATGTTTTGACTTAACCAAGTCTTCCATAAACAGCAAATCGAAATTTAATGGGTAATTACATTTCGGAAAAATAAGTCGAGGTTAATTTGAAATCTGCCTTTCATCTGTCGATTTCATATAAACACATTGAAGCACTAGGATATTTATATGCCGGTTGCTTTTATTTTATTTGCGTCATCTAATCGACTTTTTCACTACTGTTTGTTTGGGGGTATTAAAATAATTATCAAAAATAATTTAGTTCGCAAAGTTGGCCGCTCAGGCAGTTAGTTAACTTATGAGTTATTTAACTCGTTACTTCATAAATATGGGAAAAAAAAAATAAAGTAGGTGCGTAAGATAGGTAGACTGATTTATATTAATCGGATGGACGGGCCGTTGTTATTTATAGCCAATCAAAGTGGTGGAATCTAAACAGCACATTTTGAAAGCTATTTGGTAAATTGGTAGACGAGATTCAAAAGTCTTCGTCATAGTTTTAATACTTCCATTTTATTTACATGTAAACACATTCTTTAATAAAAAAAGAACCTACTGAGAAAAAAAAAACATATCAAGTATACCAAGACAACTACTTAAGTTAGGGCTTCAGAATATGGATATTGATATTTTATATACAGGTTGAATTAAAATTAATGTTGTTTGTTCCTTTGTACAGTAAATGCCTGTTACGTGAAACATAAATAAACCGATAAATTAGATGAAACTAAATAGCAAAAATTGAAAAAGAAATGAAGTTACATCAATTTGTTCTTTTTCTATTGAAATCATAACCAATGATACCAATATATACAAATATTACAATGTTTACACTTATTATAGAAATTTTGCCTGTATTTGCCCGCAAAATTTTTGTAAATTCCTTTGGCATAGTCTCATTTTGAATATAAAAAACTGTGGCTTTAAGGATGTGGTACTCAATTCCCCTATGAATATGAAAACAACACTGTAACTTTATTGAAAAGTTAATCCTTAACTTTATTTAAAAAATATAATTTGGACAATATTTAGCATTTTGCTTAATTCAATCACAAAAACAAAGAAATTACAACTGTTTGTTAGTTTTTGCCTACGGTGGATATACCAAAAAACAAAACAGAAAATATAAAATCATATAAAATTTGAAATTAACTTCTTTAGTTGACAATAACTGAATATCCTAATTAAGTCAATGGAATGAAAATTCATAATTAAATATTACTAACTCTTTAAACGAACAAACATTGACTGTACTTTGAGAATGTTGAATTTAACGGATATGATCGTTTGTTTACACGTTTCTTCAAACTTATAGGTCCGTTTACATTAATTATAAGTAATAAGAAAAAAATGACTTTGGTGGCGAAGTTTTCTGTTAAAGGTCAGAATTCCGCAAAGAGGGTAGAAAGTTTCTAAGATGGTAGGGATATAGTACTTTTTCAACTATTATTGGATAAGCAATTCCTCCGGTCTCAATTCAGCAATTCAAACCGGTCTCGGTGTTACTGTTGTTGTTCCTGTCTGTACTAAACTCAAAATCATATTTTCAAATGAAAAAAGCCTTTCAACGCTTTCGAATATTTATTCTTCAGTCTGGAGGTAATTTCGTAAATGCCTCTAAAATTTCTCGCACCAATTTTGAATCATTACTTGCTATTTTCAAATGATTTGCAGTGTACACAATTTGATGCATCTTCGTTTCAATATATGGTGTTTGAGTATAGAAATTGCCATAAGTACCAAGGCTATAAATTACGTAGTTTTCTCACGCAAAAAGTACGGAAATTTTGATGAGGTCATTTTGAATGATAACTTGAATATTACCGTCACATAGCATGGGTGAAAATTTGTTGCTAATAATCATTATTTTAGAGTAGCCCCTAAATGACCATTAACTACTGATTTTTATTAATATAGTGAAATATTACAAATCAAATATTGAGAATCTGGATGAACCTTATGGAACATTTTTATTTGCAAGTACTGCGTTTCTTTTAAATATTTGGTAAAAAGGCCGAACAGCAACTATACATTTAGAAAAATAAGTTTTGGAAAATATTTGGATGAAATTTTTGTTTGCAAGTTCAAGTTATATTCTTCAAAACTTAAAATGTGTAACAATGTACAAAATATATCTACGGAGGACATTCTTAATAGGTCTAAACTTGTTTGGTGGTCTAAAACTGTTTGTCATTGCAGACGTCTTTAGTTGAATACGTAGGAACAAGTACTATCATGAAGAACCAACCATTTAAACATTATGTGTGATATTTTAGATTCACTTGAATTTCCGAAAGAATTCGGTATAAAACTAACAGTTAAAGAAAACCAACATTCCTATCGTTTTTTTAAATCTGTATACTTTTGCCTAAAAACTTTCCATTTAAATTCAATTCTCTTATTAGATCAATGAATTACTGAACTAAGCCCATTAAAGCAAATAGTTGACTTTTTAATGCTTTGGAAATTGAAATGAAAAAGCAATATTGTGAAACATTGAATAATTCCACATTGATAATTCAATTTTATAATTCCCTTCAGTCGTTCAAACTATAATATGGCAGATATTTGCATCATATCAAGAAGAACTGTGCCAGAATTTGTAATTTTTTTGTAAATACTTTAAAAAGTTGACGTTTTAAATCTCCAGTATAAAAATTAAGTTAAATAATTGCAATTAAATATTTATTAATTTTTATTTCATAATTAAAATTTAAATTATTTTTTTTACTTATAAGTTATCGTGTTAGGTATTTATACGTATTTATGTTGCACTGCGAACAAAGTAGTTAAAAACATTTTAAAAAGACGTTAAAACTGTAACTTAGTTACGTAAAACTTTTAAATTAAGATATTTTTTATACATCAACATTACATTTTGTTCATTGCAAGTCATAGACAAATCAAAAGTTAGGGTAATATTTATTGACTTAACCCTCTGTATATGACGCTCCTGTCTACAATTTGCCATTAAAAATATTCTTAGAAAATGCAAAACTTCCGTCTCTCTTTAACAGTTATTCCTTCAGAGGCATCAGGAGCTTTAACAAAGCAATTTTTGGAATATGCTTGTAAGACGTTCCATTATTTTTACCGTTTTGCCTTTCCTAAAAATGATAATACTTTTCTCCAGGAACATTTCGATAACAGAATGGGTATTTTCACTCCTGATTACGTATTTTAACTTAAACATGAAGTCAAAGGAAGAAATAAAAAATTCTATCTGCCACAAATGCTAGGCATGTTATCAACATAGCAGCTTTCAAAGCTGTTTTGGTACAAAAAATGCAAACAATTATTACCACATAGTATGCTGCTATAAATAACACAAATCTGATAAATAAGCTCTAGAACAGATGCCTACTAGTTACAACAGATAAGAAAAAAATCCATTAGCTAATACAAATGATATAGAAATCTAAAAAATAGTTATCTATTTGCTATAACCTTGTATAAATTGTTGCAAATGTAAATGAAACGTTAAATTAATTGCATGTGTATCAATTAACACTTTATGGCTGCTCTATCAGTGGGATTCAACATTGAAAAACTGTTCAGCAAACTTCTTTCAATTAAATGTAAATAAATCGAAAATGTATTTAATAATTGTGAACATGGATATGCTGAAGATGTTTTGAAATTATTACATATTTCTACAGGGGTGGTACAAGCGACAAATGTGGCAAAAAATTAATCCTTTCACAAGAGGATCGTTAACCAACTAGTAAACCATGTTTTCAATTACTTATATAAATAGACGTTTTAAAAAACACATTTCTAAAACAAAGTCGATTCTATGAAATTGTTCTAATAGCTGGACTGATTATATGTTTACTCCATTTTAAATAATTCAAACACTCGTTTGTAATAATTTAATAATCTACCAAACACCATCACATTGTTTTCCAACTCGAAATAAGTGCCACATAAATACAGTCTAGACCCAGACATCCACTAGCTTCAGAATTATATTATTTAAACAAAAATCGGGTTCAGAAATGTTCGTCTAAGCAATCGCGAAAAGCGTCGTTATTAACAATCGCGTCTCCGACGCTTTTTTGGAACTGAGCCGACGTCGGCTTCACTGTGCCCGCCTACAAATCCAGGTGAACTGTATACGTAAACGTATTTCGCACTAAACTGGATTAATACCGAGACATGCAAAATGTGTGTATAGCGAAATGAGCTCGAAACGTATCCTTCAGTTTGGCTTGTTCTACTTACTTCTTACGAATCAATAATGGATGTTTTTCATTATCTAGTACTTGAATCTCCAACCCAGTAATTTAAACGATAACCAATTTATTTAACATTTTTAATTAATAATAAAAAGGCATTCAAATATATGGCTTTGGTTGGCGTTGATCACTTTAACTTAACACCAATGAAATGTTTATTGGTGATGTCTTTGAGTCCCTAAATGTTGTTCATATTATTACATCGGTCGCTACTTAATAAGCGAGTTTGCATATACATATATAATAGCATTACAATTTTAGGATTTATGTCTGTCTATTTATTATTCTAAGCAGTTTTTATTTAGAGCCATTCTAGAGCAACTCATTTTTAATTAAGCGGATACTTTTTGACGCAAAATTTACTTAATCTTGTTTTTTATTTGCAAAGAAAAATTTGTTTATTTTGTCACATTAACTTGATAAAGTTTTTATTTTCTAAGGATTCCTTAAGATGAAGATAAAAATTTTGTGCAGAAGATGTGAAAATGGTCATAAAAAATGTATATTTTTCGAAAGGCTCGAGATAAACAGACGACGTAAATTACTCAGAAGAGATGAGGCTATTACAGCGTTTCTTTTTCTGTTTGAGCACCCGACCTTGTGGTCAGGCAGACTCAAACTTTCACCAAGAAACCATGAAACATCCTCTGCAATATGTTTGTTACACTTTTTTCAATTTTCTTATAACATAAATTTTGTGTAATAATGGAGCAAAAATTCGAAACAAAAATTGGTCAAACTGTATTATCGATTTAACAAATATTCAGTCAAAAGTAACATAATATTTAAGCGTTATTTTTTTATTACATTATGCCTGAAATTTGAGGCACAGTGTATTTATTGTAGAATTATTTTTCTGGGGTTTGTAACTTGCAGTTCAAAATCATCCTGGATTGCGCAACTTGGAAAATTGCTGTTACGAACGAATGCAGTTATGAACTGATAATCGTTCATATTCACATTTATGCATTAAATAGTATTAAGTTCCTTTTAAGAACACGACGACGAATGAAACACTAAGAATTTGAGCTTAAATTCCAGCAATCCTTAGTTTATAATGCACTTATTTTGCACTAAAACAATTTAAATTACGCAGCACTCATAACATATTCTGTGCAAAAGGTGTATGTGTTTAAAATAAATTTTGCAAACAATTAATTGTGCCTGCCTTCCTCAAATCCACAATAAAAATGTAAGGTAAGGAAATAAAAAGAAAATAATCAATTTTAAAATAGTGCATCAGGCGTTATACGCAATGAAATAGCAGCTTTAACAGACAATGGTTTTAAATTTCCATTGCCTTTAAATGCACCCCGACGCTTAGCTGATAAAGATGAATTACATCTTTATTAATTAATTAAATAATTAATTTTACCTAGGAATTTTTCCAAAAATTAACTTCTCTAGATCCGTATACCCTAAGAATAACCAATTAGTTCCGGTCGGTGCTACAACCAGCATAAGAGTTTTTCGATTTAATGCTATATTAAAATTTGTTCAGATTAAAGATTTAGAACTGAAATTGAAAAAGTTCGGCGACGTTTACCTGATATTTATATAAAGTTTCCAGCTGGACAACACACACTGAACTAGTGTTCCAACAATCTAAATGTCGATCTTCATTAAACGCATTAAATCAGTTAATTCATAAGGTCCACTGGTGAGCTTGCCTAAATATTAATCCAACATTCTCGTTGGAAGTGAAGTTGTTTTTGTGTACTTTCCTACTTCAACTCTAACGTTCCTGTTTCCTCAATTGAGAATATCACGTTTTGTTAAAGTTGCTTAATCGGGTGAGACATAAAAACTGACCGCTTTTGGATGCTGATTATGAAAACTCCATTTTCAAATATAAATAATGCTAAATTAAAGCGCGTTTAAAACTCCGTTAATTTGTCTAAAAGTCAGATACTATTTTCATGGACTTTTCTCGGTTTTAGTTCCTCTCGTGTTTTACACTAACAAGGCCAACTGAAAGGTTCCGCAAGGCCAACTGACATATCCTTCTCTACATCAATATTAATATTTTTTAGTTTGTTCCCCAGGGCATTTATTCTTGATAAACATTTGATGGACGAAACGGCTGGAGAATGTGAATAAAACGAATATTTACGATTCTGCAACGGAGCAATTCATCCAATATTATGTGAAATTAGTGTAAAAAAGTGTTGTTTTCTACATTATTTAGCTCTTTGAATATTTTTAGATTTAAAAATTGCTAATTGCCTTTAAAAAAGTAAATCAAACAAAAAATTTTGAAAATATTTGATTATTTAAAAGAGAACATCAACTGTTGCAAGGAAAAAAGTAAGCATTTTCAGTTCTTTCGTTTTGCATCTCACAATTTGTTTAAATATCTACTACCTCCATGATTTTGTCTCCGATTTTTTTAAAATTTTTAAATGTAACGTGTTTGGGATTTCTTTACTGAACATCTTATCAAAAAGTTCAATATTTACTTAGATTTCAACCATTCTAGTACTAATTTGCCTGTTCCCTATAATTTTATATAACTTAAGTCAATCCGCCCTATAATTTAATATGATCTCCTTGGTCCTCTGTGCGTGCCGCAGTTATAATGAATAATGAAATGAAATATTCGGTCGAATTTAATAAACCGCCGCACATTGATGTTTCAGAAATTACAAATAACTTTAAAGCTAGTTTTATACACGAGAATAAGGATAAGGCTTTAGGCATAATAATAACGCTTTAGGTATAACGCCACTTGGGGTGTTTATAAAGCAGAATAAGGAACAATATTATTCTATGTACAACGAATCAAATTGCAGCATAGGCTTAAGAAACAATAGGGTTGTGTCTGTTTATGTTTACATTATAGCGATAGCATACCAATAATAAAAGCTTAATTCATATAAATATTGTACATTAAAAACGAAGTTTTGAACTCTTTTTGGTTTAATAATTTCGTTTTCTAACCTCAGAACAAAATCTAAATACGATGTTTGGCGGTCACGTGGGATATTGCAATATCACTTATCTTACAACTGCGCATGCTTCAATAGAATAAGGCCTAACGCACAAGATAAAAGTTAGCAACTATCTTAAGCCTTATTCCTTAAGCGTTAGGCACTATTCGGTTTATAAACACCTCTATGGACACATGCGCAACGAACTTTTAAGATACTGCCTTAAGCGTTATTCCTTATTCTCGTGTATAAACCCACCATAAATCGTGAGATCATAACAACATCCTTTTTTAAAATACAATGGTTACATTGTCAGGGAACAGTGGGGCACTTCAGAAAACTTTTATTTTTTCAAACAAATGAACATTTTGAATAAAACTTTTTACTCATAATTGCATTTCAATTAGTAGGGTATAACGATTCCCTTCGCAAATTTTGGGAAAGCCCTCATTCATATGCCGCTTTATTCTAAAGGTAAATAAAACTTTTTTCTGCGACTTGTGATGTTTTGAAAAACATCTACGGCATTTTATTCAGAACCGTTAAAACCACACCCAACAAAAAAAGCTTTATATATGTATTCAGTACTGTTAATACGCTGACCTTTTGCAAAGTCAATACGAATTAATTTATTTGTTAGTACACATCAGTTTACTATTTAATAGATCTCTTGTATATCAACTGTTGGACGCAAAAGCAAACACCATTAATAAAAATGTATAATCTAATTTTTGAAATCTTATGTGAGATACTGCATTATAGATTAGTGCACACATAAAATAATTACAGCTACTTTTTCTATGCAAATTACTCACGACTTTTTCTTCATTGAAACTGAAAAATGAATAAAGCAAGCAAACAAACAACAGAAATATGCCTTTTCGGTGCACTAATTTTATATAATTGTCATTTAAATCAATCTGATATTTCTGTATAACTGGGACGCTGAAAGAACTTAAGCGGCAATATTTCCATCTTGGATCCGTGGTAGCGATTTTTAGTAAATTCATATTTTTATACGAAACAATCGCACTGTTATCAATGATTTAAACATACGAAAATTATCTATTAATTAGTTTAGAAGATAAACAAATAAATCCGTAAGTAGTGGAAAAGCAAAACAATAAAATTTACCGGTTGAAACACGAGTTCTAGGTTATTATGTAATGTATTTATTTGATGTAATTATTATGTAATGTAATGTAATATCTTCATTTTATATTATATTAACGGACTTTGATAACCAGATTCGATCGGTGAGCAGACAAAGCAAAATATGTAACTTAATACTCAAAGTACCGAATATTGATAACAAGAGAGATTGTGAAAGTATGGTTGTAGAAACAATTATATCGAACATATGTATACATGTAAGTCACAGATTTAATATAACAATGAAACCATTTTATTATCATTTTACAGTTGTGTGAAACGATTTAATGAGAGGCTATTTATTATAAAAATTCCACAATTAAAGTTCCACAAAAATTTTCCAAAATTTTTTTATAAAGATTTATATTGAAACGAGCTAATATGCACCAACTGTATTTACTACAAATTCTATATGTACATAGACAAACTATATATAGAATAATTTGGAATCTAATTGTAATTATTTTGTTAAATGAGGTGGTGAAATGCCATCTAATACTTCCAGCAAGTGAAAAACGTAATCAATAACAACGTTTAGGATTTAAATCAATTTAAAGAGAAAACGCGCGAACTGAAAATCTATATATTCAGGACGCCACCTGGAAAATAGTCTCGAAGTAGACCATTGATCCACAAGAGATGGCAATCAATAAAGTGGATGAAATTACGGAGTTGCAAAATCTTCACGGTAGGGGTATTTCGTGATTATTCGTTTATATTACATTGCTATTATATCATTAGCAATGCAAGCAATCTACATGTGGGCTGCTTAAGTGTTAAAAATTTTTGGAAATATTAACAAATGTATAAGAATTCCAGAGGAAGCGAGAAATTTTCTTGAGCCGGGAGGAGTTCGTTTAATTTTGGGGACGTTTACGTTCTATTGACACAAAACAATCACCAAATAAAACGAAATTTCCCATGTGATACTAATCCTAATAGGTTTTGACCCATTATATCTTATCCACACAAAAAAGTAACTGTATTTATTTAAAAGTTTATTATTTTTAATTTTGCATGCAAAAAGCTGGAGTAACAGCACTTGGTGAAGTTCTACATATAAATTAATTTTCTCTTGGTATATTTCGAATATGATACGATAGTAAATTGAATCTAGTTTATCTCGAGTTGACATAAAAGAGAGAACAAATGTAATGTTCATGTCGAACAAAATTCTGATAATTAACATTATCTGATCAAGCGGAGTTCAGCCATTTCGGCTTGTTCATGTTGAACGTATTATTAGATAAAGTGTGAAAGAGCTACCACTTTCTACTAGAAATATTTCTTACGCGGATACCATATAACTACCGTAATATTCGGGCATTAAACAACGGGATAATACATTAACCAACGGTTAATGTCGAGTTTAACATGTCGAACGTTAACCGTAGCAAATATTTGAAACGCCATTGAAAGAAGTCGTTTAAAACTAACCACTTATTTAAATTCAGCGATTACAAATTTCTTTTGGATGCCTATATTTAGAATTATGTAAAATATTTAAAACATCCTACAGATAGAATCATGAATATCCATTTGGACATACAGTTTATGAGTAATGTGGATCGTAAAGTAGAGTATACGAAAACGAAGCTAAGCAAACAAAACGCCGGAAAGAAACTAGAAAAATACGAAATGTTAGGATTTAATCAATTTAAGGCCTTCATAAGAACCTGAAGCCATCGTCGGCGGCGAATTTCTTAAATTACGATTCACTAGGGGAGCAAAAAAGCCACTTTATTATGAAGACTTCGACGCGAAGGCGTACTAAAAGCCATACAAAACGTATGCCCATTAAATCAGCAGATTTTAGTAGATACAAATAAACATATGACTGATTTATTACTCCTATATTATATATTAAATATTATTATTGTGTTATTCCATTTCTTTTTAGATTTTTGAAATTGCTATAATAACACCATACTTTAACGTATCCTATTGTTCATTTTCTTGCCGTTTTTTGGTTGAGAAAATAGACCTTTTTGTAACCCTGCATGTGGCATTGATACATGAACATGTTAGCAACAATTGAACTACCGATACAATAATCAATACTTAGACAGTCGCCCGTCAATGCACCGGCAACCTCGTTAGAAGATGAACAAATAGAAACATGTTTATAAAAAGCCCACTGAATAAAGAAAATCTACCACATCTCAGAATGATTATCGGCGACTTATAGCGGGATCCAGATAATGTTGGAAGGTTTGGTTTGGGAAGACGCAATAAACACGGTGGCATGTTCCTTAATTACATTGTAGCTGAAAACATACCTATACTGTTTAAACACATTTTTTAAAGAAACCCCAGCAAAGGAGATGGACATAGTGCGATAAACAACGAGGTTGGTTACATTCTCTGCAATAAGAGGAATATCTGTACTGACGCAATAGTTTTAAATCAGTTTGATACTGCTGTTCGAGAAACTTCAAACATGGAATAATCCCTTAAATATTGCATGCCGGCGGCACATCGGCAACATTGCAGCTGTCCGGCATGAATATTCACACCCTTCTGAAAAGTGACAAAAAACCGAACCACCGCGGGTGCCGGTCGATTTAGCTCCGCACAATTCTTTACGCCCCCCCGTTGAATTCTCCAACATAATTAGTTGCAACCCATACTCGAGTTTGTACAAATAAATTAAGTGTGTTTGGCACCAACAACCAAACTGGTCCTTCGAATTAAATAATATTAAAGAAAAAGAAAGTGTTTTCCTCTAACCGACAATTAAGCCTCCAGTGCGCCTGTGGAGACAAGTTAGAAAAACTACAGTCCACTAAGATTGCTCCACCTGATTGGGCACATCATCGTCCCCAAACAACTGCTATGAAGCTACCACCGGTTGACTAGAGCAACAATTTCGCTAACCCAGCGAATTGAAAGAGCTAAACTTGTCAGTGAGCAAATTTTCGCAACTGCAAACGAAATAAGCGTCCATAAAGAGGCTGCTTGGAAAGAATTGGAGAATAAATTAACCCCATTGCCAACATAGAGGGAATGAACTTGAATCGTCTCCCGAGAAAACAAGCAAATACTGGAGCATTCATTTCAAATTCACACAATAAACAGGAACATTTGTTTCAGAGTTAAACTACCAAGAGACAGCAAGCTAACACTAAACCACCAAGCACACTAAAACTTATAAAAGATAGGAAAACAACATTCAGAGATGGAGCAGAATACCAGCAGCTCAACGGGAGGAAACAGAGGGCAGTAAGGAGAGATGAAAGATCCTATAATACCAGAGCAATTGAAACCGTAATTGAAGATAACTCTAACATGAAAGTTTTAGATCCAGACTTTGGCCCGGAAAAGCAAAATTTTCAAAATGAAGGATGAGGATGACTGTATGTTGACTGGAAGAGCCGAAATCTCTAGATTAGTAGAAATATTTTATTCTCAGTTATACACATGAAATGAAAGTAGCACTAGGAGAAATGAAGAACCGTAAATCACCTGGTGAAGACAGACTATCCTGTGAATTGCTAAAAATGGGCGGTAATTTCATGGAACAAATTCCACAGGTGTTGTTTAATAAATTATTATCTGAAGGCAACATCCCTGAAATATGGCACAACGCGGAGGTTGTTCTGCTTTTTCAAAAGGGCGACATCACGGAGTTTGAAAATTATCGACGCATCACCCTTCTCTCCCACCTTTATAAACCATTAACAAAGATCGTTACAAACCGACTAACAAGTAGATTATATGCCTATCAACCAGTGGAGCACATGGGATGTCGAAAGGGATACAGCACTATGGATCACTTGTAGACCATTCAAATGTTAATAGAGAAGACAACGGGGTATAATGTTCCAATTCAATTCGCGTTTATAGACTTTCGTAGGGCATTTGACTCCGTTGAAACATGGGCGGTCCTGCGTGCGACGGATAGAGCAGGAATTGACTCAAGATATTCTGCCCTTCTTAAGAGAATCTACAGAAGCGCTACTTTCCGTGTAAAAATTCCGGAAGACCAGAGAACCGTAAAACTCCAATTAACAGCGGAGTTCGCCAGGGTGATCCTATATCCCCAACGCGTTTTAGGTTACCCTTGGAAGACGTTCTTAAAAAGCTACCGTGGGAACATAAAGGTGTAAACGTGATGGTGCGTCTTTAAAAATTACATGGTATATTTGATATATTATTATTTTAGCAATTGTTTAGAATTAACGTCAGCTTGTTTTTACCACTATTTAGAGAAAAATAAAAAAATTGCGGTACGCCTCATAAATTATGTCCGTCTAGAGTTCGTCTTATCAGATACATTAAATCCTTGCTAGAAATCTTTTATCTTTTAAAATAAAATTTTAATTTTACTTTATTATAAAGTTCAGTTTGTAATTATGTAATAGTAAAGTTTAATAGGATAGGGAATGAGCTTCATTTTGTATTTTATATCATGTTCATGTATTAGCAAATGAAATCTTTGATTATCCAGACTTTCAAAGTTTATTCGCTGTCCTGAATAAATTCGTTGAAAATTCTAGGACTACTTAAAAGTAACACACATATTTTTGACTTCATTTTTCGTCTCGTTCCATAAAAATGGTAGATGTATAAAAGTAGGTCTCCGCTTGAAACTTGGCATTTTTCATTGGCATTTGTTGTAATCACTACATAAAACTTTCAGCTTTTTTTAAGAATTCAAAACTGAAGCAAATGCAACGTTCTCATATACGAATTTGCTTCTACGTGTAACGTCTCAAGATGCATGACATGTTAAATGATTCCTTTTCAAAGACGATCTGTTAAAATATTCAACAATTATTACGAAATGTAATGAGAAACTGCGAATACACTCTAATCTCTCTGGTAAGAAAAGTGTACATTAAAGTACAAGTGGCTCCAGCAGTGTAAAAATGTAAATACATTATTTGCTTACGTTTATCCTCTACATGCGACTTTATTTTAGAAGTAGTACTATACGAGAGAAAGTTTTGATTGTTACACTCCTAAAATGTTCTCACTCGGGTAAAATGATTCTAAAAAGAATATTAAAAGTCGCTTTATTTCGGAACTAAAAACAATTTGATAGGCAAACAAAAGTCGAACAAAATCAAAATATGTAACAGTTGTTAAAGTTCGGCAGCTTCAAAATTAATTAGCTTTATTTTAAATGGGGAAAGCGACCTTTTGTTTACAATATTTCAGTTAGTTAGTCAAAATTTACTTTTTGTTTTACTAAATGCAGAAATGCAGTTAAAATGTTACCTAAAATTCACAATTTCAGTTTAAGTTCTTTTCTGATAGATGTACAGATTTAGCATTGAGCAAATCTCTTACTATGGATTAAAGATTTTGCGAAATTATTCTTTGGTTCGCCGTAAAAGTTTTTCCAAACTTAGCGAGACAAAACTAATAGACGGAGATGTTAAATTAAGAAACTTTTGAAAGCCGCACTTACCTGAATAGAAGTTGACTTGCATGTCAGGCTAGCCAAAGTTTTAGTGAGTGGTTTTGAATTCTTAGATACGAAGAAACTGAACCTTCGAGACAACTCTTCATGAAATTACCATTTAATATGCTTGAAAATGTACGAGTATAGTATCCATTTTTAAATTTTTATCTATGTAAATCTATAATCCTTAAATCCGCTCATACCGTTCTTTTAAGCGAAATTAGTAGCTTATTCAAGTATTTATTTCCGATTAAACTGACTTGGAAATATCGGCGTTGAGAACTTGGAAGTGACCAAGCAGCTTTTAAACTCGACCATATTATATTAAAATGAATAAACAATCTCCAGCATAATAAAAATAAAATATAAACAGCTTTTGATAATGAACATTTTCTTTGCAAAAATGCATGCCAAGGCTTAAAGCAGCAACAACGCTACACATAAAAACTGATGATGGTGGAAAAATACACCGAAACGTTTTTCGATTCATAAATAGAGGCAATAAATGACTGAAACCCTGGAATGAATTTGATTTGGAATTAAGATTATTAAGAGACGATACGGAAAACGTTTTAATATTCTCAAAGAGAAGAAAGGAAAACTAAAAGCTGTACACAAATGAGAAATAACGGAAGAGGGTGGATAATTAAAGAACTTATATGTGAAAGATTCGGGTAAAATGAACCAGAGGAACAAAATGGATTTGCAGGCAAAAAATTCACAATTTATAGAAAATATTCCAAATAGTGGATGGAGAATGGAAGTCACAGAAAACTCATCTGCTCATGATCCGCAAGATTAATAAAATCTTGTGATGCGATACCCAATGCAGAATTGCCAATCTGTGGAGAGCGCTGTAAAAAACTAATATTATAAATAAGCCAACAAAATACAACTAACAAAACTAAACTAACTGTTCGAGAAACCTCAAACAATCTAAATCCCTTTAACATTGCATGCCAACGGCACGTTGACAACATTGCGGCAGTCGGGTGTTAAAAATGTACCCTTCTACAAAAAGGAGAAGAAAACTGAAGAAAACGAACCACCGAACAATTTTAACTCCCTTTTTGTTCTCTCAAAAATAGTTGCTTACAAATCTCATTCGTGTTTTGTACAATAAAATAAGTGTGTTTGCACGAACCAAACTGGTCCTTCGAATATATCTTTTTTACTAGGAACTTTGTGTGTTAGTTCTACCGATCATAAAGCCTGCAGTGCGCCTGTGGAGACAAATAAATTTAATACAGGCCACTAAAGTTGCTCCACCTGATTGGGCACTTCACCGTCCCGAAACACCAACAATATACAAAAACGAATATTAACGTGAATGCCACTTATTGATAATACCTCAAGTCTGCATAAAGATACAGTATTAATAATTAATAAGAAAAAAAACGTAGGGCTTATAACAGGGATGCTGCCTTTTACAAATGAAGCTATCAAATTGTGGAAAAGAATACACTAAAGTATAGGACTAGACATTGACCACAGATATCTAAATAGGCTTCATTTTTCACACAGTCACGACAATTGTGGCACAAGATAAAAACTGACCTAGAATATAGGGATATAAAGAACAGATTGAAAAATATAAAATATTCTAACAGAAAGAAGCCAATTTAAAACAAAATCAATATCTTTGCATAAACCATCGAGGACCAAGAGAATGAACGAATGAGAAGCTTTACAGTTAGGCAATGAAAAAGTAAACGCCTGTTAAAATGTATATATTTTGGTAACAAACTAAGCAAAGAGTGATCTAATTAAAATGTAAGAAATAATAGAAAATGAAAGATATTTTATTGACCATATTATAAGTATAACACCCAAACGCCATTTATTTATATATTAATTTAGTTATAGATTAAACGTCTATCACAAATTTCAAGAAATTATTTGCTCGCATCTTTGGATGAAACTGTCTGATTTAGAGCAGCAGAATAGTCTAAATTTGAATGAACATGAATGAATGCGAAGAATCAATAATCAAATACATTCGAAGAGTCAATAAAATTATTTGTCTGGAAATAATTCGGTGGCTACTTTTTGCATCATCATAATATCATCGGCTTCCGAGTCACTCTTAATTCAGCGTACAACATTTCTAATTCTTAAAGGTTCACTGCAATGTTGCTGTAGTTCAAAAACTATTTGAATCCTGCCAAATGTCAACTTTAACTGTTGATAATTACTTAAAAGGCTTTCATCAACTTTAATTTAATCAGAAACCGAGTTTTTTAATAAACAAACGTAACGAAGGTCCACAAGCACTTAAAGAAACGGAAGCAAATTAAAGTGAACTTTTTACTTCTACAACGTGGTTACAAGTTTAGCTAGAGTTTTTTTTGGCTGAATTTGCATGCTCTACTTACTAGTTGGTATTCATAGGAGACATTTTCTCGGCTACTTTCATGTCCTCCGATGGTCGTGATTAACGCGCTACCTGTCTGAAAAGAAAGATAGCGCATATTACAAATACTTTCAAGACAGTAACTTGAATTTAAAGTTTTATGTGAATATATCATCGAATATGATACTTCGGTGTTCTTAAGACTTGCATACATTGCAGAAATAAATTAAAGTCAACGCTAATTTGCAAAGCAGTATTTTTCTTCTCTTGTCCTAAGATTAATATTTTTAACTTATTTTTTTGTATAAATCAAACAATCCCATTAAACTATTTTATCCACAGGCACGGTAGCTTAAGTGATATATCGTGCATCGTTATGATATGCACTTTCTAGAGTATAAAGCTATAGCTCTATAGACTATAAGTTCTGTATTAGTTGTGTAATTACTGGACTTTCCAATTTTTCTAACATGCCTACCAAACACATAAATAAATATAAAGGAATCAAATAAATGAAATAATTTTAATACTTAGATGTTCGCTATACTTTCAAAAGGAAATAATGTACTCAAATACCTACAAGCAATAAAGTGGGATGTGAAATTAGGTAAAGATGGATTAAATCCTGAAAATGTTGACGTATCAGAAGGTCAGGTGCTAATACCTTGAACCTTATATTATGTGTAAAGCCCCTAAGATTATACAGTATCCCAAGCTTCGAAGTTGCTAACGGTTAAGTTTATAATATATCAGAGCTATTAAGATGCCAGGTCAGGTTTAGCCGTAGACCCCAGCTCGATGGGATGAAATGCTACTTAAATGAACTTTACTACTTCAAACTGACCTATATTTTCAACTCTAGAAAGGTTCAGTTCGATTATCCGGTTTAGAAAGTTTTGTCAAAGACTGATAATTATGTCTGAAATACAAAGTGCACTGCATACTCTACTTGAAAAGGTTCGTGTGAAATTGCAAGTGCAAACCGAAACTTTAATAAACTAAAAAATGAACGGAATTATTATACATGCTTCTTAAATAGCGTCAGATTATTTAAACACGATTCAATCAAACAGCCTGAGTTTCTACTAATATGGGAAATGACCTTTCCAAAATATCCTAACGGTTATAAATAATAATTACTGTACTAACTTCGCGGAAATAGCAAATCGCAGTTATTTTCAAATCTCACCGAACTTGAAGTCTACATGCATTTGAAATGTGAGTTGCTGCTTACTGCAGCTTACGTGAGGCCACATTTAATTTCATAGTTTTGCTTTTAATAAAATCGTACTTTATCACCCCGGGAAACTTTTGCTCCCTCGATAATTAATTCCTTTAATTTTAATGGATATTTTTAAAGTCTTAAATCGGTATTTACACAGGCCTTTTAAGTAGGACAATAAAGCTAAATTATTACTGTTCCACAAAAGTTGTATAGTTAATTATATATGCAATTATAAACCAGGTACGTTTTAATTTCAATTTTCATTCTGTGCCTTTGGGATATTCATAAAATTAAGTTTTATAGATTTAAAGTCAGCTAGTCCGTAGCCTGTACACTAGGGTGGCCCTTAATTTTGAACTATCAAATTTTTAGGGTCTCACCCCCAGATCGGTTCTGGTTCTCAGTTCTGCCGATTGCAAAATTATTTGCTAACTTTAGAACAGCAATATAAATAAAAAATGGACATAAATAATTATTTATATTATTATATTTGTAGCGACGTATGCTTCTTACAATCTGGATAGTCTTAACGATAATCAAAGAGGTGTGAATCCTCTTCAAAAGAAACTGTTTTTGACTTTCAATGTTTGTTATAACAAAATTATACTCTTACATTAACACTCTAATAATAATTGAGGATTGAGTCACGCGTTTGTTGCTTTATCGTTTTATTTCAATTTTTATCGTGTTCGTTTGAGCCTTGATTTTGAAAAGTTTTCTTTCGGGCTTAATTTGGAGCATGTTTCAAAATAGAATTGTTTGATTTGGTCCTCGGGCAAAAAACGGCGGTGGTAAAAACAACTGTAGAGTGGTGACCTGTAAAATCGTGTTGCATGTTGTAATATTTGACTGTTGAATTGGAAGCACTAATTTTGAAGATTCAGAAACTACTCAAATATTCAGAATTAATATCTAACGTGAAATAGTGTCATACGAAGATGACATTCTTAGTGCTTAGTCATATGAGTATAAGGTTTCAGTTCCTTCCAACTTACTAGATTAGAAATAATTAAATTATGTTTTAAACGAACTCAACTATATACTTTGCTCTTAACTTTAATACGATTGACAGAGTTTTCCAGAAGCTGGTTAAATTTACAAAGAACAGCTACTTTTCAGCAGTTTCTAACACTCGTATTTTCGATCATTTCCAATCCACTTTTATCTTAAATTTATTCCTTTTGCAGCTAATAGATTTCTTTAATATATTAGCTGCGCTGTAAACTGATAGCTTTGTAAGCAGGAAAGCTGACACCTAAATCAAACGGATCAACCTGAGGCAAAACTTAATTTATTGTTATCCTATTCAGCTGTTTTCGATAACCTATGCACTGAGTAGATTTTATAGTAGCTCGGTACCAAAGGCCATTTAAAGTGGATTTCCTGAAAACACATTCAATATCAGAACTTTCCTAGTGCACATGAGTTTCCTGAAAGTGGTTGCGACGCCGAAAGTTATTTAGATTGATCGCAAATTGAATCTTATCTCTGAGTCTCAGGTGTAGCTACCAACCGCGATTGTTTGCTCTATGTGTGTGCTTTTTCAATATAGCGAATATTTATAATCCATATGCTATTTCCATATCTATTTGAACTTTATATTTGGTTTTACCTATTTTCTGATACGTATATTTTGCTCGAATATTATTAACATTTTAGGATAATATTATATTATTAGTAATTTGTCATATGGGAGTAAAATGGGGGCACTATGTATGTGCACTTTAGAATTCCAACACGGACCTTAACTTCTTCAACCAATAATTAAATTACATAGAGTGTTTGAGTTAGTTTGGTAAAGTCAGCCGATGCTTGCTTCATACAATCTAAATTGGTTGGAAATGTTGTGGACCAATGTAGACATAACAAAATGAACAATACTACTACTACCACTAGTAGTTTAGAGCGAAAGTTATAAGATGCCGGTTATTAATTCGGACTACATGAAGCAATTAAACAAAATTTCAACGCAAAAACATGCAAAACACGAAATAATAACTTGAAGCTTAACTTTAATTTGACAATAAAGGAAAATTTATTTCTCGGTTAACTTAAAATTTCCAAATAATGGCAGCTGATAGCTTGTCTTAAATCCAACAAAAAAACTTTGCTGCTTTAAGGTACACGTTGAAGTAAACTGCAAAACTAAAATGCAGGAAGCGTCTCAAACCAAATTATTCTATACTGTGTTGGTTAGGAATTAACAAAAATTGTATTATCTTTTAATGCCATCAGGCGTTTTTTTGTTGTTTTATCAGTTAGTACATAGGTACCTAATACTGGATATTTTTGAATGGATTTTTTCAAAATCGTTCGAAAATTAAATTTATAGGTTCCAACGAAATGACTAGGAGTTTGCCCGTTATGACACTCATGAAATAATCTTGATAATGATTTTTACAAAAATCTTGGCAAGAAAATAGATTTTCCAGCATTTAATTTGAAAAAATCTCTTGGAATGACTGGAAAATCTTATAATCCCATGGAAGATGTGTCATGAAATCACCAAATATGTTTAGAGTCACTTAGGAAAGATAATTATTAAGTTAAAGTGCATTACTCTCTACTACACGCTTAGAATTGAGCAATTAAAAATGAAATAGTTTTTTTAACAAAAATCTAAATTTATTATTCTGATAAATTTCCCCTGTAAAACTACGCACCAAAAATAGGGGTGAAATCTATGGATACAAATATCTGATAAACTTAAGGTAACCAAGTTCCGCAAGCCTCCATTTTTCCAAGTAGAAAAATAATCCTTTTTTTTTAATTTATCACATTTATTTTTTGAACTTTATTATTAACTTTTTGAATTAGTAGTCAATTCAACAAGTGCCTTTATTTTATTACCATATCAAGCTTCAATTTAAGCGTCTTACACTTAAATAGAGAGTATGCCTAGCTCCTGTCGTGGTGTTTTTTAAAATATTCTTTAAAAATTGTGTAGATGTATCACATATTGTGACGAATTTGGAAAGCTAATAATCAAAGTCATTCAATCCATCGAAAATATTTTACTCAGGTTATTTGCTGTTTGCGTCCCTAAGATACTCAAGATTAAATTTATAAAAATAATAAAAAAATGTTTTTAAAATATTAAACAATATTGCGTTTGTTCTTTGTCTCTCCGGTTTTATTTAACTTTTGTAATTTGTGCATGTTATTTTGGGACCAGAGAGATATTAGACGAAGAAGGAAGAAAATTGTAATTTTTTAACTCTAATATTTTTGCAAAAGTTGTTGATTTTATTGGTTTGTCTATTTTTTCCTTTATTTATTTCCTTCCTCTCTTCTCTTATTCATCAACTACTATAATTTACTTTTCTTAAGTCTGAAATAGTTCTGTCTCTCTTCAATAATCCTAGCGATGGCTTAACCATAGCCGAAATGTACTCCCAGAAAAAATAATGTTTTATTCCGCAATCTATTAACCGCTAAACCTTACATTAATTATATAATTATTTTTTTTCCTGGGCTCCAGTCACTGTGTGAAATATTTTTTTTTGTATATCGTTTATTTCGTTACGTTTCGGCGAGACAGCAGCGCCATCGTCAGATTTTAAATTTCATTCAAATTACAAACACCAATTTATAATTGAAATATGTTGTACAAAAAATATAATTTTAGTTATATAGTTGTAAACATATTGTTCATCTTTCCTCAGTGAACGGACAAAAAAATAATTATGACCAGAAAATTTCATACGAAAATATAAAGTTGTAACGCTCATAAATTTATTAGTGCTGTGAGATGAAAATTTAATAAATATTTTCATTGTTGCCAGGAAGTATAAAGCTTGTAAATAGAAGGAATGAGACAAGAATTATGTATAGGGGCACTTTGATTAATTTTCACATTCTTACCCCAAAGTAGGAAGCTACTCATACACAAGGAATGATGTGGGCTTTGACAGTGGAGAAGATGTTCTTACAGTCCATTGTGAGGAAATTTGAAGACATTTACAGTTTTGACAATCGTTCTGCAACGTTATGAATTTTGGTACTACCGACTGCAACAGTTAGTCTTGCGAACATTCTTACTGTGGTGTTCAAAAACATTTAAGTATAGTCTAATTTTCTCGACAAAGTAACTCGATATCGTGGAAATCGTTGTTATTATCACTCATAAGAACTCGCGTATAATGCAAGGGTTTTAATTTATTTCAATTCCGAAGCAATAACAGACTGTTACATTGAAACTGAGTTTGAATCTAGATACATAGCGCAATTGGATGTTACACCCAAATAACTATACTAAAATTGCATAAGTTGCATGGATAGCGTAATTCAAGTTTAATGAACAACGTTTAACTCAAAATAGTTTATAACGTTTTAGCATCCTCCTCAATCTTGCTTAAAACATTTGCAAGATTTTATCACTCTGTTATTATTTGTAAACAAAATTTTCTTTTGCCAACTAAGTAATATATGCGCGTCATCTACAGCCATATTAGAAAAGCAATTTGAATTTTTGACGCATTTCAAGAACCTCCATTACAAATATTTAACCAAAAACAAAATAATTACAGTAAGTAAAACATTTCTTCCATAGAGGTTACTACTGTTTGTGACTATGTTCTAAATGCTCAAAATTACTCTGATATAGAGCAACCGTAAATAACAGCTTATTATTATATATTATCTATAATATTGTATAACCCTGATGAAAAAAAATTGCTGAAGTTGAGTGTTCTTAAGAGACAGACATAAGAGACAGGGGATTAATATAAAAAGCGTTACTATCTATAACACTCTTATGAAGCGATACTGACTGATTACAAGTTCGGATATGGTCAGCAAAATCATTTGTTATCTGGACTCAGGAATGAGGTCTAGATGAGAAGATGAGGATCAAACAGTACGAAGCATTTCACGTACTATATTTTTTTTAGTAATATTTATTTTAAACTATAACGTACTTTAGTACGTTATAGTTTAAAACTGAAATGCGGAAATGTTTATTAACTTTATTAGAACTAAAATACGAAACTAAATAGATATAAATAACATCATGGATATTTGACAGGATAAATAGAAAGATATAAAAAAATATTTGCAACGGTTTTATCTGTAGCAGTATAAAATACACGGCTCTTTGATAGTCAGCAATGTATCTAATATCTATATTAATGAGACATTAAAATTTATTAAAATTAAAAAGCTTGATTTATTAGAAGCAATTTTCTTAATCTATCTATGTTTTCAGAATAGTATTATAGATAATTAAAACCGAACAACGAATGAAGTCGTTCCATTAAACTTTTGAAATATAAGTTTTATTAGAATTTCTTAGTAAAACAATAATAAAATTTTGTCAACAAGTTTAGGGTTTACCTTCGCAGAGATACGTCCGTTGATATAGATTATGGGACACTTCACAACACGCTTCAATAACGGGAGGTTCAAAATGAAGGATAAGGAAAAACGCATTTTCAAGAAATCCGTATATTTTTTATTTATATAGTTTCCCTTTAATTAATTTTCAAATACTTTGGTTTTCCCGAACTTCGTGTACGAAAGCGGATGCTCCTAATTTGGAAGTAAGTTACTACTAAGACTTAATTAAAGTTGCACGAAAAATTGTTCTTAAAGACTGCCTTTATACTAAATTCGAGAATTTTTTCGGTTACTAGTTTGAAACTCTATGTTCGGCTGGGTTTTGCCTAGCGCTTAGAAATGCCTAAGGTCACAATTATTAAATAAAATGAATTCTTAAAAAAATGCTGAATGTCACTTATAAGTTCTAAATGAAACTAACAAACTTTCAACTAATTGAAAAGTTGGTTGTTTTCTATATTCCGTTCCAAATAATTTTAAAAGTCAGAATAACCAGACAAAAAATGTAAAAAGCATACTATATATAATATTGGACTTGCACGAAGATACGATTTAAAGTTAAGTCCAAAAAACAAACAACTGATGCGAAATATTGTATATTTAAAAAAATATATATTCTGTTATGGATACTTTGATTCTGAATCTTGAATTTTATGTAAGTGTGAAATTCGTAATTTTTCTAAGATTTTAATCATAACTTTACCGCCAATGAAATAGTTATATCAATTTTGATATTTTATCAAATTCGTTTTAGTGGGTTCGCTAAAATTGAGTCTACTTTAGTTGCCCGCCAAAGTGTTGAACGGTTTGAAGTGTTTGGATTACGTAGGTGGCACTATATATAAGAAAAACACTAACCAGTAGAAGTATTTGCTAATTTATCTTAACCGGTAAATGTGGTTAACTCAATGGCAGATGAATCATATGCCCAAATAAATCAAATGTTTTTAAGCGTATTCGAAAGCCAAGTCCGCCTACTTTAAAGTTTGTTCACAACTGATTAAGCTGGAAAAAAACTTATTTAATAATGTTAGTGTCCAAATTACATGTAAAATATTTTTTGGGTTATTCATTGTATAAATTGACTAGGAAAATACAAAATATTGCAGTAAAACTTACTGTTTTCATTCCGGTAATGGTCGGTATCACTACTAAAATAATTGGTAGTGAAATGACTAATCTTATCAAAGTAATCCCTTAACCCTAATATCAGCGAAGTCTATATAGCTCAGCTGACTAGATTCGTTATTTATGTTTGCAATGTAGATTATGTTCGCCTTTCTTTCTATATATAGCTACATACTTCTTCCCACACAAAATAAAAATACGTCACCGCTTATTACATAATTACAATTATTATTTTATTCGATAATGACCTTTCAACAAAACATATCCAGAAAATACTCTCAACAGTGAGTCTTTTACTAATAAGCTTGCTATAATATTTATAAAAAATAAGGAGCTTTACATTAAATAAGGCCAAATTAAAATCAAATCCTGGGTTCTTCAGTCATTTATTGTCTATTTATCAATTAAAAAAACGTGTATGTATGTATTTTCTATACATGCCAAGGCGTAAAGTAGCAACAACGCTACACATTGAAACTGATGATGGTGGAAAACACCGAAACGTTTTTTTAATTGATAAATAGACAATAAATGACTGAAGAACCCAGGATTTGATTTTAATTTGGAATTGAAACACAGTCAGGAAAGTACGTACAATTAAATAAGGCGACATAAACACCAGGATTTGTTTTGCTGTCTAGAACTTTTAGATAATTTATGTAAAAATGCCTCTCTAAAAGTAATTAGTGAGATAAATTATGTACTTGTCAATAAGTGAGTTTTATTGGCTGTTAAAGCTAAAGAACGTTGTCCCTTAACAACTATTACTAGCTTTCAAGTTCAGATATAACTGTGGCACTCATTAATTCAATTACAGCGCCTTTCAGTTACTTTAGTAACTTTTCCTTTTCAGTAGAATCAATATCAATATTCTTGAAATAAAGGAGTTTACGTTTACTGGTTCCACAATTCGATGTGACTTGTTGCATTTTCGATAATCGCATATATCTTGAGTTTTGGAAAGTATAAATGGAGACACGCCAAATACGAACATTTACAGGTTTACCAATAAACATCTGACCGCATGCACTGCTTTTGTTGTGTCTCTCATACAAAAAATAACAGAAAAATACTTTTTGCTAACAGAAAATTTGCACAAATTTAAGCAATCTTTGCAATATTTTATTTGAAATATTTAGCAATACTAGTAGAATTATTATTAATCTATCTGAAAATATTGCTTAAAAGGTAAGCGCTAATTACATATTCAAAAGCGGATAGTTCCAGCAAATAAACTCCGAATTTGCTTTGAACAATTTCCTCGTACTGTCAAATTAAGGCTCACAATTCCCTTAAAATGTATAACGTCAAATTTCAATTACCCTGGTGACGAACACTATTTCAGATGTTTTCTTGTGCGAAGATTTTGATAATAGTGAGTGTACGTCTTTCAGTTTTAGGCATGATAAATTAAGGAGGACTTAATTTGAGGAGACTGCAAAAATCGTCAAGTCAAGTCAAAGAAACGGTACTCCCTGCTTGAGTGTTTCTAATAGCACAGATATTTTTTAAATAAGTTTACAGCCTAAATGTAATAAAACTGGAAATTGTGCCATTTGATCTGATTACCCATTGCGGCCTGAAGCGGAACATGATCAGACTAATAAATGATGCCCCATTTAAAACTGTGTCAAGACCAAATTTAATAATGCAAGCAGGCAGCATTAGTACCATGTGTAAATCGATTTCTTTACAGACCTCCAATAGAATACTAATGTGAGTGTGCTCAATAGCTACCTATGAATGAATTAAGAATAAATCGACTACGAAAATGATTCATAATAAAAGAAAGCCATCAATATGAACTACTCGCCTCATTACGAAAATATAATGACCTAAGCATATGCTTTAGGATGCACTTTTAGAGTGCTCCGAATTGTAAATAATTTCCACCGTTTCTTTGATATAGCTGACTGCATTTCCTAACCGGAGGTTAAAGTGAAATTAGAGAATAAGTTAATTTCAAATTTTTATACTATGGCAACAATTGTCTTCTGTCCTGTACAGGGTGGTTTAACAGTGCACTGAGAAATTCAACAGGTGATTGCTAACATTATTATAAAATAAAATGTTCTATTAAATGATGGGCGTTAAGGGTTCTATCAAAGGTTAAACTTAATTTTTTAATGTATTATTATAATTAATTAATAATATTACTATTTTCAGTTTTAATACCTACACATTAAAATCAATTACAGTTTCAAAATTTGTATTAAAATAACTGCTTTCCGGTTTCTAAAACGTGCGTTGAAAGAGTGAAATTACTTTTTTGTTTGTCAATGGCGCACCTTTTTTCTTTAAAAATATTGATTGTTATACCGGCCATTGGTGGAGCAAAAAAATGTATGACATAAAGTGATTCTATGGATATTGAAATCTGAAAAATTTTGCTTAGGTAATTATTAATAAATTTTTATGTTTTTTAATAAAAGCTGAATGTTTGCAATAATCCCATTTTTGCGCCTCCCAAGAAATTTTCATCCTAAAATAATGAATAATGCCGCTGTGATACCTATTACGTGACCAGTCGTGGGATGAGGTAATAGAAACAACTTCTTCTATCGATGTCTGAATTAGTTCTCCCTATTTAATATCTGACCTTTAGCAGGTGCGACAGCACAACCTGCCTTAGTGGGTCCACGCTGACATCATTAGTCAATTAATGCCGCTATTCACAACAACCCTAACCCTGATATACAGTGTGATATTATTATATCACACAGCAATCACCTTCTAAAGTTTGTCAGACTGTTTTTGAATCACTCTGTATAAATGAATATAGAAAACCTCAAATATTTTATTCAACAAATGAGCCAAATTTAATTAATTGCAATGTTTTACTAGCTTAAAAACGAAATAGATGCGGATAATTCGATATTTTAATATTTATCAAGCCATTCTCTATTGTCATGGATGTCGTGGGTAATTCAATAAAATAAATATACCAAAAGTAAATTGATACCATCTAATTATTTTTTAGTGTCAGTATATTTAATAAGATTTATGTACCTTTAATATTTTTCACCTTTGTTAAGTTTTTATTGACAGCATTGACCAGCACTTTTTATTATTTTATATTTAAACTCAAAATGCAATCAAAACAACAATAAAATCAGATATTTGGTAATTTCCTTGAACGCGACACAGGGGTTTTGTGGACGAGGATAAGAATTTAACTCATATTTCTTGCATCATTTTAAATTTGATTAATTTATTTTAAATTAAGGCGGCCACATCCCGCGTAGACCATATGCAGATTTTCATATTATACCTAGGTGCCTATAAAAAATCAAGTAGATTTACGTTCCAAATTTAACAATACGCCCTTTCGATTGTGACCATCACAGAGGCTTCCACCTTTGGGGCTATAATAAAAGTTCAAATATCTTKAAAATGAGATATTGCCGAGTTYCCCTTATTTTTTGAGTCGTGGTTTTCTCTGGAGGCTTCGCAGACAAGGCAACTTTCATGAAAATGCCAATTATTCTGTCATTTTGATTTCCCAKTGATTTTACCGCACGCTTTCCAACGCTTTTAAATTTGCAATTTCCTAAAAAATTGTAGCTTATTGTTCACACTTGAAAATCCAGTCCTAAGACATGTTTCTCACTGAGACAAAGAGCAGTTATTAAATTGAAACAACTCAAGAAGCAAATTGGTGCATAGCTTAATGTAAAATTAATCAGCTTCACACAATAATGGGTACGTTATAATTATTACATATAGGCAATTGTAATCCAAAACATCAAGCATCTGGAGGAACAAATCACTTAATTTCCCTTGTGGAAATAGTTTTAGAACAAACATGACTTCTGAATTAGCTCAGTCGGTTTTGCTTCAAATGTTAGTGAAGTGGTACAATTACGTATACTTAGTACATATTACTATATTGGAAATGCAGCACTGATAATTGCGCTTGCCAAAATTCCTTGTTATAGTTAACTCAAATATATATTTGTACAAGTATATACTATGTGTTTGAATGTACTTTTTTATGTGACTGGGTAATCATTTGACATGAGCAGTTCAAGATTATTTATTAAGGTATGATTCCAACGTACAAAATATCTCTTTTTGCACTTCTCTGGTTGAAATAACCAATATTCAGACAATGGTAATACAACACATACCCTCTTAAAGGACACCTTTGTTTTGTGAAGGGAATGAATGTACCAAGCAATCACAGAATGTTCAGAACTAGGAACAGATGAAAAATGTAAATCAATTAACTTATTTTTAAATATTCTAACTGCAATTCCTTCTTCTTAAACCACGAACTGATTTCTTTTATGTATTACCATATTGCATAACCATAGTGCATGTAGGCAATTATATTTCGCAAATTTTGAGTCTGTGTTAAAATACGGAATTTTCTGGGGTAAAAGTGGTCAGATGAAGAACATTTTTGTCACACAACAGCGAGTTATCAGAATAATAAATAAGATGGGATACCGCGAGACATGCAGATCAGCTTTAAAAAAAATGGGAATTCTTCCAAACAAACCCTTATTAAATCTTGCAGCAAAAAATAACATGAGGACATTAAATGTAAACTACCTACAACATGGGCTAGCATTAACTGAAACTTGTCCAGACTACATGTGCATAAAAGTGTTCAATGCACTACCAGTTAGATTTAAATTACTAAAATATGAGAAACTGTTTGCACCGGAAATCAAAGGCAATACTATAGTAATGAACTGTGATTTAGTTGATTGTAATTGTAGAGTAATTGTTGGATTGCGAATTGTCTTAAGTGAATCTTATAGTTCTAAATTGAATGTTGTATATACGGTATATGCGATCATAAGTGTTGAAATAAAGATTGTTATTATTATTATTGCGGTCTAAAGCTTTTGTGACTTATACTGACTTGAAACTTGACTGAATATTCCAGTCTATTGGCTCTTATAATTCGTGCCATTAAGTGAATGTAATATTTGAGTACTAAAATTGCACTTGTCCGAAACTTAACACCAATGCGAAAGATAATTAAAAGAATAAGCAACGCATAGTGTTGACAATTAAATTTGCTCATTAACATTTAGTATTTAACTAACAATAATTACATACTGTTTAAAAAGTGTTAGCCAAATGTAAAGACATTTCCAGGATATTATTTTATTTCAGTGTTAAATATTAATCTAATAAAAAAATCTGCTACCACAGCAGTCATATAACAATGTTCTCCGATAAATCATACCATATGAAAAGTGAATATATGGCGGTATTCCGGTAACTATACCTCGAGAGTTATGTCGCGTACTCTCATTTACGGCTATATTATATATGGAGAATTACGAGTAACTTTTTTGTTGCTGGTGATGTTTCATCTTCCATCTTTCTTGGCCCAGAACCACCAAGTTAATCAAACAGCCAATCAGAGGAGACGATCACCTCACTTTAAAATCGGTACCTCCTAGTTTATAATTCGGGTACCGGTAGCCAAATGGTTTACTTTAGAATAATTATTTTTAGTTCAATTAATAATTTTATAACATTGTTTATCACCTGAAACTCAGATATCCATAAATTGATAAGATTACGTTGATTTTTTCACACTGATATGTAGTCATTTTGAAAACTTACGAAATCATTTTGCAATAATAAAAATTTTTAATTCATCAAATTTAAATTAGTTTAAAATATTTTTTTAAAAGATCAATAAATAATTTAATATAATACCACATTGGAGGTTTGAGTGAGTGAAATATCCAATAAAACTATTCTAAACATATATTTTGCGTGGAAACAAATATCGAACTAAAATCAAATTGAAAATTATATAAACAGTCAACAGCAATGGAAAATAACAATTCGATTCATCCAGAATAAACATTTATAAATCATAT
>NW_026017110.1:13874299-13880970 GCF_020466585.1 Dendroctonus ponderosae | reverse complement strand
GCCAAATCGACTACCGGGATGAATCGACTTTTATTTTTTACTTGAAATTGGAGTGTTCTACAAAGAAATATCAGGTGGCCTTTTTGCTTTCGAATTGATCACGAAATTGGAAACTAATTTTAAATTTTGGAAATAATAGGGGTTTTAAATTTTTTAATTCGAATTAACTCTAATACTGCAACATTATAATTCTTACAGTTTTAGTGGTGTAATATTAGTAAATGTTATATTAGTTTAATTTTTATTATTATTAAATTTTGTTTTTTATACACGTTGTATGCTGCATATAAGCATATATTTATATTAAATTAGCTAAATATACTCCAGACTTTTAAAAGCTATCTCCTCAAAATAATAAGCCATTAGTAAATAAGATTCTAACAAAATCAATAAAAACAATATTGCATACTACAAATGACGGAATTGCCTACAACAGATCTAGCATTTTTTTTAACTAGTTTCGGTTTCTTGTATTAAAGCTGCAAATATAGCAGTGTTTGAAGGAATGGGGCGCCAACAGGACTGTGAAACACAATCCTGTTGGCAAAAACAGAAAATTATGTTTTTTCTACACCCATACCAAAACTGTGGTTGCCGCTGCTTTTAGTATATCTAAAACTTTGTCGGTTGCTCAAATAAAAACTGCTTTAATTACTGCATCAGAAACTTCGTGAGTCGGAAATCATAGTCACTTAAAGTTGACGCGGACTGGCAATTTATGCAGCGGGAAAATCATCAAGCAATAACTACATTACCCAAATTGGATTGCGTCGGTAGGTATAACCCTGGGATGTAGTCACAGACCCTAAATTGAGGCGGGTCACCTAACGAGGAAACGAGGCAAAATTATTCTCTGGCCCAACCAAACTCGAATAGTGAATCTGCAGACGGAAATTCGACGTGACATTATGTTCAATTTGGGGAGAAAGCAGACGAATACAAATAACTACATAGATTAACATCTTGTAAGCTGCATGAACATGGTTTTTCCATTCAAATTCCTATCACGTTTTTTTAAATTTTGAGTCATATGAACTAAAGAAGACTGGAAAATGTTCAAGTAGCTGGAGCAGTAGCAGCTGGAGACGATTCGAACGTTCCTTAAACTCCTGTTGTTTGGGCACGGTGAAGTGCCCAATCAGGTGGAGCAACTTTAGTAGACTGCATTAAATTTATTTGTCTCCACAGGCGCACTGGAGGCTTTATGGTCGGTTGAATTAACACACCAAATTTCTAATAAAAAAGAAATATTCGAAGGTCCAGTTTGGTTCGTGCCAAACACACGTATTTTATTATACAAAACACGAATGAGATTTGTAAGCAACTATTTTCGAGAGAACAAAAGGGGAGCGAAAATTGAATGTTACGGTGCTACGTCGACCGGAACCCTCGGTGGTTCGTTTTCTTCTTTTTTTTGTAAAAGGGTGCGTTTTTTACGCCCGACAGCCGCAATAGAAAAATTCCATGCAAACCACTGACAAATACCTAAATAATTTAAAACCCCACAAAATAATTTGTTTTTATGAGCTTTTTCAAATTATATTGAAAATTTGCAAGTTGGAACAGTATATCTGTTCCAACTTTCCAAGACCGCGTATAATACCTTTTTGTTTTAGTAAGTAGTATGGCTCAATATATGAGGGCCTAATCTTTTGTTAGCAGAAAAAGGATAGATACGCCTTGTTATTAATAATAAAATATTTATCGCAATGGGCGACGAAAACATCCATTTTGCGTTGCCAGTGTTTGCAGTTAATGTTAATCGAGGGCAATCATAAGCAAATATAATGCAAATATTACACTATACTGCTCACTTTGGTATTGTGCATTTTGGGGACGTTTTAAGGCATCCGAAAAAATTGTCATTAAAAATTAATTTAGCAGGTTGATTATATGTCACGAAAGCACCCATTCTTACTCTAAAAGCTGCATATAAGAGTGCTTTTCAAAACCACATTTTTTGCTAGAAATGTACATACTCATGTACAGAATATTTGGCTTTGGTTTTCACGATGTGTAAGGAGGAATCACGTCGAAATGAAAAAATAATTTGATTAAGAAGCTAGATATACTTGTAGTTCAGAATATTAACCGATTTGCACGAGTTTCACTCAAAAAAAGTTTAAACACTACTGGATAAGCAAATTATCATATGTTTCAACTAGAACTATAGGAATATTAATTTCTGCTATTTCTTAATTTGAAAACCTTTTATAAATCCATCAAATATTAGCAAAAAATTCAAATGTTCAGTAATTCATATCAAGGCTGAAATAAAATGACCGTAAACTGTACAAGAAGCAACAGCTTTGAAAAGGAATTTGAAAATAATTCACTATAGCACTTTTGAGCCGGACTGGATGATCAATTTTCCGCATTGAAAGGCCGAGCTTTTCGTTAACGCTTACTATTTCTTTCGTGTCTAAGATCGGATTTTTACCAATAAGAAATTACCGAGCCATTATAGGTACTCAATAACTGAACTAGAAGGAAAAAGAAATAGTGTACTTTTATAAGTTAACGTTGTGCATTGAAAAGCTTTCCTCTGCAAGTCAGTATGGAAAATTGCACTATTTAAAATGTATCTATTTTAAATTATAGATCAATCCGAAATGAAAAACTGTTTTGCAAATCGTGAATTTCCTACTTTTGTCAACAAAACTCGTTCAAACTCAGTTACACGATAAGGAAGGAATTAATGAAAATTGCTATTTCTCTCAATAAATCTTGTGTAAAACAGTTTTAAGAGCAAGGAAATGAGTTTTCTGCACATGACATACCTTACATACTTTTTCAACGACCATATAAGTTAGATGTTTTATGACAAATCGTATTTTTTCACTGACGCTTTCTGTTCCTTTTTTTCATCAAAAGGGCACCCCCGTTTTTTGCTTTTTAAATAAATTGTGCGTTTCAGAGACGCACAGCTATTCCGGTCGCAAAATGGCTTATTACGGAGCTAGCACGATCAAACAGAAAGCTCGGTTGAGGATAATTTTATTTTTTGAATAAATAACCAATCGTTCTCTGCTAAGAAATAAAACAAATAAATCGGCTGTCTTTAAAATAATTCCTTAATTATTGTAAGATGACAATGAAGCAGTCATATTAACGTTTTAAAATTTGATCATCGGAAATAGCATTATTAAAACATACATTTACGCTGTACCATATTAGATTAAAATTTAGTTAATATAATATGGTATATTTATTTAAATTAATAATTGAATTGAACGAATGAATAATTGAAACTTTTAGGTCAATTTGAAAAGGAGGATGGGACGCTCACAATAATTAAATATAGTTAACCTATCTTCAAATATTTATTGTAAAAATGTCTACAAAAATTTACTTAATTTGATCTTATCTCCGTTAGTTTAATTTGTGACAAGTGCAGCCATCGATGGCCAATCTATAATTACAATCAAACGTTTGACCTAAAAGAAAAATCGAATAAAAATGCAAGCTCGTATCGTGCAATCTCACAACGACCCTGGAAAATTGCCAAATCGTCATTAGTATTCTTGCAGGATGGTTAGAGCTTATGAAAGCTAAAAGCCTGAGCTAACTTATATAAAGCAAATGACATTTTTATAGTACTATTAGTTGCTTTTGTACTTTTGCTACATCGGTTTAATACATTGGGTGGACATTATGGTTTTTCAGGTACGATTTTAAAAATAACGTATTTATATAGTAATAGGTTAAGTTAAAAATAATCGAATTTAATATTCGGTCCCTACAATTGTTTGCCGTAACGCAATATGGATTTTCATCAACATATATTTACACCGCGGTAATTACTAATTTTGCGTAAAATTCAGAAAATCTGTTTACTCGAATTTATCTGGAGAATATTGATGTGAATTACAGATTAGATACTATATGATAGATGTGGTGAGCATAAGAATATCTCTGGATTAGCGTTTAAGATTTTCACCAGACACGAAAGATAAATTACATTATTATGCTATAGTCTGTGCGTAAATCCAAGCTTTTGCAAATTGCTAAATACGCCTTTGCTAAAAATGACCGTATCTAAAGAGGGTGTAGTTTAATTATACAAACAGAAACAGTATATTATATGTTAGAAACATATGATAATTTGAATTTTATCCCGGTTAGTTGATGTTATTCTTAATATGTTCAGACGAGTGCTTAATTGCCATTCTTGCAGTTTGCCGACGTGTATTCAAATTATATAATTTCATTATAAACTGCGATTCTGAAATTATAACAGTTTCAGATTCCGATTTCAAATTAATTCAAATATAAACTAAATAAACTAAAAATAGATCAAGATTCTAAAAAAATATTAACTAGAAAAATATTGGAATTTATAGAGGACTTAGTATTATCGTCTTATTAGGTAAGTAAACTGGCAATAGCTTTAATGAAAACGAAGCTTGTTAAAGTAAAACACTTCGCTAAATAACCTCTAATTGTTGGTAAGGTAAAAATGTAAGTTATTTTCATCTTAAAAATAAAAATAAAAAGTCATGATTTCCTCTGCTTGTACCTAAGCTCCATTTGCAACCTACAAACAATTTCAGTGAAAATGAGATAAATTATTTGTTATTGGCCTACTATTTTTGTAAGTTTAATTTGTTTAGACGTTTTATAGAATTGTGCTGAATCAGAGTTATTCAGCTAGTACTGCGTCTTGTGAAAAAATAACTTGCGTATAGAAAATTTCTTATAATGTTATATTCATGTCATAAATGATACGGCTCCAACAGTTTGCACTTGCTAGAAACCCTGTCTTATTGATCTGAAAATGTATTAGTTTAGCGGGTTGAAAATACCAAACATTTTGTGAGGCTTTTGTAAATTTAGGTTCTTATGCAGCTACTAAATTTTTTAATTAAATGCCAGAGACCGATTACCTTTAGTTATTTACGTGGAAAAGCTACAGATACGTACCGATTGAAAAGTGACTACGATAAGAGGTCGACCATTAACCAAAAACTACCTAATTGGTTTGGAAGATTACTAAATTGTGGGTACTTGTTAATCCTTATGACTGCTTGATTGATAAAATTATGATTCATTTGCATATGAAGGTGTTCCAATAAAATCATAATAAGCTTCTCCTGTCAATATATTTATATTCTCTGTTTTTTTCTCTGGATACTTTTTATGATAACTGCACAAACTAATTAAATTAATTGTAAGTTCAAAATCGATAAATTAGATACTTAAAATCCTTCGAATGAGGATCACATGTTGGAAGTACACCATAACTAGTACGAAAAAAATTAATAAACATCCAGCCCACAAAGATATTCTTATTTGTAACATTTATTTGCAGTCATTTGCAATTTTGTTTCTACAGCAAACTTAAAACAAAAAAAGGCCTATAGCAGAGCCAAAAACAAAACGACGTAAGATATTCAAAGTGTCTTCCTTTAATCTCCAAACTAATCTGACAATTAGTAAAAAAATAAATATTGGATTGGAATAACATGATTAAGAAAAACAGGGTTTATAAATAATAATTGTTCATTGTGTAGTACACGAAAATATATATAATAATTATAAGCAAACTTAAATAAGGGGTGAGAAAAAATAACCGTCTATATGAGTAAAATGGTGCCTTAGCGGGCCCATGTTTGCTAGGAGAGTTGGTTCACAGCGTTCATACTATTACCTCTTCAGTTATTTTGCACTAAATTTTTGACCATGTAAATTTTTCCAAGTGTAGCAAGTTTTGGCTGCAATATTTTATGTCCTTTGTTTGGTTAACCACACACGCCATCCTATATGTATTATTTTAATATTTAGCGTCCTATATGCGCATACTAAATATGGCATTAATTCGACGATTCTTCATAGTTTGCAATTAACTGAATATTTACTATGTGGAAAAAAGCATAAAGAGCTTTTACAGGATTTGCACAGTTAGCCGGTACCCACACCGTACAATTGTTATACAAAAATTAATGCCATGTACAGTTCAGGTTTAGATCAATTGTTTCAACAATGCTTTGGTAAACTAGCTTTTTAACATCACAAATATTAATCCAAGCTGTTATATTATCATATTTCGGAGGCCAGTCTTGTTATTTTCTAATCTAAAATTCTTGGCAATATAAGTATCAGTATGCGGTTGAAACATTGTCAAAAACATAAGAAATACTCACACATTAAAGTTTTGCAACAACAAAATTTATAGGTACCCGCAATTTTTTACAGCTTTTTTATATTGGCATGTATAAAGCGTTTAAAAATCTACTGAAACATTTTAGTTTCAAATATAAAAGTTTATTATGAATCGTAAATAAATTACGGGTAGTTTCTAGGTCTAAGTCAGCAACACTTTTTTAGCATTTGCCCTGAATATAATTTAATGATAGCGAGCCAATACAAAATGCTTTTACAGTAATATGAATAGTAAAAAATTAAACTAACTTATATTTCCGTAACATTTGGGTTGGTGGCTCAACCAGATCAATGAATCTTATTGCAAAATAGGAGCACTATTTATCAATCTGTAATAAAAGACGTGAGAAAATTCTGTCTTTTTTAAAGACAAAAATTTTTGCATCGAAATACCCAACAAGCAGTTTGTACAACAAATGAATGAACTAAACATTGCATTTGTAGCATTGCTACCAGAATTTGATTAATATATTTTATTACACTAATAAGCCTGATTTAGTACGAGTACT
>NW_026017110.1:13870234-13873482 GCF_020466585.1 Dendroctonus ponderosae | reverse complement strand
TACATACTTTGTTAAGAGATTAATTACTCTTTAACTTAATTAACAAAAAAGCTGGCTTCGAAACGCGGCATTTAATTAAAGGATGAAGTTTATATAGAGTTTTTCTACTAACGTAGGCTAACGACGAAAACTTTTAGTAATATTGTGCATTGTCTACATCTGTCTAGATTACCCTAGTTGATTTCTTCCACGATACATGTGAAAACTGCACGTACTTTACAGGCAGACAGCCTTAACACATTCCGTTGTCGTAACTCCTCAATAATTAAAGTAACGACCCAACGTTTATTACCGCCTAACATCGAGATGGGAATACTAATTTCTATTATGTCTAGTAGGTTTAAACACGATTAGGCCATTGTAATACATTGAAATTCAAATCGAATACTCGACGAATTTGTATAGAATCTGCATGTGACAGGTATTAGGTTGTTGCGGCAATAATTTTTAGTTTTCATAAGACAAGATCTGTTCTAAAGTAATTAATTATATAGAGACATATGAGCTTTTCGTGTCATGTTATGTTATATCCGAAACCAGCAAAACTAGCTATCAGCAACTTAAAACTTTGATTCGAGAAAATGGCTTTAGAGCTCAACGAACTGCACATCAACAACTGTTAGTTACAGAAATTCCACACTTATAAAATTCAATTAAAGTTGTAAAATATTTCAGGACGGAAACTCATTTTATTCGAACATTTCTTTCAGAGAGCATTTATCTTTATGCAAGTAGATGCTGTGTAACTAAGAAAGCCAATCTTCCAACGAAGCGATTAAGGAAATAAATGCTTGCAAAAGGCTGTTAAGAATACTTATATCTTCTAACAGAAGTGCAAGCTTTCTAATCAATTGGTTCAGTCAGCTGATTCGTGTAGTTTTCCTTTTGGGTTTTGAATATTTTCTGTTATTAAATTTGACTTTATTAACAAGATGGTCCAACAAACAAATGAATGATTCAAATTTAAAGTTCTAATGTCATTAAGCTAAATTGCTTAAACGCATTAATGTAATCGGTTTTTGAAAATAAGCACATAACAGTTTTGTAATTAGATAGTTGTTTGAAAATTTTCATTCGACAAAAATTGAAATCCTAAAATTGTCATACATGCACGAAATACATAACAATATATTTCGGTGTTGTAGTGTGCTTTTTACATTTTTTTGCTTGAAAGAGCAAACTTCCCATTCTACTTAAATTTTACATTGTTTAAGTACCTGTTTTCCTTTTTCAATGTTTCTTTATATTGACATTCTTAAATGATGTGTATTAATCATAATTTTGGTCATACCAGCAAGCTCTCGATTCAGCAACCCTAATCCATTCTACACCATAACGAAAAAGTACATTTAAAATAAATTTATTCTTCTTTACCACACCCAACTGGCTAATAAGATTCTCATAAAGTAATGTGTTATATCAGAATTCTTCTTGAATTCTTCAGAAACTTGTCGAATTTTACGAACTATTCCATCTTGTATACATTTTTTTCGTTTCTTTCAGTTTTTGCTTTGCTTCATCGGTCTAGTTTCACTAGTGCAGTCAGCCGTGATCGTCCCGTCTGCACGTGTTTTAGCTGCACCAGCAGTCGCTGCTCCTATTGCTGTAGCTCGGCTATCCGATGCCACTTACGATGTAAATCCGCAATATTCTTTCGGTTACGACGTTCAGGACAGCTTAACTGGAGACAGCAAAGCTCAGATCGAGACCAGAAATGGAGATTTTGTACAGGGACAATATAGTCTTACTGAACCTGATGGTAAGTGCTCAAATCGTAAATATCAGATTTTTTTTATTTTTGAACTATGATCTCATATTAATTAGCTTGTCTTCCTTCCTCTCATATTAATTAACACACATTTACATTTCCTAAAATTTTGAAATATTTGCTTTTCTGTAACAAAATTTTTGTGCAACGTATCCACAGTTTCCATTTTCTATACTACCCATATACTAAAACAGCATTTTTCAACTAACAGATATTAAGTTTTTTTTGAAAATATTAACTGGCTGAAAAAGGCGTATGAAGCTAAATTGTGCATAAATATCAGTGTTACTGATTAATTTACCGAATAATTCATATAATATTATTCTTTCCTTCAGTAATGCAATTTTCGGAAAGCGGAAATGTAGACGAAAATTAAAAAATGTAGGTTGCGGCTTAAAGCCAAACAAATATTAGAGTAAAACATTCAAGAAATCTTGACAACATGTAATTGGAGCCAAAGCCTTACTACACTAGAGGTGTTACAACGTTGCAGTTTCACTTTGGTATTAGTTTTCAACATGCGGTTTCAAAAGTAACATGTTACTTTGTACACTTGGAACACTGGTATTTCAGCGGTTACGTTAAATACCGACCATCCCTATAGTATACTACATATCAGTTTTGAGATCTTAAAGAGAACAATAAAATATTAATTTTTTGAAGTATTCGAATAAAAAATGTCAATGTTAAACAAAATTAATAAACGATCAAGCAGTTAAAAATGTGCATATTAATTTTTCTATTGAATTGGTGAAAATGCTGATCGTAGGACGAAAACTATTCTTCTCTCATTTTTCGTTGTTTTTCTAGTAAAGATCTGGGACAGTTATTAGTAGATATTTATTCTTTTTCTACATTTAAGTAGTTATTTGTAATGTTTTATTCGAGTTCATCAGCTTGATCTAACTTTCATATTATTTATTTAGAACGTTCACTTGCCCCCCACCTAAATTTCACGAAAAACATTCGTATTTTGCCATTTCGCTGAAAGCATTTTTTGCTACCAGAGCCACATTTCAAAATAAAACAAAAATATATAAAACTGGTAAACAACAGCGGGCTTTAGAAAAGAATGCATGCAATTTATAATGCACTTCTAGAGAATATCCAACAGATGCTCTATTACATTTAGGAATGTTTTCCGGGCTTTGAAGCCGTGGTCTATAGGAATTTCTTCCTGACGTTTCGTCCACAACTGCGGTGGACATTTTCAAAGGCGATGAGGCTGTGGGCGAAGTGATCTCCCGTGCTTTCCGACTAAGAATGATACTGCTGGATCCCCAGTCGTATTTATGCCGCCCAGCCGTGTGTGCTCATGCGTGGGAGATGGGTGGGGGTTCCAACGCTTCGGCGCACATGCTGTTTGGCGCAAAACGCGCTTCTAATCTGGATTGAGTGCCGTAATTTCTTCTTTTCTGTTGAAATTGTTTTGGTGTTTAAATATTTCGATGGCCTCCCTGGTGAGTCTCGGGTAGTATCT
>NW_026017110.1:13866102-13869235 GCF_020466585.1 Dendroctonus ponderosae | reverse complement strand
AATTCTCTCGCAACAAGTTCCATTGCCTCCCTGATTGGTACCATTGTGAACAATGAAACCACATCAAAACTCACAAGGATTTCCCCGGGCGATAATATAGATGCTCTATTTGAAAAATTGCAAATTTGCCTTAAAAGTATGGCTTGTTGTTGAAAATCCGGGAAGCATTTCGTGTTGAATGCCTGTACGATGTTGAACACAATTCAATAATTGAAGGTCTTATAGCTTATAATAAATTATCCCTAATTTGTGACAAATAATTTTGAATTGTCGTATTTTACTGCTTACCTAGACGGGGGTATCTAGGGTACAGTTAAATGTTTCCGCCTCTGAACGGGATAATTAAGACAAATCGGCGGATACAACGTCCCAAATGAATTGTCGGGATAACCTTATCTTGTTACTTTTAACAATCAGTTCTGGAGTTGCTCGGTTCTTTTCAGGCTTTAGGTTTCTTAATTTCGCGGCAATGTTTTAGTTGTTACGCTTTACGGTCTAGTTCACCGATGTAGCCGGTATGTTTCGCGAAGTCGCGACTTAAAGCCGTTTGGCGTGGCAGCTGAATAAGCAATGTGGAATATAACATTGGAATAGCGTAGCATGTCCCGAATGTTACGATGCTTTTTCACCAAAAATATATTTTTTTATTGTGCCGTAGTTTCAATAATAAGTCAGTTTGCAACAGTTAATAAATACTGCATGATTGTGAACCTGGGGGTTGATTTCATTCTTCAGAATACGTTTCGGTGTTTTCTCTTTGTTGCTATGCCAAATTTTGTGTTGATTCTGGAATATTAGTCTTGCATATTAACGAAAAAAAAATTCCTTTTTTTGAAGTACAGTCAGGAAAAGTAACACGATTGCATTTATTGCCTTCTGTTTATACGCAAACAAAGCGATATCCGATTTAAAGGCAAATCGATCTCCGAATTATACTGAGGATTTTTATTTTAAAAGACCAAGAAGTTTAATAGTTTTCCGTCGATATCAGAAATTTCGATGTCATTAAGCCTTTCTTTATTTTAGAATCCAGAGTCGAAGCTAGTCGAACCTGGATTTAATTCTTTGTAAAAACTTGGACTTTATACAGGGTGTCTCACGGTCAGCGTCCATTACAATGTTTCGGGAATTAGCGACATTATGCGACTTCCGGCTATACCGGATATATACCTTAATATAAATTGTTAAGTTGTTTCAAGCTTCCTTATTTTAAATGGAACACCCTGTGTAATGTTTTGCTTGTGTTCCTTTCTGTATTTCCAATAACTTTTATAAACACTTTTTTTTCTTACTCGATCAGTTTCTGAGCAAACTGTAGTTTTTCTCAAAATTTTACCATTAACAGGGTGTCGCCTGAAATGGAATATCTTTTCAAAGATGAAAGAGTAAAACTCAAAATCTCTGAAGAAAAATTAAATATTATTGTGCTCTATAGTGAATTATCCGAAAAATAAATCTAGATACATATAGCAAAGTGGAAAAATTGCAATTTTTCTTCTCTGTCCCAAAAAAAAAACTGGAAAACTTATTTATTATTTTAAATACGATAATACGTTGCTGATTCATTCAATGCGTGGTATTTGCATAAGTTTGTGGAATTTATATAAAATAAAATAAACCAAAATAAGGAAAATTATGGGAAACATTGGCAAGTTTGCGAGAACCTGCCAAATTATTCACTTTTTGAATGTGTTGAAAACTGACACTTTCTGTCGGTTTTTTCTAGCGATGTCTCTTTCTTGTTCAAATAGGGCTACAGTCACTTTCAATTTTCAACAGTTTTTATAATTTCTAAAATTTTTCAGTTACTTTTTTGAAAAAGTAAACCTGTCAAAATTGCTTTTTTCAATGCATTTTGTTTGTTTTTTCTCAAAATGCGTTCTGAAAAGTTTTTCATGAAAAATTGATTTGAGGTTAATGCCATTTGGTTTAAGTGGGATTTTTTCGTGTATTTCTTTTAATACTGGCCTCAGCTGGAAATTTGACATTCAGAAAAACCAACATAATAACAATGTTAGAATTGTTTCAACAAAATTCCAAGGCATTTCTGGTCGAAAACAGTAATGTTTGAAAAAATTATTTTTTGCTGTGGACGTTTTCCTCTCTCTCTCTCAAAAAAGTCGAGTCCGTCGTTTCCCAGGGGTGAATAAATTCGGTTTACTTTGTCGTCGACTTGAACCCAAGAATACAAAATATTATTATATGTAAGTTTAATTTTACAATGACTAATAATTGTGCTCATAAGATATATTGCATATTACAAATACAGTGCAAATAATCCAAAATATCACACAATTGACCGCAATAAGTATACAGTAATAAGAAAATGAGAACTGCAGACAGTTAACCGTTTCTTAGGGAAAGGAATTGGAAAATGATTCAAAACCCAGGATAGCTTACTGGGGTTACGTTTTAAATTGGCATTTAATTGTCCATTGAACGATTGGCGAAATTGTGGAAATGGACGAAGTACAGTGCTAATGGTGGGCTTTGAACATTTCCAACCGCGAACTAAAGAGCAAGAGAGCAATTTAAAATAGTACCAAGAAGAAAAGCAATAAGCGGGCAGTAAGTACCTCAGAAAATGACTTAAGATCACCGAGGAATGACATTCCTTACAAAACTTATTAGGAAAGAAAATTGAAATATTGCGTATATTGGGAGCCGTCAGACAACAGGGACGAATTGGTGCAGCATATCTGCAGATCGGACCAGATTTCTCAAGAAAGATACATATATTAATAACAAATATGGTCAACGCATTTTACGGTGCACGTAACCATAACCCGACAGAATTGTCTTTGAGACAAAAAATAACGAAAAAACATTTTACGTTTCGTGTTTTAAATGACTATATTTCTGATCATTTTCACTGTAAAATATTTAATTTACAAATAATTTGTTTGCAAAATTTAATTTTTGTATAAGATTTTACTTCAGTTCAAAAGTTTGTCAACTAAGTATGTATATAAACTTATCGCAAACAATTTATTAACTAATAAGACAAATGATACAAAATCATGTTTTAGTTTGTTATGTAATAAGGATGTTCGGATATAGGGTTTGGAACTGGATTAAAAACTCCTTTGTTCTCTAAAAATGGCCTGAATAAAGGGTCGAACAACGTCGCAAA
>NW_026017110.1:13852601-13865583 GCF_020466585.1 Dendroctonus ponderosae | reverse complement strand
CAGTCTTCAAAGCAAATATTTATAGAAAATGTATTTAATTGTTCAATGATCAATCAACATCTGCGTGGTTACTTTCCTGCTTGTTAATTTTCTGCGACTGTTATATCAAAATTCCTTTCGCCTTCGCACTATTACCTATATTCCAATCGAGTATTGATTATGTCACGAGGTTTCTAGAAGAAGTCACGATTTCATCAGTTCATTAAGTCTAATTATACGAATTTTGCCTAATTTATCAATTGGTAAATAGCAAGTTTATATACTAAAGCTTTAATAAAACATTTAAACGCGAAATTATTCGCTCAAATGTTCAAATTGACTAAAAAACTATTAATTTGGGTGAATAAGCAATTAAATTACTTAAATCTGACAATAACAATTACAATGTAATAGCAGATATACGGGATATATTCATAATGTTCGGTAATATAAGTACAATTCATAAGTGAAGCGGAATACGCCTTATATAAGCTGAATAGATCTCTTAAGCCGAAGAGGTAAGTGAGAATGGCGACGAAGCGATGCCGCTGCAATATTCGCAATGGCACAAAACGTTCGGAAATGGGAATAAAGAGCGGATAGACCTGATGAATAGCAAATATCGGATGGGATACAAGAGCGAATAAACGAATCGAAATAAAGTGTACATTTTAAGAGCGATAAAGATGAGAAATGATGATATTTTTATTGAGAAAATCGAAGAAAACAAACAAAATTTGTCTTCCAAAGAATTAAAATCTTTAAACCGCATTTAAATTTTATTAAAATTAATTAAATTACTTAATTAAAATTTTCTCTAGGTATTTTTGATACGACGCAGTATCTTCTAAACTAGATTTGTTCTTGTTGCACGTTGGAAAGTGCGTTATATCTTTATTATTTTTTACTTGATTTTACCAAAGAAATAGTTTACATTTGAATGCTTTAATTATGTCAAACGTGTTCGTAATGATCTGATCCATGCCTTGTATTAATAAATGTAAATCGGGCAAGTGTTTGGTTATATGAACCATAAAAGAGAAATCATGTAGGCCKTGAGTTTGACACCCTTGTWCTATGCAAAGATAAGAAAATTCAGTAAAAGCCATAATTTTGGAAGTAAAAAAGAGAATATGTGAACTAAATATGTAGAATGAATGTACCCAAAGAYTTTCAAAGATTCATTCATCAAGAGACCTACATTTTTCATTCAATCTTAAGGCAACACATGGTTTGCTGAGTACTAAGTCAGGCYRAMAAGTTTGCAACTCAACAGTTATTATTTAATTAAAAACATCATATAGTATCAATTTGCTCAGTTCTAATAAAATKAATTGAAAAGTGGACAACACATATCAAATCAGGTGGTAAAATCTTCAATATGCTTATCTTCCGAATAGAATACATAATTTTCATTTAATTTGGTAAAAACGGTAAAGTCACCAATGTTGTTAGTTCTGCAATTTTCTATTTAGTTTCATGTCAACAGTCAAAAGTTGATTTCAAGGGGCAAAAGGAACTGTGGAAAAATATACTTTTGCTCTTTGCAGGCACTAGACGAATTGTGGACTACACTGCAGACCCGGTGAATGGTTTCAATGCTGTAGTCAGAAAAGCTCCAGTGGCAGTAGCTGCCCCACTTGTAGCTGCCCCAGTGGCCCCTGCTGCTCCTCTCGTTGCCAGAGCAATTGCTGCTCCATTGATTGCAGGATAGATGTGTTGTTAAAATGTCTAAAGTATTATTGTTTTGAATAAATATATTAACGCTTGAAATTGGTTTACAGTTTCTTATATGAAGTTTTAGAACATGAAATGCAAGGGTTAATCATAAGAAGTTGTCACCATATACAATAGGGGGGTTCACGCTCTGCTGCATGTCTCCATATTTTTGCTATGTCAAGTGATTTTCCTTCATATTTCGCCGCTTTTAGCAGTAGAAGGGAAAGTAGGAAATATATTTGTATCTAGATGCGTGGGGAAGTCAGTATAGGGAGTTCAGTAAAATTAAATACTTTTTTAACGGCATTGAGAACCAACTAAATAAACTCAACTTTGGATTCAGAGTTTCACTGAAACTAATTTTATATTGTTATATTTAACGTTAGGTTTAAAGAGAGCCATAATAATTCTACACAATTAGTTTGCTATGGTTTTCTTCATTTTATACTTTCGACCTTTTAGCCTCTAACAGTAATACTTATTTTCATAATGATACAAACACTAATTTTTGCTATAGAAGGTAGGATACGTGTTATTATATAAGCAATATTTCTGGAAGAAGAAACTTTATCATATTTCGTAGCCATATTAGATGTGAAAGTCTCATGCATTAGAAACTCAAAAACATTTAAGACTAGACTTTAGAATTTTCTTGCGCGAATGTACTTTCTGTAAAGGAGATAAATAAGCTCTTATAATGTTTGAGGAAAATTAAGAAAAGTATTGCCGTTTGTTTATTAATAACCTGAAACATCGAAATTAAACTTGCTTGCTAGCATGAACCCATGAAGAAAACCATTTGTACCCAAAAATCCATGATATATTTGAAAAGTGTCAGAAAGAACCGCCGATTATTTACACTTTTCGAGGAAACGGAGCTGAAAATAGATTCATCTTGGGAGCATGAGAGCCTGGGAGGTATGATTTTGTCATCGAATTTTAGCCTTTGAAAATATGAATGTAATGAATTGTCCTTCAGAGGAATGCTTAAAACGCCCAGACATTTAAAATTTTAATCAAATATGTGGATAATATTTATTAGCAAGCTATCGTGATGAATGTTGGAGAATTCGCTACAATTTTCAGACACTATAATTAGTGAAATAATAAAAGTCAATCCATCTATCCTCAATGGAATTAAAATGCACCTAGGCAGAAATCGATTTGCAAATAACCCCCATCCAATGATTTGTGTTATAGCACTTTTTCAGTACATTTTTGCTTACTCAATTGTAATAGTAAATATTGCTAATTTGAAAGGTTTAATTGGAAATTCCGATCATAAAACAATGCAATGATATAAAATTTTAAACAAATAATAGCAGAAAAATCGAGCACTAAAACAGTTTTATTTATGCTTTACACAAACCATTTTAAACGTTTGGACAATAATCTTTTAGTTGATTAATTGCTATAGTATGAATGTCGCTATTGGAACAAATTCTAAATTATTCCGTATTATCATCTTTGCTTCGCATGTAATAGTGCTTGAATGTTGGAGGATGACATTTCTATTTTATTTTAAATCAGCAATTTTTTTAAATATTTAAGTATTTGCACCTACTGTTATTTAGGTTTATATGAATACAAAACATCGAAGTAAATAAGTTATTATTTTTCAGGCACCAGGCAAAATTGTCGTTATCTAGATATATTTGCAAAAAGATCATGTATTGTCAAAAAGTATGCTCATAAAAATTTGCTGTGTAGACATGGAGCTAAATTGTTCCAGAACTACAGGTTTTATTGCTATATTTCCTAATCTAAATTATTGTTACTAATTAGTTTAACATTCCTATTTTTCTATTTCACTTTTCCAATATTCTACGATTTCGACTTTATAGTGAATATCTTCACATTTTTGGCATGTCTGCAATAGCGTTCAGAAAAGGGTATAGAAATTCTATTAAAAATTTTTCGGTATCCAATTCATCAAACAAGTTTTTGCAAACCGAATTGAAAATACTAAAAAACTTAATTTGATGACAAAAAGTTTCTACAAATATGTCCTACATAATTTACAGCTCTGTGTGTTCACATCGATCAAGGAGCAACATATCGGAATTACGCAGTGAAAAGGCTATGGAAATTAAATCAAACCTTATTGAAGAACGCCAGTTGGAAAACCATTGATTTAGCTTCAAACCTTTAAATAAAAATATGTTCAGTGCCGCACAAAACATTGTGCATTATAAAAAAACAAAACCCTTCGCAACTACATACAACAGAGTGTGTTTTCAACAAGTCTGTGAACAACATATATTGATCGAAATTTGATAGAAATTTTACACTCTATTGCAAGTTAAAGGAAAGGAACTAAAACAAATATAATTTTCTCTAAAAATAAAATCGTGATATTGCTGCATGATAACTACTTGCAGATATGTAAATAACAAATACGTTTTCTATCAAGTGGAAACCATATAAAAATATTACGAGTAACCCACGTGTGGATATGTGGGGACAACAAAACCATCTAAAAATTATTGGTATTTGACAAAATCTTTTTAAGAACAAAAAGATCAGCTTAAAAAGTTTCCTAAATTTAATTGAAACACAATGAAGAGTCAGAGATTGCTAAACAAATTGGAAATATTCGTTAGCGTTTTTAAAGTGTCGGTCTATTTAGATGTTTCACAAAAGAAAACTGAAATTTAGGTCATTTGAAGCCAAAATAATTAAATTGAAGCCACCAAAATACTGTTAATTTAAAGCATGTAATGTAAAATACCTGTGTTCGCAATATAATAATGTATAGCAGGAAATTCCCTACACAATAAAAGGCTAACATTTATCAGCTTAGAAATTCCGACATAATACTGGCCCACGGTTTGTGTGAGCCGGCAATATGAAAGTTATTCAAAATGTAAAAATTCCTCAAAAACCCTACTCTATCGTTAAAAAAAAACCATTACAATTTTGGGAAAAACGCATCCTGATCTAATAAAAGCATTAAACATCTCACAAATTTAGAATACATATTTGTTAACTATTTGATCGTTCATTTGCCACGAATAATTGACAAACATGAATATGAAAGTCCGGGTTTGCTTGCAAATGATCATGTGCAACATGTTCGGACGGTGATGCCTTACTTAAATTCCAACTACGACTGATGAAACGCAAAAGAAAAATGAACAGACCGTACACCTGTAAGACGTCGAATTAAATAGATTAATCAGCAGAAATGTTCCCAAACCGTTAGGTCAAAAGAAACATGATAAAATCTGGAGACATGTGAAGAGATTGAACAGGACTCACAAAAACTCTCAAAACAAAACTATCGGAGCAAAGAACTACATATTTGGAAACAAGGACAAAGAGGACACCCATACCGAATATTTTGAAGAGAGGTTTACATATTTCATTACCTCAAACTTCGATAACCAAACCTGGAATTGATTTAATGGCTGATACCGAAGTTATTTTAACGAACACACAGAACACGCCTCTGCAACGAGTTGACCTCCTGACTTTGACCTGAGTCCTACCCCCGTATGATAGGAAGAAGCTCATGCATATATACAAAAATTTCACTGCTGCAGGAGACCATAGAAGAAGTACTGAGAAATATAAATCGCATTTTGAATCTTAAATTAACAAATCTATCATCAATAACACTATACTAGACGCTTGGAGAACACAAAGGAATAATGTCCATTATCGAAACCATCCTAGACGTCAAAAACAAAAAGCTACCATCCTAGTGCTGAGTAAAATAATTGCTATTGAAAATAGACAACTACAATTAACTGGAAAACATATACCATTATACGAATTCGGTTTTAAACATAAGCACTCAAACTAACTAACCCACCTTCTTTTTGTATCATCTGATGACGTACAAACAACACATCTCGAAACAGAAAAACATCATATATTTTGATGGACATTAATAAGGCCTTCAAGGCAGAAAATACTGTAATAGGGCCTTCAAGGCAGAAAAGACTGTAATCTAAACTTTACCTACTTAATGCTAGGTACTTGTAAAGCATATACGTTTCTTAATTAGGAGCCTTCTGGACAACACCAAATAAAATATAAAAAAATTAACACATAACCACGGCCTGGTCGATATAAATCCGATTGAATCTACCTTCATACTACAATGCACTGACGACACTGCACTGACTATGCATGACAGAGCAACATCAAACGCTGTTAAAAACCTTCAATCGCTGAGGGACCAACCAGTAACAAAAATGGATACGTTTAGAGGCATGGCTGAACGAATGGAGACTAACCGCAAACGCAACGAAAATTCCGCTGCTCTTACGTAACCACCAAACTAAATACAACTACCTGACGACAACAGCAGACAAACCAGAACCAGGTTGAAGAATTGAAGAATCAAAAAGAAGAAAGACAATTTCATAGCACAATTTTAGGTCAAAAACTGAAAATCGTCAGAATGAATGTAATTGGGAGGGAAAAACTCTTTTGATCGACAATTACAACAGACACCAAAATATGCAAACCAAGTGTAGACATCTGCTGGAATACGGAATAACATGCTGAGAGCAGATGCATCCAATAAAAGTAAATAACACATTCAACCAGCCAATCATATTCTTCACATAGATCTATAGAAATAATAATACAAATCCGCAAATACCCTCAAATATAGTTAATACGTTTAAGAGCAGGAAGATCGATTTGCTCGACGTCTTCAGGAATAAGGACTATTTGTGTGTGTTTGCGTTCGCAAGGAAAAACTATGAGTTTGAAGCATACTAAACTTAAAAAATCTGTATTTGCATATGGTGTTTTTCACCTTTTGCAGAAAAATAAAGAACTGTTATACAGTTATCTGGGAACAGATATTATAACAAGTGGTTACTATCTTATGGTAATACATTTCAAAATTACAATGTATGTAGTCATTCATTTTGATGAGACTTTGCTAAATTTAGTTTCAGTAGTCGTCAATTAATTAGGCTATAGCATTACGATCAATAATAAATAAAAGTAAAATAAGCAAAAATAAACAAATAAATAAAAAGTATTATCTAGTTTTTCGTCTGGTTGAAATTTTGAATTAAATATTTTCCGGTAGACAGCAACCCAAGATTGCTTTAAGTATTTGTCCAAATGCTTCGCCCTCAATCCGTTTGGCAAAAATATTTAATTTATAAATAAAAACCCTGCTTATTTAGAGTAAAATTTTAGATGTTTGCTTTAACTTAAAATCTATAGAAATACTTGTCGTTTCAGTTTGTTGAACGAATTGCAATTAAAACAGCTTTCATTAATATAATTGGCAATACTCAAGTGCTCGTGTTAGCATTCCCGTAAACTTTATTGTTATTAAATGTATGTTTAGCTATATAAATGTGTTTATTTCACATGTATTTCAACATTATAAATGTTTACGGGTCTTTACTCAACTAATAATTAACAATTTCACGTTAGTACCAGAATCACTCATGACTTTGGATAATATCAAGTTTATATAAATACCGCATAATAATTTAAAATATGGTAACGGTTCGAAGCTAACATGTCTGGAAATAATCTTAATCTTTGCGCATCAATTTGTAATGGTTTGCTATCAAGCACCAAAGGGAATTTCTAATGGTATTATAATGTGAGTAAGAAACGGATATATATATATAGCGTATATTACATTTTAATATTTTGGTCAGAATGTTCACTTTCAGCGTTCGTTTCAACCTGAGTTTAATTATTTTAAGGCAATTACGCTTGAGTTATATTTCTTTGTTTTTTAATCACTATAAGTGTAATTGAAAACAATTATTTTAAGTCGCAACAACACGTGACCCCGTAAAATAAAATTCAAGTTTCATTCAAATTCAAATCTTTAATGACAAAAATACTAACAATTTATCTACAGAACAACATATTTACATTATTGACAGCCATATCGTGATTTAAACAACGTAGTTAAGTGGCGACGCTAATCTCGCTACTGGAGCTGGATAAGCAGAATAAGCAAGTGGAGCAGGTGCAGAGATCAGAGGAGCTGCTCTAGCGTAGGCCGGCTGACCATAGAAAGGAGCAGCTACAGCTCTGGCAGCTACAACTGGAGCGACTGGAGCAATGGGAGCAACAGCAACTGGGGCTACAGCTCGGGCTACAACTGGAGCAGCAACAGCTAGTGGGGCTTTCCTCACTACAGCATTGAAACCATTGATGGGATCAGCGGTATAGTCGACAATTCTCCTGGTGCCGTCAGGGTCAGCCACACTGTATTGTCCCTGCACGATATCTCCATTTCTGCTTTCAATTTGGCTTTTACTGTCTCCGGTTAAACTGTCTTGCACGTCGTAAGCAAAGGAGTATTGAGGGTTCGGGTCGTAGGTGGCGTCAGATACTTTAGCGAGAACCTGGGGGGCTGCTACTATAGTAGGGTTAGCTAGCACTCCACCCCTGGCAGTTGCCACGAAAGCAGCAAAGATGATAAACTGAAATAAAGCACGGTTTCCAATTAAAATATCACAAAACTTACATGTCGTTCTTGAAGTCTATTAAAAGTGAAATTGTGGCAATTCAGCGAAAAGTTCAGACATGTTCAGCTTTATTGTATATAAAAATAATTTTTATGATAGGACTAGCCCAAGTCAGTAGTTATTTCAGTTCATTATCTGCCTCAGTATCAAAAGTATTTTTCAAAAGCGGAAATAAAAATAATTTTATTGTATGATAATGAAGTCGTGCACATCCAAGAAAGAATAGTGAGATCCGTGCCGTATATTTTATGTCAAAATTTAACCAGAAGCAAAATTGTTTCACATATTTCCTTCGTTATTACATCTAATGTAATTGCAAACGATAAGATGCCTTGGAAGTTCACATGAGAAATACCAACTAGGATTTTCTTTCATAGATTTTGACATAACTGCTTCCCGTTAAAAGAACCAGATAGAATTCTTAAAACACGATGCTCGAATCTAAATTTACAACTATACTATTTGAATGAACCTCGATAACATGTATGAACATTGCCTAGACATTTTCAATATTCACATATCGAAAACCACCCTTAGGCATGTGGTTTTGTACTTTTACACGACTGATTTAAACTTCAAACCCGATTTAAGTTTATAGGTTGAAAGCTATGAAAACTAGCCTATATCACTAAAGACTGAAATCACTGAAAATTTTAAAATTCCCAATTAAGCCACAAATATCACTTATCGATTGATCACAAGCACTTTGATTTAACTACCTATAAGTACGTACCTTAACTGCCATGTCTAATTGTTTATGATATTTTCAACGATGATAGACTGATAAGAAAAAAGTGTTGGGGTCAGCTTTTATAGGTCCCATTACTAAACATAACTTTCCAAAGCTGGACGCGGTCTGCATGATAATCGCGGAACTACGAAATTCTTTTCAAGGAGAATTTGGACGGTTGATGATAATAATTTTGAAAAGGTGTGCGGGCGATGAATATAGATCACATGTCCGAAATATTTATTAGGAGCATGGAAAAACCTGCCGTGTGGGTCAATAGGTTTGCTCAACCGTAACCGTTAATTGTCAGCTGTACATTTCAATCTAATGTTTATCCAATTGATTCAGTTTAAGAGTACTTAAGTGTACATACAGATGAGGATATTTTTCATCATGCCACCGATGTGATTTCTTCTCGAAAAAACAGCCAACTGTCGATAATAGAAAGAAAAACCGTGTCAATATACAAAAATACTTTGAACGAATGAAAAAGACCTTAGATGGTAATCGCCAACATCATGCAAATAGGCATTGATTAAATATTGTTCTATTAGTCTACTGACATTAAAAATCTCTCACATAGTTGTATTTGATGATTGAAAGTTATGATCATTCATATTCTGAAGGCGATCTTGAGACACTTGAATATGTTATGATTTAAGAAGGTTACAGGTGAAAATTCAATGTTTCATATATATATGTATATATGTATATATTGTATATATATATATATATATAACTAATCTTTATTTCCTACAGAAAAAGGCTATCGACCCAATCGGTCTTTCTGCCCTTGTTTAGTACATATGTGTCTTAGCCTAGCTTATTCTAAAATTAACTCCTATTCCTAACACTCGTATAAATTAATCAACTATAAAAAAAATTAAAATAAAATTCTTGGCTTACAAAACAAACAGATCTTAGTCCTTAGTTCAGTTGCGTTTGTAGGAGTTCTAGTAAAGTGTCTGTTGGGGAACGAAAACGGGAGTGTTTTGTCGGTCTTGTCAGGCAAAGGGGATTCAGTATGGTCCAGTTGTGGGGGTTGTATGTCCATTTTGTCTGTAAGTGGATTAGTCTTTCCGAAATTTTTGTCATGTTTGTGAGTTCGTACAGTAGTTAGTTGGAAGGGTTGGAATGGTGGGTGTCAATGTTTCATTAAGTAAGTACATAATAAGAAATTAATGATTGCGCATAGGGTGCTGCCCAAGATGTCGCAGAATAAAAGCGAAATATTTTTTAACGGTGAATTTTTCAAACTATTCTCAGCATAGACGGGAAGAGGCTGTTGAGATTTGGGCGTACGTTCACATTAAATCTTTATAAAAAACTAACAGTGGGCCTAAAGGATAGTTATTTGAATTTTTATGCGACATATTCTTTTCTTCACCAATCATAGATAATTTTCGTTGAATTATTTGCAACCAAAAGTGCTATCTGTAATTATTAAAATTATGTTTTGATTTCAGATAATTTCTTTAGCTATCCTTTGAACCCATATTAATATACTACTGTTTCCAACTTTTTGGGACAACCAACAGGCAAATGAAAGCTTAATTTATCAATAAGCTGATAATGGCAAAGTTTAGTTTAAAAAGAACTTCTACAAATGATAGTGTTTCAAAAAAAATTATTTCAACGGAGCTAGACCGGATCCCCATTTGAAGTAAAGAAAATTTCATAAACGCATTTCAAGGAAAAGAACGATACCTAAAATAATAAAAAGTATACGTAAAAATTTGCTTTTGTTTTCATAAGTAAGTCAAATCAGAAAATTAATGTTTTCAGATTGCTGTAGAAACAGAAACACGCTCTATTTGTAAATGATAATATTACTGATCAATTAAAATAACTTATTCTAAGTGTAGATATAGAAAGCAACTTTCCAAAATTCCACCACCGCTTACGGATAACAAAATCACAAACTTGTGTTTGGTATTATAGACAATTCAAGCGAAGAAACCTATATTGTAACTAACCGATTTTATCACTTAAAATTAATGTTGTAGCTCACCACGTAATGAGATGTTAAAAATAGTAAACTTTTGCTATGAAAATTATTGAATAAAAAGTTTTAATCTGTTTGGACAGCACTGGAAGTCTCAGTCAAAAATTATAAAAATGTATAATCTTAATACTATATTTATTTATTATATTACTTTCGAAGCATCGCCTTGGAATTGGTTCATTCAAAATATCTACATTAAACAGATATTAATCAATAAGGGAGATACAACCCTTCATTCATATTCATAGAAATCCATTTCGCAAATTCACTAAAGTCAAATCCGACGAAACAGGGAATACATGAATTTAGAATATCTACAAGGTTCAATAAGCTGCTACAAACAATGGCACAGATGCTTATTATTTTCTGGTTCTCGGCTTCCTCTAATCTAATTAATACATTTCAACTTTATTGTTTGCAATATAAATGAGGGAATTTCGCGAGAATATAGGAAGAATATGCTTTAAACAAGACAGGTTGAGAACTTTGATAATTAATTCCCAAATTGAATTATAGAAAGAAATGAAATAGCTGAGTGAGTTGGATCAGATATGTTAATTAATATTGTCTCTGAAATAGCGTGAAAACCAAAGAAAATATTCCATGATTCTTTCAATTTTCAGTTCAACATAATCGCGACTAGCGGCGGTTTATGCATGGTGTCGCAAACATTAAAGTTTCATAAAAATTCAGTTTAAATATTTAGTTCTCATTTTCCACTATGCTGCTTCTGCATTTAAGCAATATTCAGATGCACGCCTCCGTCGTTTTTCTGGAAACCTACGCTACTATACTCTGAAAGGGATCTTCCAATATAATCGTGAAATGGAAATGGAATTTCAATAGCTGGTTCTTCTTGCGCAAAGATAAATATTAACATTAACTTTGATTTACATCATTGCCGATATTTCAATGGTTTTTATTTTATTTTACTTAATGCAAAGCATCTGGAAATCTTGAAATTGTATGTGTGTTGTTATGCGTCAGCCTTATTGCTTGATAACTGGTATTATTACTTGATAACAAAAAAATCATTTTCAATAAAAAAATAGAATTAAGCTTCTAATCGTAATTGTAAATTGCTTCGAACCTAAAATGAAGTCCTTTTTGGAGAATATTTTAGTAAAAGAATGTATCGCTTAATAGTATGCCTGGTGTGTATCGCTGGTGCGAAAACAGTGGACAGATTAATAAAAATAAAAACGTCGTAAATTAGAATTGTTTTCATGACGCTTTGCAAATATGAGTGGCTTTCCTTTTCAGGGCTGCTGTGCTCAAAAGCTTCTACTGAATTGATGCGATTCTTCGGTAGCGGTAATATAACCACGTCTCAAGATGTAATTATTCGTGCTTGCGAAACATCTGAAAGACATTCTAATTCACCACGCCCTAAAAACCTAATGGCAAATATATCTCTTTTGATGAAATACAGAGAGTTTTCAAAAACATAATCTATACATTTTCAATAGCAATAGAATTCACGGAACTGAGAATCAATTTATATAGTCAGTCCGTTGATATAGATCGAAATAACTACAGAAACCATTGTAATGACCTGCTGGATAAAGTAGCATGAAGCTCAAAATACGAAACGATCCAGAATTGGCATTATTAGTATAACGGATTCCTCTACACACATATGTATAGGTCCTTCAGAAAAATTTTTGAAAATAAAACAATTAATGCAATCAAGAAATATTTTTGATGATTAAATACATAAATAACCAAAAACTAAGTAATCAAATTTCCGGAAGTAATACTTATTACCTAGAACAATTGCTGACAAAAAAATTGATAAACATTATGGAAATTAATCGATAATCTTGGTCAACCATCTTAGCAATATTTTAAGAGTTCTTAATTTGAAAGGATTTATTAACACTGTAAGCACGTTTTGCGTCAATTTTATTATGAATTTACGTATTTACGCTGCTTATATGCAGAGAACATAAAAATAAATCGCAATATTCGCGATAAACCGTCTACTTTATACAGGGTTGCTCATTAGTGCGTCAAAGTGCGATATCTCAGTAAATATGAAGTTTACAAGAAAATTCGTCCAACGAAAGTTTTTCACGT
>NW_026017110.1:13826733-13851602 GCF_020466585.1 Dendroctonus ponderosae | reverse complement strand
TGACAAAAAAAACATCAATGCCGCGTTGGTTTTTCGTCAAAAAATTGTCGAAGAGTACTTTTTCAATATAAAAAATTTTCGTAATTTGAAGCAAAGATCGTCATTTTTCTTTTTGAATGCTTACGTATTCCAATATGCTACCAATTAAACAAGGAACAATTTCAAAATAATGCTTAATAAACAAAGTTGAATTTCGTTTTTCAACTGCTAGTATCTTCTAGAAATTTTCGAAAAAAACAATTTCCAATATTTGTCTCGTGCCCAAGTGAGCCTCTATCACCCCTTGAAAGGAATGACGCTAATTTTGAATCACCCTGTATTTGAAACTTTATGTAAAAAATGACAGTTGCACCCACGCGAATAATTATTCATTTTTCCGATAAGAGAATCCGTCCTATGTAATTTGAATCATATTTATTGTTGAAAAGAACTCACTTTAATGGAATTTCGACATTTTGAAAACTGTTAATAAAAAGTGTTTGAAAATACAGTTGAGAAAACCGCCCAAAATCAATTTTGTCAAATGAAAACCCCTATTTTTGATGATTTCGTCTTATTCAGCATTAAAAATAAGTAGAAGTTTGTGTAAGATTGTTCATTCCAAAAGTGTTTAGTGTTCCAAATATTGCCAATAATTTGGCATTGGTTTTCATATGGTTATATTGCTCGCATCTCATTTTACATCCTGCCACTCTAGTTGCCATGACGAAAGTGGCCATTTTGAATATAATCAAATCCCAAAAGAATGCTGACAGCTGCCAGTTACCTTTTGAAAATATTTAATAATCATGCGCGGACGCTTAAATTATACAAACGATAATTATTTAAACTTATTTATTATTTATGAAGAATGTGATACAACTGTATCAAGAACATATGTGACACATTTGCCATTCGATAACTACAAAAACAGAAGTCTTCATGGTGTGCTATTAAACACATTTTCGAAAATTTCAAGAATTTTGAATACGTCTAAATAACATGCAAAAAAATCAGGGTATGTTCAATTTATAAGGGCAACCAGAAAAATTAGAGACCCCTAGATTTGAAAAAACTGGTTTCTATTCATACAATAATAATTAATAATTCGATTGTTATTCTTTGAATTCTTCGATATAACTTTATCACATACTCCATAAATAATAAATAACTTCGCGCATGATTATTAATTGTTTGCTAAAGGTAACTGACAGCTGTCAGCATTCTTTTGGCATTTTATTGTATTAAAAATGGCCACTGCCGTCACGGCAACTAAGAGTGGCAGGATTTAAAATGAAATGAAGGCAAAATAGCCATATTAAATCATTAAATTGACAATATTTCACAAACTGAACAATTTTGGAATAGACAACGTTACACAAACTTGCACTTTAATATCGAATATAACAAAATTATCAAAAAGGGGTTTCCATTTGAAAAAATTGATTTTGGGCGGTTTTCTCAACTGTATTTTGAAACTTACTTTTCAACACTGCAACAATAAATGCTACTCAAATTAAGCATGACAAATTTTCTTATAGGGAAAATGAATAATTATTCCAGTGTCTGCTCGACTAATCTATACTTTTTTGCATAAATTTCCAAATACATACAGGGTGATTCAAAATTGGCGTCATTGCTTTTAAGGGGTGATAGAGGCTCACTGGGGAGTACGAGAAAAATATTGAAAATTTTTTTTTCGAAAATTTCTAGAAGATATTAACAGTTGAAGATCAAATTTATCAATCAATCATCAATTTTGTTATTAAGCATTATTTAGAAATTGTTCCATGTTTAATTGGTAGCATATTGGAATACTTAAGCATTCAGAAAGAAAAATTACGATATTTGCTTCAAATTACGAAAATTTTTTATATTGAAAAAGTACTCTTCGACAATTTTTTGACGAAAAACCAACSCGGCATTGATGTTTTTTTTGTCATCAACAGATAGTTACAGGTGTTATAATTCCTATTGAAATTTTTAGGCGTGGGTCTAACGTAGGAAATAACGCATATTGGAATACTTAAGCATTCAGAAAGAAAAATTACGATATTTGCTTCAAATTACGAAAATTTTTGATATCAAAAATGTTCTCTTCTACAATTTTGTGATGAAAAATCACAGAGGCAATGATGTTTTCTGTCATTAACAGATAGTTACAGGTGGATAACCCGTGTCAATAAAAGCAATAATTTGTCAAACTGTGACTTACTTTGAATTTCCTTTCATGAATTTGCGGATATGCGCTTAGTTCAGGGGAAATGCTACAGTAACATAGCAGAAGCTGAAAGAACTCACGCCAACAAAGGGTGAGGAGAGTGGTTCCAGAAAGATAGTGGACGACAATCGATGTTCGGGTTCCGGACACAGAGGAACAAGCATTGGGCATAATCGAATCAGGGCCTTCCAGGGGCACTCAGAGCACAATAACTGACACTTTCCCATGCACCAAATAAATACCGAGGTAGGGCTACATTCCTACCACGTTTGTACGATACACACAGCACAAGGAGATACAAATGGAGCACGAGTTAATTAACTGAATACGAAAAGCTGCTTAATAAGAGTGGATAATAAGGAGATTACACAGGCACTAGCTTGTTTGCAGTTAACCATTTAAATGTTTGATGTTGTATGGATTATTTATGTAAACACCAAACCCCATGATACATGAAAGATATTTAGAATTTGCAGTAGAATTTAAAAATGTAATAATATATAGGGTGGTCCATTTAAAATATGTAAGTTGATACATAAAGGTATTACCGGTATAACCAGAAGTGTGGCCATCTTGAAAATATTTCAGATCGCTTGCCCCCAATGACCTCGGCACACTGGTCAATTTTCAAATTTCTCCTAGTTATAGTTTGCCAGATATCGATAGCGGCGGTTGCCGGTGGGACACCCTGTATCTAAGGTTTAAGTTCTATCTTGATGACTTTAAAACATGCCATCAATATAACGTTATTTTTAAATAAAAAACACAAATTATTTATCTCAATTTAAGTCACTACTGAAAATGAATAGAAAAGAATCCATCTAAATCAAACACGATTTTGCAATAATAAGCGGCTATAAAAATGAATATATTTGTCGAAAAGCAGATGACGCATTTATCCTTACCATGATTTTATACGCTTAGCAATATTCCATGGTTTACGGTCTAAAGGAAGACAAGAATTAAAACCGTTTTGGAGCTACACATTTAAGAAACTAAACTTTATCACTGAACTGATATCCGAACTCTGTCAGTTATGAACATTTTAATTATTTATGTGCTTGTATACGGTTACGTCCTATTATAGTTGAATGAAGTACTCCTATTATATCATCAAGTATGAATCTCTTACTTATGTATTATATTTTTAGTATTTTTATGCTGTTTAAAAAAACTATAATTAATATTTCAGATATGAGAAGCTTGAGGCAACAAAAAAATACTATTTGCAACACGGATTGAGATTACGACAACGGCGGGATATAACTAATAGGAATAATATCTATTACTCCTTTCAATCAATCTAATAATTTCAAAGTTTAGCAGTTTCGCAATATTTTCAAAATATAAGATAAATCAAATTATACGTTACCTACCGTATTCAGTAAACTTTTTACTGTTACCAGAGAGTACGTTGAGCAAATTACCAAAGTTTGTAGCTTCATAGTTTTAACTTACCACCTGAAAACAAAAAAAGTTTGATAAGCATTGTTGACTAACATTTCAGTTTTATATTAGAAATGTTATTGACCGGTCCAAGACCGAAAGTTTCTAGAAAAAACAAATAAACGTTTCCAGAAATATTTACTCAACTCAAGCTTCACTCAAAGTGAAGAAGTCTCCCCAAATTGGAAGGATCAAATGAAAACCAACAAAAGTCTGTTTATTTTACTGTAGGTCGCCTTAGATAACTGTACAAATTCAATAAACTTCTACTTTGAATTTCTTATTACAGAGAATGTACTTCAATTAAGTGGGAACTTCTACCAATATCGAACATGACTACAATGAAGATCAAACCGAAAAACTTTATGTTGTTCAAATAAACAATCATCCACGGAAAAATGGCATCGATCACTTAGGATGTCAGCCCATTTTATTAAATAAACTTGTTGTTAAGTGAATATTTGCAGACAAAATGGAGGTAATACAGCTTTCAATTTAATATCATTAAAGTATTCTATAAGAGTCAAGGGACACGGATTCGGGATTGTCTAGTTCGACTTGTCAGGCAAAAGGGTAAAGGTCTGAAAACGATCTGCTGCATTTCCTGACTACTTTTTCTCTACTTTGGTTATCTCGGTTGCGATTAGTCTTATAGCTTTTTAGGTCTAATCAGTCCAGGCTGCAGATGAAAATTTTGTAAATTTTTTATTCCGTTTTGATGCTGCACTTTGAATGTAAGTAAAACGACTTATTCCATTATACAGAGAATCAAGTAATATTTATGTATACAGAACTACAACTGCCCACAGATGTTATACATAAACACAGTTGTTTTACTGCGAAACACAAATGCTGGAAAAAAGTATTTTTTCGTAGGATATGATACGTTTTTATTACCAACTTTTAAATAAATGCAAATTTCCTTTCAACATAATTCATTCTCTTTTCACTACTTTTAAAATGCATAACATGGCATCTCAAGGAAGCAACATAGATGCACTACTGTTTGCTCCTTCTGTATTTAAGTTATTTATTAGACATTGAGTGGAGCTCTCACTCTTTACATGTGAGATACCTAGTGAATTATTTAGATTGCACAAATCCAATTTGCTGTGTACGAAATGTACTCTATTTCATTGTTAATTTGGTTAGCCAGTTTTCTCTTACGCGCTGCAAGAGCGTTGCCTTTTAAATGTAATTTAGACCTCAACAAAGACATCAGAAACTTTACAGCTTTGAAGACTTGCCGTTCTGTAAATAACATTTGAACTTGTGAAGCCCTTAAATTACTTATAATGCAACTTTCAAAAGGAAATTGCGTTTTGAAATAATATTTTAAAGGGGTTGAGCAAAGCCCTACGGCTTTTATGGTGTTTATATCACAATGCAAATGAACTGAATTATATCTCTGAGTCCATAGAATGATTGCGTTTGATTATGTCTGGTTTCAGTGTCTGGTCTGTGATATATCTTAAAAGTATTATAAACATATTCTACCTAATTTTATAATATTTAAAGTAGTAGCGAAACCATTTTGGTACAATGTAAAAATGCTAATTATATTTACACTAACTTGCCAGAGTTATACCACCTACACCTTTATTATACCTAAATATCATTTCTCAGGAACGTAACGCAGCCTTGAAATTCTTGGAATTTAGAAAAAGTGAAATCCAGAAAATCATGTAATTTTTTAAAATAGGCGTATTAAAAAATATTTTTATGCCCAAATGTTAGGTTACAAAGTGTAGCTCCTGCCATGATCTAGCTAGTCTTTTTAGCTGCCACGGTCCACTTTCTGACTTGCAATTGCTCACGAATTTGGCGAGTTCTGTAATAAATTATTCATTTTTCAAATTTAATTTAGCGCCTTCCAGATAGCGGCTGTGCTGAGTTTATAGCAAGTGAGCGATTGGAATGAGCTTGTGGTTAACAGACTCTGGAGATTACACTCGAAAGTTCTTCGCACTATATGGAAGCTGCGATAACTAACGAAACATGTTCTCTTCAAAGATCTAGTTCTTAATATTTCAGTTTTGTTTTAAACTTGCTCGAAAGCTTGCTTATAGTAGGTTATCGCGATGATTCGAGCAATAGTGATATTTATAGTTTCACGTCTTTGTTTTTTCGTCGGCATTTATGCAGTAGGCAGTTTTCAAAATTACTTGCTGCGTTAATTGAAGTAGAGTTCCAATCGGGTTTAATACTTAGCGCAAAGTGAGTTAGAAACTTAATAAGTAAATTAAACTGCTTAGCCGTAAATTCGTATTTTTTTATGGAAAGTCACCAATTTCTTCTAATTAATACTTAAGGTTTCAGTAGGCGAGGCAAATGAGAAGCAAAAAGCATGATTAATCGTTAGAATTCCCACGGTGAAAACAGTGAAATTGAATTTTCTCCTTAGATCGTGCTGCTTTTAGATATTAGTCGTGTTTGCCCGTATAAATCCAGTCGAGTAATGCATAATTGTACAGTTGAGATTTTAATAGTCTCATCTCTCAGGTTTGAGTGCGTCCAGCTATACTAGATAATTTTCGGGATACCCGAACTCATTTCATCGATTTTTCAAATTTTTTGTAACTCCACGGGGCTTCAAACCATTTTCTCGCACACTGGTGAATAATTGACTAGATATTACATAAAACATGCTTCGCTGTTTAGGCAGTTTTTTTCTTAATCAAAATTTTGTAAATTCAAACAAATTTATTTTGTACTTTATGTGTGTACGCAGTGTATATTGGGGAACGCATTTTGGTACATTCGCAATTACTAACATGAGAGTGCCTGATCTATCATAAAGGTAACTTTAGATGATTTAGGTATTATGCTAATCTGCACGGATTTGACCAATATTCCCTACACATGAATATTTGCCAGAGTTAACTGGCTCAGTTACTATCAAGTAACACTTTAGTAACTGGGAGCTTTGTTTTATGCTCTGGTGCCAATAAATGTTATAAAATTTATCGTTCTAGTGTATAACACAAAATTGCAAGCAGCTCATGTCATGTATATCTCATCATATCTCTCATATCTTGTAAGAATTAATTTCGGATACTTTTTCATAATATGTAGTGTTCGAAACAGGCATCATTTTGTACCGATGTACGGGATTCAAAAACCACTTGAAATGTGTAAGCTTAATATTTTTTCCGTAATGTGGATACTGCTGCAAGAACAACAAACTGAAACTGCCATGAAAAAAATCCCTTGAGATTTTCATCAATTTTTTTTATTACATATTTGCCACTATTGAAATTCGTTTGGCACATCTTTGTTATAACCGCGTATACGTTTACGTGTTTTGCTAGACAGAACTAGCATTGCTAAACTCTACACTTTCTATTCTAGGTCCAAGTTAAAATGTGTTGTCCACAATAACTTTGACATAAATGTACGTTCATTTCGCAATTCTTAATGACTTTGTAACACATTGTTTGCGTGTACATAATAATGTATTAATTAATGCACTAGAACAGTAGCATTAAACAATCTATTTTGTTTTGTTGCAGGGTTTCAAGTGACTCATTTAATGCGCTCAGCACAGATTCGAATTTATTTCGAATATTTATTTAAACGAATAATAAAATAGTCATTCAAACTTTATACTGCAAAACCAGCAGTTGGACATAGTTCTGAAAAATTTTAAATAAAATAAATTGAATATTATTCGAAAAATGTAGGTATTATTTTTTAATCCCTGCATCATTAGTCATCATCAGTCAATCAAAAGTTATAAACCCAAATTCCTTTAGATCCAAAAGCAGCATTATGCCCTATATGCAAGTTGATCAGAGTATTCGGAATATGGAAAAACCATTTTTTTCCTCCAGGTTTTCCGCAGTATTTCCGTCATTCAAATAAAATTTTAGAGCATATTGAAAACCAATCTGTCATGCTTAGTGTTTCAAGTGGATATTGTTATACTATTTTTATTTTAAATGTTTGGAACTGTGCCAGCAGAACTACCAATTAAAGAAAAACATTAAATTTTCACTCTTTAATAATGTCTATTTAATCCTGGAAATGCACCTTTTTAGGCGCAATCTCATTAACGCGGATTAGTACTTCCGACTGGAGCTTGCTTTATTTTCCACTCTAATCAGATGAAAACAAAGCTCTCAAATTTAACGAGATTTTGCCTCCCGTTACAGAATAAGAGAATGTTTGTGAAAAAATGTGTGATAACTAAATCAAGGAACAGTCACTAAGTTCAATAAAGTCAATAAAAAGGGATGGAAATACATCCATAATTAATTTGGACTCTTCTTGGAATAATAATAGCTTACTCCTTTCTAAGCTTTTGTATTATTTTCATTAATTATATTATTAACTCTTTTGGCAACTTTCCAATAATGTTCCGATTTCACCATACAAGCCAGGGCGTTTTCACATAAGTCTAGCAACGAAAAAAACTAAAATCTTCATATAAAAAGAAACACTAGTTATATCCATGCCATAAACGGAAACCACAAACGCAGCAGCACAATTGCAGACATTCTGTTGATAAAGCATTTCTGTATCTAGTCTATAAGTACCCCGATTTGCCTGCACTCTGTATTCTCTGTCAAGCCTTCAGTACGCGAAATCTTGTACGTCAAAATAAAAACTTTCGTTTTTAAAAAGGACATTTTCAATTGGAAATCTATAATTCACTTTCAATTTTTTCATTTTCCTGACCATGATTTCGCTGTCAAAGGACAATTAATGTGTCGACCCTTTGTCGGCACATAATTGTAACATAATTATAACACCGCGCAAAAGTTGATGACGCGAGTCATTATTAAATTACTTACTAAATTATTATTTTCATTTGCAGAAGTATACAAAAGTGCATAGAAAGATATTTGCACCTTGTGAGTTTGATAATGTTGGTGTATTCGAGTATTCGAGTATTCGAGATATTCGAATATTCGAGTAATCCAATATTCGAGTTATGACTAGACATAATTATTGGCTTATTGATTATTCGAATACTCGAATTATTCGAATTTGATTGCGAGCCCTATTTAGGACCACGCTGCATATTCTATTTATTAAATTTATTATCAGTTCTCATGTGTTCTCAATCCAAGGTATCTACACTAGAATTAACAGTGATAATGTCCCAGGTGTAATGATCAGAAAATTCGACCTTAAATAACATAACACAGACGAATATCGAACTTAAAAATAATCTGATATTAATGTATTATGTAATAAAAACGTGTCTTGTTTCAGTTGACAGACGTTTTTGATCAATAATCTTAACCCAGAACAGTAATATAGAAAATGTTCTAAACGTTCTTAATCCATGTACAGTCAATTCAAATTATTAGTAGTTTCCAACGTTTTGGAAATGGTTTGAAATTTTACCGTTCTTTTGAAATATTAATAACTATAATATAGTTTGAATGTTTCATCGTATTTTAATCGATTTAGGCATGAATCAACAGATATTCACTTGATAAATTAATAACAGTTACTGCGAATTTATGATGCAGATTTTTCCAAAGAAAAAATTTAATACCAACAGTTTGAAAGGTTAAGGGACGGTTATAAGTTCGCTACAAAATCTAAAAATGCATTAAATTGTTCAAAACGAATAGAAATAAAAGATTGAAGAATATTAAATAAAACGGGCAACAGAAATTCGTAGTAGATGAGATCTATAGATGCAACTGATTAGAAAAAATGAATTAAAAATTTTGAATTTGTTTATATCAAGAGATCCAACAAATTAATGGTTTCATATAAAAAAAACCCACAAACTACTTGAAATGCTAAATTGCGTGAAGTTATTTATTATGCCATCAATTTATCGCAAAATGATTAAAGGAATACAAATGTAATTTGCGGAAATATTATTTGTGTAATTTCGTCAATCCCCAGCATTAGCAAAAACATATTACCTGCTTCTGAATTTAAGGTGATAAACTAACAGCTGTATATCTAAAAATAATCTGTTTTCTTAACAAAATTTCTGTAAACAAGCAAAATTGATGGGCCATTAATTTTTTTGATATTCCTATTATCATTTCGTGTTATATGTTTAGTATTTTGATAAATTTGACTTGACTTGACCTGACTGACAGTTAAAATTTTGTTAAAATCTTCTCTCAGCGCACGCTCGTGGATCATATAGAAAGTTACAAAATTTTTTAATCCAAAACTTTTGTCAAGACAATAATGCAACAACAACAGTTTCTGAAACTGTTTATTTTCATACGTTTCATGTTATTGTAGTTTTCGTAAATTGCGGACAGACTCTAATCTAAACATGACATCTGGAACATTAGGTACCTAACTTACAGACTATCCATAACATGCAAATTTTACGTTCTAGAAATAAGCAAGCAAACTTCCCTAAATAACCTCGTATGAATTATTTAACTTGCGATAATTTCATAAAAATGTCTTATCATAAAATTGAAACCACAGGACAAATCTAGCTAGCAAGCTACAATAGATATCAAGCGCTGACTTGAAAAATTAAATGAGTATTACTTCTTGAAAAAGAGAAGTGGAGCGAACAGAAACGTGTAGGAAATTTCATTTTACCTACATAAGAGGTCCAAAATTGAACAATTTTTGTTCGCGATGTAATCTCAGAAAACTAACAACGCTTCGGGAAATGAAACATCATCTGCGCTTGAAGTTAAACAACTTTGAACCGGTATTAGTTCTTTTTTTTACTTTTAGATTCGATTCAACATTCTAATTGGAGAATTTAAAAACGTTCTGTAGAAGTGGAGTTTGAAGCCAAATGAATATCAAGGCGATTTTTAGTTAACAGATTATATTTTAGAAAGCTAGTTGAAACATTAGAATAACGATAAATAGTCAGTTATTCTATTAAACATCAGCTTAGGGCTTTAAACAATTTAAATTTAAAAATGAGATTCAAGGCCTAGCATCGCTTCTCTAAATTTCGGTCAAGTATTCGGCTGCCAGTCAACCTTATTTTTTTTGACTGTCGTAATAAATTCTTTGTGGTTTCTGGCTTTGCATTTTCTGACGAGGCCACATCATGGGACGGCCGCCTTCAAGAACCAGAAAACCTTTTAGTCGGACGTAATTTATGAACAGGTTACCCAGACAAGACCCTAAGGTTGCATAATATAATTTTGAATGTACATACTACGGAGTGTCTCAAAACATCGTCATTTAATTTTGTCGTCACAACTGCAAACATATACTTACCAAAAAAAATTGGTGCTATAGCCGAATTAATTTCAGCAGAAATATTTTTATGAAGGCTGGGAAGATGGGACAGTAATCAGCTGGGTTAATTTTAGTAATCCCAACTTTCAAGAATTAAAATATCTCATTTCCTAAATTCATAATATCAGTTAAAGTTTCTTAATTTTGGAACTTATAAATTTGTGGTGTGTGAATGGGGGCACTTAAGTTGTAGAGATATAGGGATATATTCATGAAACTAAATGAAACTCATCTAACAAATCTAAAATTTAAGAGCAATTTTTACCTTTAAATATCGTTTTATTACATTTTATATTCATTCAAGTTCAATTTCGCAAATATACTTCAAATTGGGCGGAATATTTCCTAGAGTTGATATTTATAACATGCTGGATGCCATCGAACACATTTCGTCGTTAATTTCACAAACTGTAGGGTTTCATTTTTTGGATTTTCAGAACAAATGTTTAATAATATTCAACGTCTTTGAAGTTCGATAAAAGTTAAAACTGTGTGGTAAATTTTAGCAAATTTTTTTTTTGAGAATAAAAGTTATTTGATTGTCGAAATCTGTCGATATATGTGTTTACGATAAAATATTTTCTTTTTGATGGAAAAATAGGCCAACCCTTTCAAAATAAACATTTTTTATTTGAAGGACCTTAACGATCATGAAATTGCAAAAATAAATATGGTTAACATAGTATGAATAACAGGGTAATGAAAGGCATCGTTCTTCAAAATAAAAGAATAATAGTTTATAATGCACAAAAACATTATAACAGAAAAATTAGTAGAAATAAATATTAACACCGTATGTGTAAAGTAAACGTATACGTATAATAACCTTTAAACTCTGAAATAAATTGCTTCTGAAAACTAAATTGTTGCTGATTCTCTTCTAAACTATTTTTTGTTGTTTGTTTTAAACACTTTTAACACAGGCAAATATGAAAGCGTATTCCAGTTGAATCGACATTTTGCTATTTAAATTAAATATTGCATCGAATTAACTCGAAAAATTAAAATTTATTTCTCTCATTTATAAATCACAGAGTTTAATGGTTTTTATTGGCACGAAATATTTATTTTTCAGATAACACGTTTACTGCATAACAAATTTTCGTACAAAAAAATAACATATTAGTTGGATCTCCATCCCGTTTTATTGAAACGAGATGGACTTTATTTTTAGTTTTAAATAATAATGGGGCGCAAGTATTATTAATAACCAAAAATTTCATACAATGATCACACAGACAAATTAATATCAAAAGTGTTTTTTTTTTGTTCGTTCCACTGCAGAAGAAAATGATTTCTGATTTGCCAACAAATTACCGATTTTGTGATTACCAGAACACATTTTTGTTGCCTTTCGACTATTCAAATATTTTAAAAGTTTATCGTTTACAAAAAAAACTTTGTACGTATGCTTTTATGCTGAATCTATGTTTTTCTCAAAGTTTGAATTCGCTGAGTTAAAACAAAGTTTCTTAGAAAGAAGAAACAATTTTGAGTTATTTGCAAAAATACAGATCAGGGCGATATATATTAAATTATTATTATGATGAAGAGGAAGTGGGTGTGAACACACTGCATAAATCCAACAAAAAAGCCTTATAAAATTATGATGGTGTGACTCCAATGGAAATAAGCGGCAAATAACGTAATATTCGGAATATTGGATGTAACCTTTGGAATAGTGCATTTTTGACGACCGTATATAATTGAAACTAAATATTTTTCGTTTTGTAAAATTTATAAGTGGAGCAATTGAGTTTTAAAATATGCTAAGTGGAACCTGGTTAAAACTACCTACATGTATGTGGGAACTAAAATATTTAACTTATAAAAATCATACATACATCAATTTTATTTATTAAACTCTTTATTAAGCAAACGATCTATGTCTTCCAAAGGAAAATTTCATATAATAATAATAATAACAATTTCAGTCAGGTAACTTTTCATCTGACTGATCTCAATCGGATAAAAAAGGAAACACAGCAATKCTWTATTCAAAGTGCMTATAAGCTGCTTTTTTGTGTAAAGAGATAACCCTCCTTTTGGTAATATAAACTTGAATACCCAGATTCACCCAAACGTTCTGAAATATATATCAAATATTCTGTCTGCCACTACTGCGTTTTTTCTGGTCTCATAGAATCTGCTGACGTAGATAGAGCTAATGGTTGTGAAAGTTATTTATTGCCTTTGAATTCTTCATGTTTCTAGTCCGAATTCTTGAATTACAAATTATAGGAAATGAACCAGTTAGAACTGGTTCAAACTACTTATTATGCGACGTGAGTTTATTAGATGCCTTAAAATGTTATGAAAATAAAATTATTAAAATAATTTTCATTAAAATATAGTGAAAACAGAGAATTCCAAGAAGAAAAAATTTCAGTATGTGAGAATTACTTTATTATTTTTGAATTAATTAATTATTTTGTTTATTTAAAAATGTTACCTTAAAATTCGCTCCCAAGTCGCTAAACCTAATTAATAATAATCGGAAAAGTTCTCGGAGCCAGCAATCCTCAAAAGTTGCAGCTAAGCCAGACGGAGTCTGGATGAAAACTAATAAAACAGGACGTAGGTTCTGTTTCAAAACAGGCGATGTTTCATCTTAGATCTGAGATACCAAACTTAATATCATATATCTGCAGCGAAAAGTATAGCGTAAAGTACGAATTCGACTACCATAAGAATTAAATAACGAATCAGAAGTTGGAGTGTTGGAAAATATAACAGAAATTGTGGGACTTCTGAAATATCCCATGTAAGCGCAAACCGCAAAATGGGTGTGCGAAAGTGCAACTCAAAACATTTGAAATGTTCATAGGAGCTGGTTTGAAGCTTAATGTAGCGTACTGACAGTTGTATGTACTGCTTTATAATTAAAATTCTCAATTTAATTGAACCTTTTTAGTTCATAGCGCGTGGTTGCAATTAAAATTCAGGAATAGACAATGCTAAATAATTTTGTGATTCAGTTATTGTTATCGTTAATTACTGCCAAGCAATCAACTTTATGGTTTTAATATGAATTATAATTAATGCTAAGTAACGTAGATCGCTTAATAGCAACCGTAAAATAACTAAGTGAACGATAGTCAGAGAACCTGATTGAATTTTCGGTTCAAAGATTGCTTTGCAAATAGTTTGTTGACTAATTAATTAATAGTAAATGTGTGTAGGAACATGTTTTTGTCACATGCGAGCGCTTCCACAATCGGTTGCCGATCTATTAGTCGTCATCAGCAGGGTTTTACATGCAAATGACATCCAAAAATGTGGGGCCATTTCCAAAATGCTCCAGCACTTTTTTGCATTATATAATATTTTACACATGAAAGGGTTTCGATGTAAGTCACATATTATATGCAGCTTCTTCGTTGTGGGTCAAAGATATTGGGCTAATTAATATATACGAGTAGAGTGTTCCGAGAAATGTGAGTATGCTTTCGGGTACATATATAGGGTGTCGAGATAACATGACAGGTTCCTCTTAAAAAGTTCCACATACCTTTCATATCAAGATAAAAGCTCCTGAAGAAAACCACTGAATATCAGGTTTTATTACTCACTTTTGAAGGATTTGGCATAATTTGATAATTTTAATATTATTTGTGCTATTTAATGCCCCTTAAAGTAGTGTCCTTGGACGCCATTTTGCTTTGTACAACTTGTCAATTTAATTAATGCTCACACTTTTTACACCTCGTATCATGAAAACACAAGAACGCCATTTTTAGATAAGTATCCTCAAACTTAATCTAACAAAGACATTGTTTGATGTTGTAAAATGAATATTTTTCGAGAAACTCCTTATAGTTTAAATACGTTTTGCATTTTTTTTTAAATTGGAACAAATAAAAACGTTTTGCATTTTAACCGCAATAGCTTTTTGTCGTTGAAGCTGATTAGTTTTTTGTGGCAGATGCAGCAGCACAAAATACCAGAATTATTTCTCATTTGATTAAAAGAAATATAAATCCCGTGATGTAATAAAAAATAAGTAGATAAAAATAATAATAAAAAACAGATGGAAATGAAGTTGTGAGAGCGGGTGTCCAAACCATAAGTCCAGTGATTTGGAAAATCATTATTTAGATGTCCTTGCGATTTGAACTGATTAATGTTAGCAAATGGCAAGTTTAAAGACAACAGAAGTGAGATACAAAAACAAGACTTTATGCAACAAACAGAAAAATTTGTATATAAAAAACCGGAACAATATATTTTTTGCAAATGACAATGCAAATTGTCCAAATTGTGAATCAGTGGCAAATACAATACTTTTAAAAACTGAATTTCTTGATTGAATTTTCTTGAAAAAGCATTCATTTTTTCGATACGAAAGTTCCATTTTTGCATTCAACTCGCAAATTATGTAATAAATAAAATAACAAATATTTTTAAAAATAGCTTTGTTGTGCCACTGAAACATTAACGGCTGTTAAAAGTATAAGCATTAATATGTACAATCTAGTTGATCCATGGCGTACTCAAATAGCAAAATGAGTCACAAATACACTTTTTAAGAGGCCTATATAGGCCTATATGAGCATAAATCATTAAAAAATTAGCAAATTATGCGGAGTACTTGAAGAGAGGCGATGGATAAATTTTCATTATAGGAATTTGACATGTATCGCAGGATTGGGTTGTGGGTTTAGCCTCGGATTGTTTCACTCCACTTTATGGGTTCAGGGGCACGACTTAGGGGAAATTAAGCGTGGGCACTCACTTTAACACATGTATTGCTATCTTACAAGAAAAAGGGTAAAAGTTATAAGCTGAGGGCGGATTTTGTATCTCGTTGGGATTCGTGCGTGTGCGTCTCGGTAGCTCGCCAGGATGAACTCTTTCTTGACGGCACTGTCATCTATGTCGTGAATGTTATCCAGTGGCGGCGACATTCGATGGTGTTACACATGTTATTTTGACACCCATTATACAAATCCGAAAGCATACCTACATTTTCCAGTACACCGTGTATATGCGAGTCATCAGTATCGGCATTTAATGTTCGATACACCTACCTCGAAGCTGATTCATATGCAAAATATCCTATGGAGCAAAAATAGCTCAAATTAAAACGGTTTTTAAATTTATAACTCGAATCTTGAAAATCAGATGCCATGTGGTATCGAATTCTACTGGCAACAGTTATACATTCATTTCTAGATTCAATTGCTACTGACATGCAAATTTCGTTCAAAGCCAATTGTATATGTGCTTCAATCATGTATTATCAGCATTTTTAAAACACATACATATGCTATGCCAGCGTTCTCCTAACAACTTGCAGATTTATTAAAAACAGCAGAAACGGGGAGAACAAGATTTAAAAAACGCAAAATCCTTTCCAGTGGGCAACCACCCACGAGAATATGTTAAACAGGACATACTCCCGAGCAATACATTATTTGCACGAACTTGCCTCGAAATTGTTCAGTTCCCAACAAGTACCTAAACCTTTTCTTGTTCAAAAATAATACCCAAAGCTACTGGTAACAAAATTTTACAGATCACGAAGTGAATATATCAATTATTTAGTGCTCTACAAGTTTTATCTATGTTGTAGTGTGTTGGTGACCGGGGTGATAATTGGTAAAAGTTGCCTGTTTAGGTGTTTGGGTTTATCGCTCACTACATAGCGGCAGAAAATAAAACACTGTTTGTCTTGTGCCAACATTTCGGCTGTATTTGAGCCATCCTCAGTTTTATTTCTCTAATGGACAAAGGCAGCATGTCACCAGATGCAGGTGTGTTGTTAGAATTCAATATAATTCGGCACACCACGGAACCGATTTGGAGCTGCAAATATTAATTAAAAGCTTCAAGTCAAATCTCTTGATAGCGCCTAACAAAACCTCATCTTCCATCTATCATAATAATCAAAACCAATCTACATACATGTATTTTACTTATCTTAGCTATAATTAAAATGTATTAACATTCACCGCTTATAACCATCTTTTAAACAACTCTTAAATTAACGAACTTATGTAACGAATTCTTAAACGCAGTCTTCTTCCTTCTAAGGCAACTTCTTAACTGTTTCAGGGTTAATAGCGTCTTGCCGAACCTAAGTTATAATTGCAGTGTCATTTGCAAGCTGAACTGAGCAGACGAGAACTAATTAGCTTAAAACAGGCCCTGAAGATGTGTGCAGGTGACCTGCATTAAAAGGCCTGCGTTTTTGCTCAACATTTGTGACTGAAGCATTTAATAATTTGGTATTTTTGTAAATAATTGCCACTTGATGTTGGAAAATCAAATATTCAAACAACTGCTGCCCAACCCTGAAAAGGCTTAATGAAAACAGCAATTTAATGACTGTAAATTTAATTACCACCATATCAAAATTAATTGTGCATTGAGTGACTTTTCCAGAATAAAGGCGTTCCAGCAAATTCTACAATAGCAAGTTGTTAATTTATTTAAAATCCGGAGAACACATTATTTTATTGTCATAATATGTTAATTAAAAACCTTATAATTATTATCTTTTAATAGTTGGTGATTCGCTGTTTTTTTAGAAAATACTTAATTTTTCCGAGATGAAACAATTTTGGGTGTTTCGTTGAAAAATTACAAAAATTTATTGATTGTTCTAAATAGTGAGTTAAAGTTGGTCTTAGTAATGGCTTTTTATAGTGCTTATTCGGATTTATACTGATCAATGTAAATGTCTTAAGGAATTAAAATAATTTCTTCTTTTTTCTCTCATTTTCAGTGAACTCAAATCATCTCCATATAAATGATCTAATTGTATTCTCGATCGTTCTTTTTTTTTAACGCATTATCTGTCGCTTAGCTGTCAATACTTTCTCATGATTTCAAACTGCTATTGAAATTGTATCTCTACCCTAAATGTAATAAGTAACCATAAAAATCACATATTTTCTTCACAATCAGATAGGTTCAAAATTATTTCCAATTAAGCTTTATATCGCAATGTCAGGCGTTAAAGTGAACCAAACCAACTGCGAACATGATCGCCACCAAATTGAAAACATCACTTGAGAGCATTACGGTAATTTTCAGAAGCGTACAAGGCGTAAAATGCAATTTGATCCATTATGGACAATTTCAGCATTTTTACAGGGTCCCATTTATCGGAAAGAAATGTTGAAATGTTGTTGAAGAACACAAGGCAATTGTATCTTGTTATATTGAATAAAAACCTGCAAAATGAAAGAATCTTCTGTGTTGCCGTTGTTCTTCTTAGAGAGCCGTGCAGATTTCGCGTGGGCGTTCATATTTTGCCGCATCAAATCATTATATTAATTCCAGCAGTTTGTAATGTTTGTAAGTATTTTATCACCGTCGATTGACCGATATTTTTTTAGTGACGACAACTTTTTTCTGCTTATTGATCGTCTTCCCTCCTCCATTTTTTCCTGTAGAATGAGGCACTGAAAGTCGTAGAGTTCTCCACGCAGTATGTGTCCGAGGTAACCTGTTTTCGTTTTCTTACCATTTTTTGTATTCCGCCTGACATTTATTGTAAGTTCCGCCTGACTACCACTTCGGATAACGCCATTGGCGTAACTCGGGGGTAGCAAAGTGTGGCAGCTGCCATCCCAGAAGTGTCAAGCCCAATCATTTGCCACCCCAGAATTTTGAAGTAAAAGTTTCAATAATTAACAAATAACTTTCATCAATAAAAATTATTGATGACTTTAATTCAAGTCAGAAAAAAACCATTTTGTGTAAAAATAACTTGTAATATGTATGATGACAATTGAGTAAAATATTTTTTGTGTAATGTTTAATTAATTATAATTATTAACTCCACATATTGAGTTAACAATTCAAGTGATTAAAAATTATTGTTTTAGGGTAAATTGTCAGAAATTAAATTGATGTAAAAATAGCCTGGAAAAGCTTAAAAAACTAACAAATTTAAAATATTTTTTTTTATAAAAAATCTATGGAAGAGGACCCCTTTTCACGTGAGTAGATTTTGCCATCCCAGTTTAAATCCTGAATTGACGCCCATGGATAACGCCTTAGTTTCTCATATGATCGACCTTCGATATGTCGATACCTTCGATATGTCGCGGGCTTGGAGTTCAAACTGACCAAGTCTAGCATTTCAATTTTGGGTAAATGCACTTCCAAACCTAGCCAAAAATTTTATCAGAATCCTTTTGGAAATTTGGTCATTAGAATCATATTTTAGAGCACCTGTTTGTGTGGCCTTAGAACGACTTCGTTAGTTTTTGAAGACAAACGTACAATTTTTTTTGAATTACTTAGTGAACAAACACAAATATGAAAACTTTGGACTTGGTCACTTTTAGCTTTAAACCTATGATATATTGAGAAATGTGTATGGGGCCAACATTTCGAAAACCTCAATTTTGTGGATTATTGACGTATTCAACGTCCACGTCTCAACGTCTTAGAGCAGAACAAATCAGATATAACATTTAACCATCCTGTATCTGAGGTACCCGTTTAAGTTCTTGTTTGTAATAAATTTTCGAAGTCTTAGGAAGGATGTTTGATCCTGCTCGATACTGCACCTGATCTCTTGGTCTGGAATCCATCCCTTGTTAATAGTGCTTTCTAGGTTTTTAAATTGTGTGACCTGTTCGACAATCGATTCGAGTGTGTGAAATATCGTTTCTACCAACTATCATCAACTTTGCTTTGCGGATGTTAATCTTTAAAAAGTCTGGCATCTATATTAGCCAGATTTAGTAAATTGTGGAGGTCATGTGCATTATCGGCTAGTATCACGGTGTCATCGGCATAATGGATATAATTAAACTACTGGCACAGTACAGTTGTATACAGAGAGGGGCAAGAGACTCGCCAATCATTTTTCAAGTGACATGCTCTATTGCCAAACTCAACAAGTAATTCCTCATTCATTCATTTGGCTACGTTGTTTTAACTTTAAAGTTTGTCAGCATTTAGTAGTATTTTACTACGCAGCCATAAGGAATTTTATTCACCAGTGTCCGGAAAAATGCTGAAATTGAGTTAAACTTAGAGACCAGATATGTTTAGCATTATGGAATCTGTTTAATTATCCAACATGAAATCGTAACGAGGTTTGTGAACCGCTTAGTACCGAAGATCGGACGGCAGAAAAGTTTGAGGGCACGTAAGAGGTTTTTTCGGTTCAAGTAGATCCACAATTTGCAGGCAAAAGAAATTAGTAGTCCTTTGGTCTGTGAAAGCAAATCCTCAGCAAATGGCATTGATTAGTAAAATGGAAAAATCAGCTGTGTGAAGAATCTTAAGATAAGAACTACATGACCATTTTCTTGATTTTCTTTAAAATATTTTTATGACTCGACATTGCGTTTAAACAATATTTTGAACTTCACAACTACTTCTATTGGTTATTTATAAAGTTGAGCCATTTAACACCCAATACTGTCCATACAATTGTAGGCCCTTGTCAAATCTAGCAACAGAACATATTTTGCAGGAGGCACTTAAAGATGTCACCGTTATTAGTAACTTTTAGAAAATTACCTTCTTCCTGATTTTGGTTTCATGTCTGATGCGAACGATCCGCATATTTCAGATGAAATAATCTGCGTTTAACAGGATGACGCGAAATGACCATTTTGCAAAGAGGTTGCAACAATATGTATACGTGTTTCCACAGCCGAATTATTGGATGAAAGGGTTAGCCAGATTGAACTGCTAGACCGATCTCGACCAAATGCAAATGTTTATACAGTTACTTAAATGGTAGAGCGTTTCCGAATAAGCCGAATAACAGAAGTTCACGGGCAAGGTCAGACAATGATAAACGTTAATAAAGAATTTGAGTTTCGTATCGCCCACTGTCAAGAACGATAATTATTTGTAACATAAATAAAACATCTAAGAACAAATAATGGAATGGCTTACCAAATTTACTTTCTACCTAAAATTGATAGAACTTATGTCCCATTGGGACCGATGGTACCTGAATTTTATTCGTTCATCACTATACGAAATATATAAATGGTTGATAGGAATTATAAATAATTGTTTCGAGAGAGAAGAGTATCTGAGTATAAATTATGAAAGTGTAGTACAAATTCCTATGAGTTTGCGGAGTTTATCCAAAAACGCAACATACCAGTCAACTACAAGTGTTTTCGAATATTCTGGTTTATTTAATAAAGGAAATATTGTTGTAAAGATGGTCGAAAATAGCACCCAATACATCATTCGAACAAAGTGACTGTGGAAGGATTTGATCTCTCTCTAGAAGCTATTTTTATTCTCTAGATACCAAAGACAGTTTTATATGTATTTCTTTGCAGTTTTTTTTAAGTCACTATGAAACATCACTTTGTCCTTTGTTCTTTATGTTTCGCTCCATACCAGGTTCTCATTTTTTGTATGTTAATGACTTAATGAATCAATTCATATTGTTGATCCCATAATGACTTTAATTACTATTTATGGTATTTTTGTTAACCATCTTTTATAAATTGCTATTAAATTATATATCTTTTGTTCTTTGCACGTAATACTTCTTACTCTAATCACTATTCGAATACATTTTATTGACGACTATAAAATTTGTAACATATTTAAGACTGAATACATTCTGTGTTTCCCTGTAAAGACATGAAGATTGGGCCGTAAGAGGCATTAATATAGCCAAAACGTTGGCTCAAGAAAATTAGTGTTTGTATTTTCTGCCAGTGTCTATTGACCGATCAACCCAAGGACCTACATAGGGATCTTTTAGCAATTTTTATTCCAACTGATCTAATTATTAACGCAGGTAATTTGATTTAGGAATTATTAAATGTTGCAAGAACTGTTTGAATATTACCTAAATGTTACCTATACGAAATATATTGACAAACCCAAACAGCTTTGAAATTGCACTAATCTATTGGGGCGCAAATCGTCCACCTGGTCCAAAAATGTACAACTAGAAACAAAATTGGTTACGAATTTTCATAAAAACATGTCTAAAACATATATTTTTTTGAATTCATGCGCGACTTTAGATCGCCTGCCAATACTGTAATCTTCTTCACCATGCTCTTGGAAATACATTTATTTTCACATTCCCAAAATATGCGTAGAGTTACGATACATTTTCATCACCAATAATAATAGTTGGTTCAAACATTATGTATCAAACTATCATTAGTTGTTATTTTAAAAAAGTTACGTAGACTTAATTTTGAGTGAAGAGTAAATAAAAATGTTCTCAACTCGTCTCTCTAATCCGATTTTCGACACTAAACATGACATTCCATATGCCTAAAACTTTGTCCGAACATTAAAACAGTGAGTAAACTATACTAGTAAATAAAACAAATATGGCAGGTGAATCACCACATATACCTTGGATAGAATTTTCTTAATTTAACAATTTCATAAATTTATTATTACTCCTGATCTTAACCAGTTAATATTGTTTATTTTTCGCGAATAATGTGTGAAAAGCAGAAAAATTTGATGAAAATACTTAATGCGGTTTCGAACATAAATTGACTTTTTACTTTCATTTTCCAAATTAATTAGAGATCGATATTCCTACAGAGGCTGCTGCGAGAATAAACAACCTGTTAGTAGAGCTAGCCAGGATTATAATTGCGAATTGCTTCTAATACAAATAAATTTGTTACACTGATATTACAATTGATATCGCATTAGAATTTCCACATCAAACGATTTATAAACACATGTTTACTTTTTTGGGTTGCCAATAAATACTAGCATAGCACGTCAGAGGGATTGGATAAAGTTTGATTTATATTCCAAATGGAAATGTGCCTTTAATATAAACTAAACCACATTGCATTACCGATTTATCAGCGCTCAAACGAGCTTTAAGTTTGACAAAACCGATGTATTTAGTTAAAAATCACGTTTTAAATACGTTATAATAGAAAATATTTTTAGAGCCTTAATGGATGTGGGTAAAAACTGCTTATTAATCATTAATTAAAAAAAGTAAACATTGGAAACTAGAAAGCTGTACCTAATCTGCAACGATGGAAGCAGAATTGGAAGGAAGCAGCTGCTATGGCTAAGGAATCTTCGCGATTTTACTGAAGTAAGAAGAGAGTAGCAACCATCAGCTTTAAAGAAACTAAAATTTTATAGTCATAACTTATTAACTTATGACTCATAAGGAGTGACTGTTTTGCATTAATGGATAATGGAATTATTCAACTATTATAATAATGCAAAACTCACTCAATGCCAGAAAAAATATTCAATCTCGTACAGTATCAGTATGTGTATGATTATAACTACATTAATTATTGAAAATTTCCTATAGCTATGTTGAATATGCCGCTACAAATTTCAAAAAAGCATATACCTTTAACTTGTGCAAACATTAATTAACATAGGCACAATGAATACGATGACCATCGTTTTAATAACAATGGAGTTAATAAAACCCGTTTAAATTTATATGCCCATCCAGGTGGCACATAAATAATGAATTATTTAGGCAAAATATTTGCAGTTATTAGTTTGCAAACAGCCTAATTAAGTAATTTGTCATCAGCAGCTGAAATCAACAGTTTAAGAAGTTGTTGATTCAAAGCTATTAATGTTAGCTTTATTTATGTATCAGTAGGCTATTAACAGATTATTCTTTAAAATACACATAATATACAAGTTGTTCGGAAAATTTTTAAGGGTCATTTCACATGCATGTACCCTAAAACCATTAAACTAAAATAAAATACAGCACAAAAATTTAGCCTCAATTTAACAGTAATACAATAATTACTATAAATTGTCAAATTTTGTACATTTTAAAAGCCAATCGACTTGATTTGCTGCAATTGCAGTAAAATCCAAGGACCCTGGTTTGAGATTGATAAAACTTTGATGTCGATTTACTTCTAAACGAAGAAGTTTTTCGAGTCATGTTTTTCAAGTCAGTCAAGCACATTTTTGTCCAGTAATTTCTAGTCTTTAAAGTCGCATTTATTTTTTGCGATATTTGCCGTGCCAAAGAAGATATGTAAAACATGAAATTAGAATTTCAGGTAAAGTCCCATCTAGTATTAAAATGGAGAAACATTTTTCATTAGAAAGTTAAATAATACTCTGATAAAAAAGATAAAACTTTGTGCCAATTTACAATTTGATCCGCGAAGAAATATTCAGGAGTTCAGAATAGGTAAACCAACAATTTTGATGAGCTATAACTCGAAAAATATCCAGATTTCGAATTTATTTTTGATACATGACCTACTACCAATATTTTTGGGTGCAGAATTATCCTAAAAAATTTCTAGCGCAGTTTCCGCACACTCTGTATATTAATAGTGTTCGCAAAGAACTAAAATGAGATTGACATCAAAATGACTGGACGAAAATTCAGCATCGTACTCGTAAAACTCTATTAATTCAATATTAGCATAATCAAAGAATGTCCGCCTATCAAAATTATTTGAAATTAATATACATTTATTAACAACAATAAAATTATATATAAAAAAAATAAAACCCAACTGCTAAACAATAGACTGAAACATTTGGTACCGAATTAAATAGTGGAACAGTGTTTTTAATGAAATTACTGCCTAAAACCCGCGTACTCGGAAATATAATGTATTTGTGTTTGTTTAAAATCAGTGCAACAATAGACTACATTGAAGGTTTAACATGAATATTATGATGACTATTATTTCAGCTGATAGGAGGATAATAATTATGCATACCATTCAATATCCATAATTAGATATTTTATTTACAACAAAAATGTATTTAATTAAAAAAGGTCAGGATTTGTACCGTGGCCTCGAAGCAAAATCAAAAATGCAGGCAAAATTAAAATTAATGCTCTCAATTCAAAAAACATCCCCAAAACTCGGAGTGAGTGCTATAAATTGCCAACTACTCTAAATACAGACTTTTCTTGACGACCTAGAAAAGCGAATAACTTGCTCTAATAATGTCAAACAGAAAGTAAAAATAAAAGTCAACTGTTCTAGCCACTTTTCGTTTGGGCACAAATTATCCGATTCATTACATCTATGCATGCAATAATCCATCAGTCGTTGAAAAAGTGTGT
>NW_026017110.1:13823489-13826137 GCF_020466585.1 Dendroctonus ponderosae | reverse complement strand
AATTTACTCCAAGATCGTCGAACAAGTAAACCAATTCAAATTTTTGGGAGCAGATATAACGAGCCATGGAAATCTACATCTCGAAGTACAAAAGCAAACAATGAAAGCGGCTCGAATTTCGGGATGTTTGAAAGAAATTGTTTGGAGAAACAAGTACCTAAATACGGAAAGCAAAGTCAAGATATGTAAAATAGCAGTAAGATCTATAATAACATACGCAGCAGAAACAAGACCAGATACAGACAGAACTCTACAAATGATGAGAACAGTTGAAATGAAGACCTTAAGCATACAAGGCAAAACTCCATACGATAGAGTACGAAGTGAGAACATCAGAATACAATGCGGGATACAGGACTTAGGAATATCGGTGAGACAAAGAAGAATATTATGGAACAAACATGTAGAAATAATGGACAAAGGCCAGCAAAGCGCTGGAGAGAATGCTGAACCTCATCCTGCGTGGAGGACGTGTTGGCAATCAACAGGCAATAAACTAATAATTTACCATTTAAGAATAACCATATTAGAATTTAACCATATTAGAATTAAGAAGATAACTCATTGATCGTGCCAGTGAACCTTTCTTTCGCACCTATATCGCCAATTAATTTTGCACATAAAAAGTTATTGTTAATATGTCGAACGGTATTATTATTTTTATTTCAAGAAAATGGAAAACTAACAAAATTTTTGCCAACCTGTATTTCAAAAATAAAACGACATAGAGACAAATGTAAGAGGAAAAAGTATATCTTTCGTCATAAGGAATCGATAGCTTTCCATTGCGACGCTTATTTGAAAGCAAAGGCTGATTTTTAAATAGTGTATTATCCAATTTACAAAATGTCAATAAATCATGTGAAAAATATTCTGGAGAGTTATATAGAAAAATATACAGCTATGACTGATTCTAAATTGTAATTTTAGCGGGTATATTGAAAATAATACTTCCTTAATATTTTATGAACAGAGTGATACACATTATCACTCTAAAATAACAAAAGTTGCTAATTAATAATGAGTAACATCAAACTAGAATCAAGAGAGTTCGCGTTCTCAGATTAGCAACACAAATTCAACTTTAAAGGTATTTTTCCTTCAATCTTTTTCGAGAAAGTTTGTAATAATTCAGTTTGTTAATACCTGATTAATGCAAAATGACCAAAAAGCTACTTTGAATTTTATATCAGAAGTAACTGAGTTTTTACGCTTGAGTTAAGAAATATTCGATCCTAAGCAAACGAATCTGAAACAAAGAAATTCGGAAAACCCAACTTGGAAAATTTCCAATAATAAACCTGAGTGCATATAAAGAGTCTCAAATCAAGACACAAACACCATTAGCATCTACAAATTGTTTTCTAAATGTTTTAGACGCTTTTAAAAAGTTGAAACAAAAATTAAAATGTGATTCTAGTAATTATATGCAAATCATGAGAACCGCAGAAAAATATTTATGAGTATTCTATTTAAAAAATGGCAGGTAGATCAACGCACTATCCATGAGAAAATTACCATCCAGATTACCTATTATTAGGAACGTGGGAATTTGTACTTACCAATGTTCAAAAGCCAATTACTATCAAAATTAATTGTTTATCGGGAACACGTTTACAAAATCATACATGACAGAGTCCCTCTGCCTTCTTTGGCACGGCGTGGAATATTTTCTTTAACATCAAGCCTAATTTTTATAAGTACGTTCACTACTTTTTGACGCTTATATAAAAAAGATTATCCTCAAAGTGATGCGTAGGGGCCATCTTTGATAAAAATATTAAATGGAATGGTCTTGTGATATATCAAATGTGAGGCATTTCTCACCTCTATTGACTGCCATTTTATTTCTACAAACCGGTTTAACGGTGGCTTGGAAATGGCAGAAAGGAAAACAGATAAAATGCGCGAGATTGGACTGAGACTAATCCCCATATTTTTCGACAGGAGCACACTCAGACTTTTGGAAAATGAATGTGTGAGCATCAACACTAGAAAATTACATAGAAATGCTCATTGTTAAAGCGGAGTATTGAACTTACACGGTGTATTTAAATTTTCTTCAAAAAATCATCCTCTGTACCAGTATTCAAGAAATAGCGACTACAAATGAAGCAAAAATTTGAAGACCCGTTCATTTTCTTAGCCATGTTAGAGGTTGGTTGTTCATTTTCGTAACGGTGGATGAGTAGTAGGAGTCCATAACAATGGTCCGTCAAGTTATCTGATTTAACTCCCCCGGAATTTTTAGAAATTTTATAAAATCCAACATTCATATTACAGATTGTACGTGAGACAACCCAAAATATTCGAAGAAGTCCGGGAGAGGATAGGACAATAATTGTAGTTCAAATTTTTATGTTGTGATATCCTCGAAGGGAAAAATATATTAATTCGATGGCCACAACAACAAATAATATCGAAGGCATCTAAAACAGTAGTTCCGAAAAATAGTTATTAATCAGCGATAAAGATTGTTAACAGTCTACGAGTCTGCCTATAATTTGAAATAGTTTTGCGGTAGTAGGCAGACAGTAAAAAGAAAACTCAAAGGCTATTCAATGAGAACGCATTGGACTAATAGAAAACGAATTAATATTATATAATAATAATAATCTTTAGTTTCAATAGGTTATCGACCTGTCGGT
>NW_026017110.1:13796790-13822490 GCF_020466585.1 Dendroctonus ponderosae | reverse complement strand
ATAACGTGTGGCCGTTAAAAATAGCATTTATGATACAGCACAGGGCTGAATATGGCTCGAGGGAACAATCGTATAATGATTTCGTACTAGTAATACGTTCAAAACCACGAGAAAATGATGTTTTACCCAATTGTAAAAGTAATAAGCTTCTCACGGGGTTCTCAGAATTTTCATGGGAAATAGTTAGCATCCCGAAGAGGGCCAAAAAAACAGTTTTCTATTTTTCTTCTTTTAACAGCTATGGTCCCGATGTCATTTTTATACCATTTATATTTATTTCTCCAGTTCTAAGGGCATCAAGGGCGGATTATTAACGCCTGCACCATCTGATCTAGCTACTATTGAATAGCAATTATTTAGTCAGATTTTTATTTATTTCCACGTTAAATAGCCATTAGGAATAACATGTAGCCGTAAACACCTTTTATGTTCGTACTGTCTACAGATATGTTGTACTAGAATGGTTTAACATTTTCAAGAAAAAATGCAACTTACAAACCGATTTATAAGTACTTAATAAAGGTGCTGGCAGAATAGGATTTCAAAAAATATCAATACAATATGTTGCAAAAATATATATGTAAAATTATCATCATTTTGGTTATTATAATGTACACACTCATTTTGTACTGTGTTGTTTCGTGAAAATTCTAAATAAATGACCGTGAGCTATTGCCTAAGTGCCTACGTTTTTTCCTAGATTTATTATGGGTTTACCACGGCATTTTTTCCTGGCTATCATTGCTCCTTTTATGGAAAGTCGATATTTTGTGAGACCCTAAACGTAGGCGTGATTAATCCTAAAAGCCGAACCAAAAATCATCCGTAGAAACGTACGCGTATATACTTTTTTGATGACCTAATGGGTAATTGCGGATTTTTCCGTATGAACAGAACAGTTTCTGTTAACAGTTAGTTAAAAAAAATACCAATTTTGAGAAAGATTATGTTGTTGTTAACTCAAAAACATCATAACGTATCGTAGGTATGCTGAGTATGTATGCGTGTCGTTCTGCATAAAACACATTTTATGTTCTGTGGCTGCAGACAGAAAATACTGATCATCAGTAATGGGATAACCATTATTTATTTCAAATAACAATCGTCGTATCTGCTAGACGAAAATACTTTTAATTTTTAACACTTAGCGATAAAATGCGGACAGAGAATCGGGGACGGAAAAAACGTTCAACAGATTGAATCTTTTTCTAATATAAATCTGCTAATTGGATCCTTAACTAGTTTTCCTAATACCTACTACATAGTTTAAAGTAGAAAAATGGCGCTTCTGAGTGAAGGCAAATTTTATTACATACCGTCAGCCATATGTAATTATAAAATCAAATATACAGCTTGATATGTATGTCAAACCTTAACGATAAAACGACATGTTTTAAAAGCATGATGCATTTATGTGTGTGTCTGTGTGTATGTGTTTATTGCAATTGGATTTTGACATTTTTTTTCGATTTGTATAGTTGGATAATTGCAGATTTATGGTTGTATATAAATGAATAAATAGCCACTAGAAATATGTAGACATGTAACAATGTGGTATGAGAGCGAGTATTCAGGAATGCCTCAAAATTACTTAAAAACTTCTTCATTATATTATCATTTATGGACTGTTGATTTTTTGTAAAATACAAATGTGTTTTTTCTAATTTAGTTAACTTCCCCTTTTTGTCGCTAAAATAAATTAAAATACGGGAAGCTGTTGAAGTGTACTTTTAAGTGATATTTTGGTAGTATTTCTGATTGCAGATTATGCTGTTAGAGTCTTGCTGAATAAATTCGTTACACTATAAAGTTAACTGAATCGAAAACACTTTAAAAATATATTTCGCCATTACTCTCGCCAATTTTTCGCTATTCCCTCAGCACCTGCCAAAAAATGTTGATATTTTGTTGGGGGGCGATTTCTTCTCAAACGAACAGATAAGGGCACAAGATGTTTGCAGCGTCACAACAAAGCCAAAGCAATTTTAAAGTGTCCCTGAATGCTCTGCTGTGCTAATCGCATACCATTTGATACCCTGATTACTGCAGAAGTGGTACGGGAAAGGTCAATAAACCAAACTTGAATTTTAAGTTTTAACAAAGCGTGATTCACATTGAATATAATTATTATAACTTCACGTAATGTGCAAATTAAGTTAAATAATAAAGGCAGTGATATTTAGTTTCGAATGTATAAAACAAGGTAACCTTGGATATGCCGGGATCATCATATAATAATATATGATCAGGGCGATTTATATAAGGGCCAGCCCATTTATGAAATGTAATGACTTATAAATGTGTATCGATATACCAATCAAATAAAAAATATCAAAACCTGTATTTTTTCTTCTTTAGAATAAAACTGATTTCCTTGCATTTAGGTTCCCTGCATTTAGGCTATTCAATAAAGAAATGTGCATCCTATTTATGTTATAAACGTTTATAATTGCACGTAAAAATCGCGAAAAGAATTAGAACTAGTGGTTCAAGTAAAATACAGATATGTATCAAATTATAATTTTTGTTAGCCAAAATTTATTAAATGAAACTTGCTCCATAGGTCGCGAAATTCAAGATTGTTGTGATTGTGAGGCAACTACAAGGCATTTGTGCAGTTCTCAGGTTTTATTTTAATTGCCAAGTTCAAAACGTGACTGCACCAAAAGTAATTATGTATTCCAAAACCTAAAACGATAGTTACCTCCGGCAAAATGTTAAATAGTGGCAATTAAGTATTTTGCTATATCTTTAACATGTGCCAATATTATTTATCAATTATTTGTATCTAAATCCTAAAAAGTGTATGTGCATTTAAAAGCTACATCTAATGATCTCTCATGCAGAACAAAATTGGATTTGAGCAATCGCTGGGAAAATAAACCCATCCTATTCCTGATTATATAGATATTAAAATCATAGATGTAAAAAAAATTGTAAATTCATTTGATCAAACAGCGTATACAGGGTGTTTTATCCAACAGTATTCAGACCCTAATCAAACTTTCATTATACTATGCTTCAGTTCGTATAGAAACATGTGTCACGATTGACTTCAATTGCCATAGCAGTGGTGGCCGGTTTTTTTGCTAGGTTTCCCTTAATAAAAAATAATATTTTATGACCATCTTTCCAAAGTGTGGTAAATATATGCTTCATACCATAATTGGCAAGAGAGCAAGTCAAACTTCATCAATGAGAAAAAACTGTAAGTCGCAAACACCAATTTGGCACTATCGATGTGGATTTAGAGAGAATTGCTCAACGGTAGAGCAAATATTCCCGGTCAGGCAGCTAATGGGGAAATGCTGGGAATTTAACAAAACAATACATCACGTCTTATATAGCTTATGACAAGCTCAGGCAAGCTTATGTCAGCATTCTCAGCGACGAGCAATGGACGCAATGGCAGAACTTGGCCTCTCCAAAAAAATTACAATATTAACTAAAGAGGGGTTTTTGTAGAGGGGTAAATAAGTGCAGTGAGAATCGGATAACAAACTTCCTACTGTAGTAGGAAATACAACTGTCAGTGCGAAAGACGCATTTTTTTAATTTGAAACGTGCTGCCAATCACGCTAGTCTCAAAATTAATGAAGCAAATGCAAATTTGCGAATTTTGTAAAATGTTCAATAAACGATTATAATTTTAAAGATATTATGAAATGGTTGGGGGCCACAATAACCTCAAATAAATAATAACATGACACAGTAATTATACAATAGAATCTAATGTGCCCATCGCTGCTATTGTGCCCCACAAAGTGAATCAAAATTCAAAACCCGCACGCTCCCGATGCACGAAGATTAATATCTACACAACAATTGTAAGACCCATTATGACGTACGTCTGTGAGAAAGGAACACTAACAAAACCTAAATAAAACTGGATTAAAATTCCAGAAAGAAAAATACTTAAGTGAATATATGGACGAACAAAAGACCATACCACTCAAGAGAACAGCATAAGAACAAACAGAGAGCTGAAACAGTTGTCTAACCAACCTGAGGTGGTTAAGGCGGGCTGAGGCGGGCGGGTTATGTTAAAAGACGGAAGATTAAACTGGTGTGCGCAAAGAATCCAAACGGAGAAAGACCACTCGGAAGACCAAAAATGCACTGGAGAGATAATATTACATCAGATTTAAGAACCCTAAATAGTCCTGATGTAGAAGAAATTTGTTAGAGCCTTTCAACATTTTAAAAAATGTCTTAATATTTTTCGCTGCATAACGACGCATCAAGTTTCAAAGAAATCCATTCATTAGAGAAGCGATTTTTTGCGCCAATCGAGAAGCCATTATCAGAAGAACAATAAGAGTTCGTAATTTTATTTTTTTCCAATAAAAGATAATTACAGCCTGTTGCTTCAACTTAGAAATGAATACCACCTAAAACGTATTAGCAGAGAGTGGGTTGAAATATCGACCGACGCCCTTACGAATACTAAATAATAATCCGTACGTAAATAGAAACGCATTTTAGAAACCGACTTTCTCTTCAATTTTATCTGGAAGAAAATCGTGCTCCTGTTCGTCAAAAAATAACCATAATACAATAACAAACACAACATAGCATTATCAAGTAAATGACAAAGTAAAATTAAATTAGACATATATGTGCATGCCCGTTAAAATGTAGAGCATTGTGCCAGAGCAAAGGACAGATTTGTAAGAAAAAAATACGAAAAACTTCTTTTAATTTGAAAATAATTATATAATAACGAAATAATTATATAAGAAAATTACACACTTCAATACAAAAAGACCGATTCTTTGATAATATAATGGCAAATTACAGAGTGGTTCTCACACCAGTGTTCCAAGTATATAAATATCAAACGAACTGGTACATCCAGTATTTTGTACATCGAAATACATTCGGAACATTTATAAGCTTTCCCAATTGCTTTACGACAATTTGGGACCTTACCATCAGCTAATTTTAATTTTCAAGTAGTAACTGAAAAATTACTGTGATGCTATAACCATAAGAGTTTTCAAATTCACCATGGAATATTAGACTCCGAATATAGAAAACCTCGATATTTTGTAAATATTTGTTTATTTTAGCACATAAGGACAACTATCTAATTTCTGGTATTGACATGTTTTAGGATTTTCGCAATTTTTTTTGGATGTGGAGGTAACTGAGAAATCAAAAGTGCAAATTTTCCTATTAAACCAACTTCTTATTAATTTTTCTTTCGAATATTATAAACACATTTTTAGCAGGCTTTGATGACCTAAATCGTTAAACAAGTAACCCTTAGATGAAAACCGGAGTCAATTAAGATAAATTTCAACAAATATAAGCGAATTATTTATTTCGTAGATCAAATTAGTTATGAGAGTGAGTGCTTGTTTAACAGCGTAAAAAACAACAACCAAAACTGTAGTTACAGTTTTTTCGGTCATATTGGAAAATGGAAAAAATCTAATTTTCAAATTTATAAACAAATTTTGAAAACCAAAATTTGAGATAAAGGAGCATAATTATTAACATAAACAACACAAGGCAAATTCTGATTGACAAGCCTCTTAGGCTTATCTGTCTGCCAGTCTTCGTTACCAAATAGGCATATCATCGGTTTGATCGGCATTTGATTAGAATTAGAAGCAGTGATGGCTTCTAGCTATAATTTAAAAATGTACTAGAACGGAAGTTAATATGATTTCAAAGTTTTATTAATTTAAAACTACTTGACGAATTCGCCAATTTTAAGATTGTAGAAACACCCATATAATGTCCTATAATAAAATCTTATATGCTCTGTGAACAAAGAAAGTTTTGACAGGAATAGAATAAACAAACAATGGTTTTGCGGTAATTGACTCATTTCACTTCTAGACGTTTTGCTTATTTAATTTTTAATAACAGTTTTACATGCAAGAAAAAAAGTTCTTGTGGTGGGGTTGTATTCAACCAGAACGGTAGGAACCAATAAAACAATAATTCATCGAACAACATAAATACTTAGAAAAATGCACGAATAATGATCATTTAATAGTTGAACTGATGCATATTTCAGTCGAGCATTTCAATGCGAAATCTTTGCTGAACAAAGTTGTTGCTCCATCTTGAATACGTCCCCTTTGACGTCTTGTATGCAGAAATGTGAAAAAATCCACACTTAGATTTCTATGTGTACTGAATGAGAGTATAAAATAATATGAAACTAAGAAAACGAAGGGAGTAAGTAATTCGTTAAATCAACAAAATTGTTAGCAACTGTGCCCATGATTAACAACAATTGCATCAATAAGAAAAGAACATAGTAACAAATATAAATGCAATTATAGTGTCATGCATGCAGTTTCATTGACCGGATTCAATTTTATCAGTAGGTAATCTGGTTTCCAAAATCGATTGCCGACCTTATCATACGGGTCCGGTTCTTTCAGAATTCGGACTTGCACTGCAAGAATGAAGGATAATGAAGTGGACGACAAGTTGTATAAAAGGCGATTCGTATTCGTAATTGTTACACTTTTAATTTGGTGATTCGAGTCTACGTACATTTTGTATAGTCAGCAATGGTTTGCAAGGTATGTAACCAGACATCAATAATTTGGCTTTCATTTATAGTCCAGTAAAAGAAACTTAATTTTAGTTGCAAAGGTAACGGTTAGAAAAACCTAATATTTACTCAAACTAGTTATGTAAAAATATTGTTCGAAGTATTATTTAGTATTCCGACGGGTAATTAATAGCAGATTAATGCCTTATATGGAAACTAACATTTTGAACTATAAACATTTAAATTGCCAGTCTTTTTATGTTATTAAATTTTCCTTTTTAAACTTGTTTGCTTGTTATTCTGTAGGCCGTTTCTCGGTTTTCTCGTTAGCAGTCCCCAATGGTCAAATATGTATTTATTTATAGTCTTCATACTCAAAAGCAGTTAAACGTATCCTGGTTCTTTGATATATTTTGCAAACATTCAATTCAAAGCAATCTGTTATGCGGTGTTCACGTCAAGCATCACGTTTCTTCATTCGCTGTGTCTCGAGCTATTTACTTTGTCATTATTTACAAGTTTCTATTCACGTAGACATATCTTTAACAAAAAAATATATTGTTACGTTTTTTTCCGTCTCCTGATTGGGCATTAAAGGGATTGCTGTATGTTTCTTTAGCAAATTTGAGCTAAGACGCCTACATAACAAACGTGATATTTGTCTTCAGTTAAGGTGTCTTTATATCATGTGCATGTTGAAATTTAACTTTAAAAACGAACTTGATATTGTCTACCCACATCTTGTTAAAATTTTTATGAACATAGCAAATTTTATTCTTCATTATATGATATATTTTATAGATAGAAGATGAAACTTAAAACTTTACTCGAACTTCAGCCGTTTCAGTAAATTTAAAGTATCAAGTATGTAATTTTATGTACCTTTGTATTATGGTAAAAGACAAAGAAGATGATTCGACCACATATAGTATTTATTTAAGATACTAGCTGTCAGGCAAAATGTAAAAAAATGAGGTCCTTTTGAAATATAAATATTAAATGCATTAGTTTGTTATTTTGTCATATCACGGCATTTTCGGTGACTATTGTAAAAACTGCGGCAAAAATCTAAAGTTTTCACATTTTAAGTTCTTCGCAACTGGTAGTTGAGCTGAATAAATAAATTCAATAATTAGTTTCAAAACGCCGAACTAAGCTTTAAGTACTTCAAACTGTGAAAAAATGTATTATATTTGAATTTCAAACCCCATTTATACAAAATCATCAAATTTTAAAAACAAAGCGAACCATCTTTCCTCAAAAGTCTAAAAGTTTGATACAACCAGTTATTTAGATTAGCATAAGTAGACGCCGTCGCGTTCAAATCAAATTCCCATTTGTTTTAGATTAGCTTGATGAATACTTGAATTGTCAATAAAGGGAATTTCAGTTTTGGTTTGAAAATTCGATCTAAAATTTTTTGAAACTGCATCACATAATTTTTGAAAGCAAAACAAATTGAGACGTTCCGAATTCCCAAAACTTGTACCTGATTATTCAAATGTTGTCGAATCATATGCAAAATATTCAAAATTGCTGAAAACGGCAAGAATTCTAGATGCACTTCATTGCAGTATGCAGAGTCTCTATAAAAAGTTGTTATGATGTATAAAAACTCTGGTGTGTGTTCTCAATTTTAACCGTCACTTCAGATCTTCCTCATCGCCGCGTTAGCAGCCACAGTTAGAGCAGGCTCACTCCTTCCGGCACCTGTAGCGATCGCTCCTGCTCCTTTGGCATACCAAGCCGCGATTCCTCGCCTCGCCGCTCCATTGGCTTACGCTCCACGAGTTGTAGCTGCTCCCGTAGCTAAAGCTGTAGTAGCTGCCCCAGTCGCTGCAGAATACGATCCTAATCCACAATATTCGTTCGGATACGACGTTCAAGATGCATTGACTGGAGACTCCAAAAGCCAGGTATCTTCAATATGTTCATGAACTTTCCACTTCAGGCTTTAGTGCTCTTTTTCCTGGACTCTTGTTGAATTTGGTGCTTCTATAGGTTGAGAGCAGAAACGGAGACCTCGTCCAAGGATCCTACTCTTTGGTAGATCCTGATGGTACCAGAAGAACTGTTGACTACACCGCAGACGCACTTAATGGATTCAATGCGGTAGTACGAAGAGAACCTTTAGTAGCTGCACCGGCTGTAGCTAAAATAGCTGCACCAGTAGCGGTCGCCTCCGCTCCAGTTGCTCGAGTTGCTGCTGCATTACCTGCAGCCGCTCCCATCGCTAGAGTAGCAGCTCCGATTGCATACTCAGCTCCTATTGTAAAAGCGACAGCTCCACTGACTTATGCCGCACCCATCACCAACATCGGTTATTCTACATCTGTTTTGCATTAAATTGTGATCATTGTGATCATGGCTAATGGGCTAGTTTATATGAATGTACATTATGTAATGAGGACTTGTTAAATAAAATAACTTTAACTTGGAAATATGTTTTTCTTAAAATACCTAACTGTTTTGGGGGATAGTACTTTCGTGAATATTTAGTTTAAACGAAAATTTCGCTGAATATTAGATTAATTTGACTGGCAATCGAAACTTTGGTATTAGGATGAGTTATGGTAGATTCTCGCTTTCTAAAACGAACAACGTAATTTTATAAGTTCATAAATCGTTCAGCAAATAACGTTCCAAACCTGGGAGGAATGAATTTGAATTGTTAAGCTTTTGATTTTTATTGAAATTGATGTATTTACTTATGTTCATAGTAAATTTCGTTCTAATGTTTTGAAAACTGAGAGAAATAGTAAATTTAACGGTTTCAGATTTTTCTGTCTATTTATATATTATATTAATCTACTCAACCTGGAACATTTTTTACGTGCCCCTTTTGGCAAGTTTTAACATCTATTTTTTATTCATCATTTAGTCGCTAGAATCTATTGTCCTAAATTTCTCTTAAAGCAACTATTTTCAAAAATCATAAGTGTCAAGAAAGAATAAATAAATCTAGCAATTTGAATGTTTTTGTATGCTTCGAACTCAATCGCGACAACTTCTACAATTCTTTATTTAACGGATAGGTTGTGTGATCAGATAAAAATCAAAGTAGAAATCAAAATAAAGCACGATTTTGGCAGAACCGAGCAATCAAATGCTGAAAATGACAAAGCATCCATTGTTCATGCCAAATGTAACATCCGCCACATTTTGTGGAATTGTGTCTGAATATGAATAGAACGCAACACTCAACAGTCATTCCCTTGATACAGATACTTGATGTGTTGTCTGTCTTGTCCTTAAAAATCCCATGTCGAAAAGATGTTATTAGACTGAAGGATGCTCCCGTAGGTAATCGAAATGCGAATATACTTAAAAAATACAATTTTTCGCAATTGTTGAAAAAAGGAAAGGTCTCCAGCGAATTGCTGAATAAAATTTAAAAGCTGGTCTGAGGAAATGTGATACATCAATTTTCAGGGAGGACATTACTTTGAGAACTTAACAGTTATAGATTAAAATTGTTCACAACGCACGGCCGTTGAATCGTGTTAAGGTAAAAAATAATTTTATGTAACTACACCACCACCTAAACCTATTTTAGATGCAAATTATATAACTTTCCAAATCAGTTATGGAATCGTATAATTAGCTAAGAAATACAATGTTCAAAGTTTTTAAAAGCAGCGGAGTTTCAACGCGACCAATTTGTGCCCCGAATGCCCCCGGTTCCTCCGGTTGTTTATTAACAAATTTTACCTTAGATTTGCTTATCTTATTCCTACACGTAAATAATTTTCAATAACTACATTTTTAATTTCACTCGTTGTTCTGCACACCTTTGTGCTTTAGTGCGCTGAGGATTACTGCTTGCCTTTTTATTTCGTTTTTTATAGATTATTGATTGGATGATTGCTGATTTATTAATTTTTTATTATTCATTATTACTAGATTGACAACTTCACTTCTTTGTCATTGTTACACACCAAAACAACCAGAACAAAAATAAATGACAGGACGCCGAACTGGCGCGTTCAGAAATGTTCTATCCGCGCCAACACTCGTTATTATTTTTGGTGCTCATCTGAGAGTCTACGTTACATCACTACCCATATAATTATTTATGTTTCCTATTTGCTAGCCTAAAATGACTTGCGGCACTATTAGACTCTTATGATTGCATTTAACATGTCGGCACGCATTTGACCATTTGAATTTAGCTCTATAAACAAAAGCCCAATAATTGAATTGCTATTATGCCGGGACAAACAATAGATTTTCGATGGGGTGAATTATGCTTTGTCGCATGAGAATTCACTTTATTGTCAATATTACATAATGTCACTTCGATCGATGGACTTAATGGCTGACAAAGTATTTCATCAACTGTGGATTAGCAAAATATTTTCTCGATCGGTTGCACACTGATTTTTCAAATGCTGCCTAGGTATCGCATTTACGATATTCTTATCTCACTTATACTGTAAAATATCTACAAAATTTTGGGTAAAAAGCAGCATTCTCATACTCCTTTTCAGTTGCAAGTTATTCAAATTCAAAACTTATTAAACGTAAAAAAATCCATGGCGAATTATACAATGCGTATAAAAATATTAAAATACAATAAAAATTCACATAACAATAACAGATAAATAATCAATAAATAAATTACATGGGTACCCTCAGCTTTAGTTCGGACTTAAATGCTCCCAAAGAAATATAAAAAATGGCAAATCTAAATTGTTAGCAGTTCTGCATACTCTGTCGATAATTATAAAGTTACTGTAATTGGTATTATGAGCTGCTAAGTAAAATATAGATTGACTTCTGACATGGAAATTAAATTCACTGAGCAAATAAGGGCAATTTATATGGTAGTTAATTAATTTAAAGAAAAATATCATTTCACTTTCCAATCTTCCATGTTCAAGCGTTTGAATTTCTAATTGATGTCGTAATTGTAGCTAAACCAAATTATCTAAAGGTATGGATGCCTTGTAGGCGCAGTATCTTAGAAATTTATTTAGAATGTTTTCTATGTTATTTATATGTACATAACGATGTCCCGTCTTATCCCGTCCTTATTATGTCGATAACTAGGCGACCATATAATATTTGCGTATGTTTATTACATATAATATTACGTTATACGTAATTATAGATAGCGGATTTGAACAGCCGCTTTAAATTTGTTAAACTTTAATTAACTAAAATCTGTTTTATATTTTACACATTTTTTACCGCTTTGTACTTTGTACATTTTGCATACACCTTGACGTACTAAAATTTAGATACTTTTATGGCGAAACACAAAATTACAAATAAAATGACCATCTAATGACTTATGTGGAATTAAAAATGATAGCAAATGTATGAAATGCCTGGTTTTTCTGGACCTTTGGGCATGTACTAAATATGACTGAAACCATACAAAAGCTAAGGCAGTGACAAATCCAGTACCAACAGGAAATATATGCATAGAGGGAGCGCAAGAAGAACATTCCTATAAGCCTAAAAAGGAAGACATTTATCACGTGTCTCCTACCAGTTCTCACATATGGGGCAGAAACCCTAACGCTCACTAGGACTTCAGCAAGGACATTGAGTGTCACACAAAGAAAGATGGAAAGATATATGCTGGGGATCTCACTTAGAGGCAAACAATTGAGAAGATTCGTAGAAGACTTCATTGAAAAAAGTCGAAATCGCTGTCGACCAAACAGATCAGAGATCGACGAAAAAACTTCTGAAATGGAGGTCATGGTCAGACAAACGAAATCCCGGAAGACAACACACTAGATGGACAGATTATTTAAAAAAGCTCAACACCAACTGGATTGCAGCGGCACAGGAACGAGAAACTTGGAAGAAACTTGAAGAGGCCTATGTCAGACAGCGGACGCAAAGGGCTGGAGAATAATGATGATGATGACTGAAAAAATTAATCTTTTCCCTGAAGGTATAAATTATATGCCCAAGGCAAACGATCACCTTATTCGAGACATGACCTCAAGACGAAACAAATGTTCGTTGATAATGGTAAAAAAACGTAAAAAAATTTAATACGTTTGAAGGTATTTTGCATTAAACTATATGCCAAACATAATGTTATGACAAATGTTTTTCTTTCTGAATTGCTGTACATTACAGCAACAGAATGGCTAATAAGACAACAAAAAAACAAACGGATTCCTCAGCATGCTGAAAAGTTGGGGACTGCAATATCGAGATTATACTATCGCTTAAGACTTAATGGAAACTATGAGTTTAACATTTTTTGAAAAATGTCGCCATGTGAAACTTCTAAAATATCCATTTTCCTTAAGGAAATTGTTGATTGTCAAATCTGTACTGAAACTGAGATTGAAAAGTTTTTACGTTTTCGAATTTTAGTCATTTACACATGCGACCGTATTGTGAATCCAACTAATAGTTCGGTTTTAGAAAAACTTCATAGTTTTCCATAACAATTAGATAGTTTTTGTGTAAATCTGACTTTCTGCCCCGGTCTACCTTTGCGTAAATGACACAATACTGACAAATACATTTTTCTATTATCAAAATACCACATTAAAATTTATTTGAAAAAAACTTAAATAATTATATTAATCGAGGAAGGATGATCAACGAAAACAATTGCTGAAAGATATGGAAAACCGAAGAGCACGATTTATAAAATTGAAAAAAATTATGTTAACAGTCAACTTTGAACAAATTTGTGACATACATCGCACATATATTTCACTAAGCCTGATTTACCAAATTCGGGAAAAATCGCCTTTAGTAGTCGTCTACTTTTATGTGTGTTCAACTTTTATGACTATGTGCTTGTTGCCGAAACTTTTGTAGACAATTATTCTTTGATAGTCGAAAAATGAAATATGAATTACCTAAGGAAAAATATGTTCAGTTCGAGTGTTCAGTCTGAAAAGCTTTTAAGTGTAATTTGCCAAATAGGTTATATCAATTCTGGGCAAGAAAAACGGGGAAGCAATTATATGGGCTGCAAGAAATTATAGGAGAGCGCGATTTTACACGGAAACCTCAGACGCAAAGTAAATAATTGGATGTTGTCAGGAGTAGAGGTAAATTATCTTCGCTTTCTTTGTTTTCAATTGCAAAAAAGATTCCAGAATCGCGAATCCAACTTTCCCAAAGTAAATGAAAGTTCTAAATTCCGCACCATTCGTCGAATCATTAAACAATATACCAGGCTTAATGGAGTCAAATATAATCGTAAATTTACTCACATAATGCCTTCGTGGGAAACTTTTATCTCGGCACCTAATTTCGAGAGTCCAATTAGGAATAAACCCCTGTGAACTTTTCAGGTCCATTGAGATTCTGGCTAATGACGAAACTGAGTAATATAATTACTATAAAACTACCTTTAACACCGTGCAGAAAGGGTGGAGCGAGAGAATTATCTCCTGAGTAAATAGAACCTTGCGTTTTGTAATACCCAGGAAATCGTTTTGATATTTGTGGAGGTCAACATGATTTATCTAACTACGCGCTCTAAAAAATATGAAAATGCTTTTCTGCTTATTGAGCGCCTATAATAAAAGCATCCAGTTTAGTTTAAAATTTAAATTTTTATATTTAATAATACAGAGCATCACGTAGCCATATAATTACGAGGGTACTAAGCTCAAAGGACGATGTGGCTTAACTTTTGACAAGAAAAAATGTCTGGCTCCTCTAATATTGATGGTCAAGGTTTAAAAAAAAAGTTTTATAAAATACCGGGGAATGATGATATGTATTTTAATGAAACTCACAGTAAATTTGTTCCGATGGAAGACTCATATTTTGATGATGCATCCGAGTTCACGCGCAAAACTGATAGATATTTTTATTTGGTAGCAGAAAAATTCATTTTTTTAAGTTGCGTTTCACATCTAAGATTAGTACTTACATCGTTATTTGACATTTTTATCCTATTTGTGAAATCTTACAGCGTTCACAGTTTCTGTCTTGTCCGACTTAGGTCACGTATTCTTAGGGAAAATTTTAAAGCGAGTTTTGTAAAAATCGATCGCATGATTCTCCAGATATTTCAAAATCAAACAGCAAAAGCAGTGTAGCCGTACACTTTTTCTGAATAAACTTTAAACAGATCATCTGTTTCCCCAAATCCTTCTGTTTACCCAAAAAATGTTACAGTGCTTTTTCTATCAAATGCGTAAGGGAGCCTCTGTAGATTTTTCAGTTAAGTATCTTTTCAGCCTTGTGAAATTTAGTATTTATAGTAATTACTTTAATCGAACAAGAATTATCTTCATTTCTTAATAATTTATGACAGTCAAATTTAGTTTTTTAAGGAATAGCCTACTTTTTAATCCATATTCAGGTTATGCATTGAATTTGATGTATTTTTATAACATATAATTTCTGAATTCAATAGCTTTTAAACAAAAGACAACTCTATTATTATTTTTTTTTACTAAAATAAACGATGTAATTTCAAAATAATATGAAAACCAATATTAGACGCAATACAATTTGTCCTGCGGCATAATTCTAATCTTCTAACATTGTTATGAAGAACTCCTATCAGCATTTGTGAGAATATTTTATGGAAAGCGCGTCTTATTCTCTGTTTTGTGTCCTCAGGAGCTGTTAAAGAAACTTGGTAGGCTTTCTTTGACGTATCCCTAAAGAAAAGTCGTAAGGAGTCAGGTCAAGTGAACTGGTTGGCCAAAATGCGCGTGCATTCCTATCCATATATGATCTATGTAAAAATTATGGACATTAAGGGCATAGTGAGGTATAATAATGTCAAACCCCTGAACTCTGGATAAAATTGTATACATTTTGATGCATTACCGTGTTTAAACGTTCATTTCAATCTAGAATCTGAATATGAATTGGAAAAGTAGGCTATTGCATAGAAAAATAATCTTGATTGTCATTACTTTATTTTGAGTTACCCTGTATACACAAAGTGACAGCAATTAATATTTTGTCAACAATCACAACACTTTTTTCCAGTCACTGTTTCTTCTTAAATAATGTGTTTGGTAAATCGACGCGTGATTTGCAGAAGATTTGAGCATGAGTAATTATTAAGAATATCTTTTACTATCTACCTTCATAAAAGGGGTTTATTGCCCGATTACAATTTGTGTTTTATGAAACATATTTAATACTAAGGATTACGTAAACGACCATTGATTTACATATAAAAGTATTTACTTATATTCAATTTTCTTATTAAAAAGAAATGTATGTTACTTATACAAATTCTGTTACGTTATGCTAGCAATATAAAATGGATTTATGGTTTGTAACCTTAAAGTAAAGCGTAGCTCGTAAAAACTCCAAACAATTTTCCCTTCTAAATTGAACCGAAACATGAACCCAAATTAACGTGACTTTAAGAAACATCAATAACATACCATTTTTGGTTTAAATTGTCTAAAGTCAGGTCTGTGGCCATGCCATTAGTAGAATTAAATATTATACATATACTATATCCAATAGCCAACAGCTTTCAGTTATACCATAATTAAAATTGGGCTTCTAGCGACAGTTTGAAAATGCTCGTGTGCTAGAAAAAAATAAAACTGCAAAATGACAACAATTATGCTGATGATATAGAAGATATGGTTATTTAATTGTTGTAAAACTTCCTGACAGAAAAATAAGCTGCAAAGTTATTCTGTCATTATCATAGCCCTCAATGTTCCTCAATATTCTCTTAAAACGAATGCCAATCAATAGCAATATAATTACATCTCAACTAGTTAACACGAATTAGGGTGGTAAAATTGAAGATGTGAACGAAGATATTGCATAACATTTAAACTTATAGCTAACCATTTGGCAAAACAGATGACGGTTGAAGTCACTGATCAGGAATTTAACAAAACATTTACATTAGCAAACATTAAGAAAAATCATACTTTGCTTCATCTATTTGTTAGTCGCTTTGTCTTTCGGAATCATGGCTCCTACTTTAAAATTCAAAGCAGCTGTGATCCAGCTAATAACACATTAGCAAATTACTACATTCAATATATTTTTGTATTAAAACACCAAAAACATTATAAAATGCGCTCGAGCACTTCAGATTATATTCGTCGCGAACCCCAAGATGGATCACTTTCAGTAAATCCGAGAAAAGCCTACTTCATCTTTAATGCGGTTATATTCGTTTTTGTGAATACCACAATATTTGAGCGGTTAGACCTCCATTGAAACGTGACTGACACTGAGATTACAGACTGCTAGTTTTTCATTTCGCATTTCGGCCATTTCCGAAATGGAACTTCCAATCACCGATTGAAAATCAACATAAGACAATGTACTTACATCATTATTTGTGTACGCAGGAATGATGGGCCCGTCGTTTGATTCCCATTTGTTGGCTATCCGAATGGTTTCGGCAGTTTTTTCTTGAACTGATTTGTTTTCGTCTAGTAATGTTAGTTCGTAAAACTCTTGAATATCTGCAATAGAATAAACATGTTAACCGACTTATGCCCGTTAAATCGCCCAAAACACCCTACATGTATTTAAATCTGAGAAAATGACACAACGCAAAAGATTTCGTTTCACTTAAGGATGTTTGGAATTAAACTGAAATCAAAATCAGTGGTTACGGAATATCAAAAAGAGTCAATAGGGTTCCGGGTATAAGGGTTATATTAAAATCTGCACTCATTTTTAAAACAAATGTTGACGGCGCTTTTGCAGTAATTGCTTTCGGTACTATTCGGAAGGAACAGACAAGAAATGTATTATCAAAATAAACGTATGACATCCGTGCCATGCAGACGTGCACATGCAGATCAAAACGTATCGAGCTGGGAAACACTAAACTAAAAAACGAAAACTGCTTCACTAAAAGGAGCAGAGCTAAAAAAAACATGTGACATTAAAAAATTTCCGATAAATCTACTATCGATTCGGCAGCATTGTAATTTTCACCAACCTAATAATTTTAAAGATGAACATAATTAATCAACATCGCTTTAAATTAGGTAGTATTGTCAAGTTCTTTCGCATTTTATGATTGCTTAAGGTTCTCCAATGCCCAAAATACAACAAAAAAGATCGACTTATAACACAAATTTCATGCATAATTATTTTTCTGTTGGTAGTCAAATTTCGTCACTGATGACTTGCCACCAAAGTTATAGTGTATGTAGCTGTTCAAGTGTCCTGCCCTACTATACAGCTTTGAGTGTAATATTCAATATCCACGTCAAACAGATTCGAATTTGATTATGTTAAGAACCAATTTAACCGATAGTCAACTTACCGTTTTTTTACCAAGTGCAAGTGATGAATTTTTAATCTACTCATTTTGTCGGTTTTTTATTACATTAGACTGTTTGCATTTTAAATTAATAAAAAAAAATTAAGAATAGAAAGGAAGAGTGTGGTTTAGCTATGATTAATTTTCAACCCAATATTCAATACTTGATACGAAATTTCTGCACATATGATCACTACAACAGCAGTAATCAATCAATGAGTATCAATCAATGACTGTATTTATAATATCAACACAAATGTGTTGCACTGCACAAAAAAATATGGCCCAATAACAGCACCGGACCATAATGCACACCATACGGTTCCTTTTTTAGGATGCAAAGGTCTTTCTGCGATCACCTGAGGATTTTGAGAGCCCCATATAGGGCTGTTCTGTTTATAACCACCGAGCGAAAAATGAGCTTCATCGCTCAAGAAAATTTGGTTAGAAAAATCATAATCAATGGCTTGTTGTTCAATTGCGTATCTTCTGCGTTGCCCATGGTCTTGAGGCTTAAGTTCTTGAGTCAGTTGGACTTTGTATGGATAAGGCATCAAATTCAATTGCAAAATTCGCCACAGTGAGCCGCAAGACAATCCCAAATGTTGAGCAGTCGGGGAATCGACGAATTCGGCTCTTCCTCCACAGTTTGAGCAACAACAACGACATTTTAAGCTGCACGAATGTTGGGATGATGCACAGGCCTTACAATATCAGCAACCGATTCAGTCTCTTAAAATTTTTCTACTGTGTTCAAAATTGTTTCCTCCGTGGGTCGATTATGTCGACCGTAATCTGCTCGAAACGCCCTAAATGTTGATATAGCAGAATCACCATTTTTATAGTCACATTTAATAATTTTTACGCGTCCTTCGACAGTCAAACGATCCATTTTCCTAAATGGCAAACCTTCAACTAAAACAAAATCGCTTCGGATGACGTTTACCTTTAACAGACATGAAATAGCAAGGTTTTACTTTTCCAACCTCGAATTGGATAACCCGTTAGTAGTACTATAAAGTAGAATAAGATAACTTTTAAACTAATGTAAAATTTTATGTTTCCAATTCGAGAAAACAAACCGATCTTCAATATAGTATACTTATCAGTATTTTATTCCCCATTCATTTTATACATCGGCTGGCCCATTAAACRTTATTATAACTCTCGTGATAAATCAAAACCTTATTTTCACCCAATTTTGAAAACGTTTTAGTTAATTTAGATCGAAAATAAAAAAAAACCGTCTGRAACTTGGACTTTGCCTAGTTTAAAAACGAATTCAAAATTTATTTGCAACAAATGAACGACAATAAATATACCGAACTGGAAATAATGTGTTCTTTTCTGTTGCCGAAACAACAAAATATAGGACTTAAACAGAATATTTCTATTCCAGGCTATTCTTGTGTGAATAAATTGGGTGAGGCATGTACCAAAATATGTATCGTGTTAATTTGCTGAATTTACATACGAAGCAATGTAACTATGTGATGTTAATAAGCTTTAAGCTAAGTATTAAGCTTTCGAAAATATTTCAGATAAAAATATATATAATATATAAATGTGATATATAAATGTGACGCTAGTTTTAAATGCCTTGATGCGTTGAATTAGAATAAATTGCAGCTCTCCAAATACATGAGAAGGGGATAAAGTAGTATATTATTAAAGCCTTGTATTCCCAATCATTGGTGCATGTGCGCATTAAAAAGACAATATTGTAGGAAATATGTAGATACAAAATTATATGATTGCACCAGAAACGTTTGTTAACTCGGATTCTGAAATGAAAAATGTATTGTAGTGCAACACATGCTATCACTACTGTCGTTAGTTTATTGTCTTTGTGACAAGCTTTCAAATACGTTTTTCTTTGTTAGTGAAATATATCAATATTTATTAACATTTTATGGCCAACAGCGGATTGCTAACATCTGAAGAATTAGTAGGCAACATTTCTGATACTTCTACCAATTCGCAAAATGTTGAACCCCACCCTCTCTCAGATAACGCCCTTATGATATACAATATACAAGAAGCAAAAGAACAGCCACCAAAACCACCGCCAAGTCCTAAAGAGCTGATTACAGATTGCTATATCTCGGTTTTACCAAAAATTCCCGAAGATATTAACCATCTAGAAATTCCTTTTGTAAGGCAAGTTGGAGTGAGAGATTCCATAGAAATGTTAGCTCCGTTTTTCAGTTGTAATGATTATCAAAACAACTTGGTCGAATTTTGGTTCCTCGATATAATTGTGGATTGCATTTGGAAAGTGCAAGACGAATATAGGTTTCCAAATGCGCAGCATATTGGAATGGGTTCTTTTTATAATAGAACTTATCATCAAGAAAAACATGACAAGGGAACTAATGTTACGAATTATCGATGATGCAATGGCTATTGCTGAAGAATATATACAAGCTGGAGGCTCCGAAGATCCTGTTCCCAGAAACCTTTTTACACTTACTCTGGAAAACGACAGTGAAACTCCAGAGAGTATTTTAAGTTTAGATACATCTATATTAACAGAATCACTATCGAGTGCAATCCACTTGAGGCCATCAAAGCAATACATAGTTATCGAGTGTAATCAGGAATATGAGGTAACATTTAACAAGCTACTATATCCACTTGAATAATCTACTAGAAGCTACGGATAGGTTTACAGCCATATAGAATCTGGCTGTAAGAGTCTTGCGTCGGTTAGCCCTAATTTGAATAAATGTGCATTCAATTATAATTCACTGTTAGGCCCTAATCGAAACGGTTTTTCTAACCCCGTAAAAGTACAGCTTCACTTTTCAAGTGCAAAGAGTGAAAATATGTTTATCGAGACAGAGAATTTGTTGAGTCTATAGGAAGTACAATGAGTTCCAGACAATGGGTTTCGAACTGTTGAAACATATTTTTCAATTATACATTAGTAAGAGGGGGGCTTTGGGCAAAAGTTGACATGGCATCTTTTTTCAGAAACGGCCAATGTTTCCGCGTTATTATGTATGTTGTTGGTATGTAACGAAAATAATAAATATATCTATACAACCAATGTAACAACAAAACAGTGTAGTAACATAGCATTTTTTTGAGTAGAAGTATGTTATATAATAAGGTAATTATATAGCATAACAAACGTCCCAATATAAAGCAGTACTCATGCACTTTTTAAAAATCGTCTCAGTTAAATTATTATGCCCCCTCTTAATCTGCAATTTTCTCGTTTTTTTGTTGGTATTTACCGCACATGTTCGACAATCATAGACTGCAAGCTGTACTATAAAATTTTAACCTCCTAAAACTTCTATATTGTTGACGTTTTTTTTAATGATATTCGCGCTTCTCAATTGTGTTAATATTTGATTACAAGAATGTGGACCTGATCACATCATAGATAGATAGATAGACAGGCGCAAGACCTGAGTCTAATCTTGATTTGTATTTGTTATTAATTGTTATACAGATTATTTAGCTCTTGACCCCTTTTAGTAAGTTGTCGTTCATATCGAAACTCGACATTTTCTCAAGTTAGAAATAGCGAGTAGTAAAATAATGTACTGCTCACACAGTTTGATCAGTAACCGAGTAGAATAAATCAAAGATTGTTAAACCATTAGTTTAAAAGTTTGGTCTCTTTCATGTATTGTACTAACTGAGCAATCTTCAAGAATATTTTGTTTTAAAATTTCTATTAAAATACAAATTCTATTTGACTGTAGACACCTAAGCAGCTGGTAAAGCCATTATGGATTTGGAATTTTAAATTTTCAAATTCCTATCGTTGACTGTTTGATTGTAAATAATTTAATTTTCCTTTCCCTCGATATTTTTCAACGTTTCAAAGCAAGCGCATTTTATTCACTACATGCACCCTCAAAGTCATATTAAAGCCCTGGTGGTAATGGGATCAAACGTTATATTTGCCTGGATAACTCGGTAAAACGATGGTTAGTTTATAACATTTGCCTAAAATTTTAAACTCTGACTACAACTGATATTAACGAAATTTTATTAAAGCAACATCACAATCTAATTTGTGAGTTGATTATTATCAATCCTTTAACATCGTTTCAACCTAGGATTTAATAAATAAATGGCTTTGATTTCAGAAGCGATAAAATATATAGAAAAAAAAAGCGAAGTCCTAGTTGCAAAATAACTGTACACTCGAACTAAAAGTAGCAAAATGTTAATTTTAAAATTCATATAAAAGTGAATTAATTAGGAAACTTTTTATTTGAACATGACAAAATAGGGATTATTATGTTTAAATTTGAATAAAAAATGCTTCACCACGCTCAATGAAGAAGCACCTCACCAACTGTCATTTGCCACCCCTGCCGATGAAACGACAGGATGAAGAACACAGAAAACAAATCTGAGACTGAGTGGAAACCGAGTCGAGAACGCACGTCAAGCCGCAGTTTTATCATTGTCAGAGTTTACACTTCCAATAAGTAAGAAGTTACACACGAAACAAATATACATTAAAGGTGACAACAATATAATGATTTGCAAAATAACGACATGGAAAAGTTATACCGGTCTTTTTCAGTAACTCCATCCTAGATCTTATATCGCTAATTTAGTCATTATCAAACAAAAAATCACCAATGAAGTGCTAACAATTTTTAGTACAAAAAGTGTTCATTAAATTTTAGTGCTTTTTTAAATAACTCAAGAAAATCTGCTGGATTTCTTGCTCGAACTATTCGTAAGTTTGCCCGAAAACTGATTATCTCTATACAGGGTGTCCCACCGGGAACCGCCGCGATAGATATCTGACAAACTGTAATTAGGAGAAATTTGAAAATTGGACAGTGTGCCTAGGTCATTGGGGGCAAGCGGTGTAAAATATTTTCAAAATGGCCACATTTCCGGTTATACCGGACGTGCGTATCAACTTACCTCTTTTAAATGGAAGACCCTATATATTATTACAATTTTGAATTCTACTTCAAATTCTAAATATATCTCATATGCAATATACTGTAGCCAAGTCGAACCGTTTTTGATATATTTGGAGTTTTATGTAAAAAATGACAGTTGCAGCCACTCGAATAATTCTTCATTTTTCCTATAAGGGAATTTGTCATACTTAATTTGAGTTGCATTTATTGTTCAAAAAGACTTACTTTAATGGAATTTCGAAAACATTTTTAAAACTATTAATGCAAAGTGTTAACAAAAATTTCAAAATACAGTTGAGAAAACCGCCCAAAATCAATTTTTTCTTTTTGAGAATAATTAGTAATCATGCCAGGGCGTCTCATATACAAACGAAGATTATTTAAAATTCTTGAAGCAAACATCGTAATTTTCATTTTTGAATGTTTGAGTTTTCCAATATGCTGCCAATCAAACATGGAACAATTTCAAAATAATGCTTAATAACAAAGTTGAAATTCGATCTTCAACTGTTAATATCTTCTAGAAATTTTCGAAAAAATGTTTTTCAATGTTTCTCTTGTACTCCCCAAGTGAGCCTCCATCACCCTTCAAAAAGGATGACGCCAATTTTGAATCACCCTTATAATACTATTAATATAAGCACAACAATACTTTTAAATTCGACAACTTTCTGGACTAATTCAGAACATATCATTATAACATTCAACATAAGTAGATTTTGCCTTTCCAAGTTTCAAACTAAAATTCACTGAAATGTACAGTTCGCAACGAAATATGAAAGTTTTTTATCATAAATTAAAACAAAAAAATTAATGAATGAAAGTTTAAAATTTTTATTGAAAAAAATAATCTTGATGAAAACAAATAAAAGCCTTGAACCTTAGTAATGAGACGTTATAATACGAATTAGAGCGGTTATAATATTACAGATAATGATGCAATGTGAGTTTTAACGTTTGACTACATCCAATCATTTGCCATTGATCGACGCGAGGAAAAATTCGTAATTATTCGGGAATCGAATAACGGGCTACGCTTTAATTTAGGCGAGACGTCGACGGGCAGAATAAAGTCGATTTAAATTTCAATTGGGCATCTGAAGTAACCTACAGGTTGACTATAAATTGACATAATTCCGCTGAGACGTTGAGGAATATTTACCAAGCTTAGAAAAAATAGTAAAAAAAGAATGCAAAAAAATAAAAAATCTGCAAACATGTAATCATAAATTGAATAGTAATGGATTTACTGAAATAAAACTGAAAATAAAGTTTTGCCCTTCATCAACTGTTAAATCAGAATGGTGACCACCAAAACTAAAAGGCACAATATAATTACGCTGGTGGTAATTATCAGTTGAGATTTTTTTGTGTTAAATGTAGTTTTTCAATTGTTTTCACACTATCCCAACGCAAATGAATGGATAAGTATATGTACTGAAATGAGTACATTCATTAAATGAGTTTTAAAACCGAACTGTTCAACTGTATCTCATAACATCACTTCACAACATTGTTTTAAGTGTTTACTAAAATTAATATTATAACCTGCCCAAAACATTAACATGGTTTTCCATTAGATTTTAATATTTATGTTAAACTCGATCAACTTGAATGTTGCTTGTGAGTCTTAGCTATGACTTCGGCAATCAGAAATTCAGTTGCAGAAAGTTAAATTTTCTTCAACAACGTTCACTTGCTCATTAGAGTCGTCTTGCTTATAATAAACAACATGATTCAGCCCATCTTTTATTACTCATTTATCATGTATGCATATACATCATGCAAATGTAGCATAATTTACTATCACAGTAATCACAACAAAGTAATGTCGTATAAAGTAATGTTTCTTTTAACTATTACAGGTTTTTAAGTTACCGACTAGGGAGCCAAATGTCGGATGTCTTTCATCMTCTGTCGATTCAGCATCTGATAACGAACTCTCTGAAGAAGAAACGTTGCAACCCATTAGTGTAAAAGAATCAGAGTCGTCAGTGGATTTTTGTAAAGTTGATATGTCAACGCCTCCCAGATTAAAGTCGTTACAAGATTTAACAGCGACGTCGACTGATAGCTCTGCCTATGAATTAATGCAAAACCAGGAATCAGACAATATAAAAATTGGAGACTGGTGAGAGTGGCTATATGCACAACGCGTAAACAGAATAAGTTTACAAGTCGTAAATGATTGTTTCCCTATTTTGCTTTAGGCACAAATTGACCAGAAAATGTACACCTCCAGTATGCCCAACTAAAATAATTATGGAAAGAGTAAGTTCACCTGTAATGGAAGAACATAAAAACCAAATGGAATCGTCACTTGATCATACCCCAGACAGCAGTAACGAAATTGCTCCAACAAAAGATCAAATTTTCCAAGCTTTCTACGAGCATAATGTATGGAATTTAAAAAACGAATTTATGACAAAATTCAATTTGGGGTGGACTTCATTGTCCTCTATTCGAACTATGAATAGCCCACTTGCAACAAAAAACGAGTATAACTTTGATCACTATCAGAAATCTGAGAAAGCAGACAAGGAACGTTTCATTAAATCCGTTCTACTTTTAACAGTTCGTCAAATTGTTTACGATTACTTCCAACATAACTTCGCATTTGACCTGGTAAAAATATCTCTTACAACTCCCCAGTTTCTTCTCACTCAGGACGTCAATATGGACTGGTATACTCCAAAGGAATTTAAGAACGATTTCAAAAAATTCCAAAACGACCGAAAAAGGAAAAAACAAAAAAAGAACCCAAAAGCAAATCTAAAAAAGATAAAGTCAAATCTAGTAAAGGAGATAAGAAAAACACTAAAAACAAATCGGATAAAAAATCCAAGTCGGACAAAAAATCAAAAACATCAAAGAAGAGTAAATCCTCCAAAGAGAATAAGGGTAAAAAGTTAAGCAAAGAAGAAAAAAAGGAATTAGAACGACAGAAGAAAGAGCAGGAAGAACAGGAAAATGAGTTGCTGCGTCAAGCAGAGGAGAAAATGTACATGTTTCCTTTAAAAGAAGCCGTTGATGATCAGTTTTTCGTTGATCT
>NW_026017110.1:13778812-13796489 GCF_020466585.1 Dendroctonus ponderosae | reverse complement strand
TACTTCATTTTTGTTGCTAAATAAAGAAATAAGATTTACATTTCAACATAAACAGTCTCGTTCAATAGGTTTATTGTTATTCTTAGTCGCAGGAAAGGTAATAACCTTTCGAAGCATAAACACAGAAAACTGTTTTTGTGCCCCTTGCTATGGGATTTGCGATTGCTAAGTGAATTTGATTTGCGCAAAAAAAAGTCTGACAAAACTGCAATTTTTACAAGTGCGCAAAATCGAATTACATTCCTTGTTTGTCGCAAAAATGTTAAAATCAGTTATTACAAATAAAATTTTGGACCTACAGGGATTAAAACAATCAAAATTAGCTGGACTCCCAGTAGGTACATCTTATGGCTAAAAAAACGCATATGTCAAAACAACTGTATTTGTAGCATGGTTGAATGATTGCTCTCTCACAGAAGTTGAAAAATATATATGTATTCCTGTTTAAGTGTTGCGAATAGATAATTCTTTTTTTTAGTTTTAGGTAATCTTGATATCAAAATATTTCCTTAATAATCGTACCATAGTTCATTCTGAAACAACGTTTGCCATCGAAATATCAATTTACGTTCAATTGAGCTTTTATTTCACTAGAGCGGGACAATTTGGCTCTCCATACTATTTCCGGAAAAATTGTAAATGGAAATGGGAACGCAATGGAATTCTAAATTACTGCGCGAATATATTTTAATGATTTCTTCCATTTGCAATTTTAGCAGAAAATACTTAGTATTTTGTATCAATTTCTAAAACAACTATATTAATATTTAATTGCTTATGTCCATAAGTCCAAACCAAACAAGTATTAATAAACAGTCAAATTCATATTTAATACGGTAAAAATAATTCCATATGGTTTAGTTGTTTTTTCAGATATTTAATAACAAATTACTGGCAAATAGTAAATGCATGCACAACCACTATGTATTCAAACAACACTATTATAAGAGAGATGCCAGATGTGAACCAGTATTCTTCATCATATTTGAAAGCACCAAAAGGCTCCCCTGTGAGTGGATGTTTTATGGACTTAGCCATTTAAGGCCTTGCGTCTTTTGTGCTGGTACCTTGAGGATACCTGGATGAGGGTGTTGGGGGGTTTGCTTTTCAGCGGAGGTGTGTTGTGTTAGTAGTGGTTCTTTTGGGCGGTTTTGTGGAGGAAAAGCCCTGCTAAACCAAAAAATATATATATTCATTGTACATACTTTCCTGACTGTGTTTCAATTCCAAATCAAAATCAATTCCTTCATCATATCCATCGAATATACTCCAAATATATGCCAAGGCTTAAAGTAGCAACAACGCTACACATTGAAACTGATGATGGTGGAAAACACCGAAACGTTTTTTAATTGATAAATAGACAATAAATGACTGAAGCCCAGGAATTGATTTTGATTTGGAATATATATATATATAGCACGACTAGAAAACCATCCTCACCACTTTGCAAGTAACTTTCTGAACTCTGACAACTATTCCAACCGGCTAAACAGAACCAACCCACTTGAACTCAAGACAGGTTCAACCATAAGAGTCCAGAGAATTCTAAGTGCCATAGATCAGTTATATTTGTTGTAGGATTGACACTTAGGGACCACATTACGAACACTTAACTCCGCATAAATGGAACTGGCCAGGACATATTGCCAGGATACAAGACAATAGGTGGTCCAAGCGAATGATAGAGTCGAGACCCAGAGAAGACGCGAACAGAAATAGGGGCCAACTAAATGGTCTGACGACATAAAACGCATCAGGACCAACTGGATAAAGGACGTACAAGGTAGGAGAGGGTGGAAGAAACTAGGGGAGGTTTATGCACAGCAGTGGACAAATCTAAGATGATGAAGAAGAAGAAGTTTTATAGCTGCCTACCCTTTGTAGTTGTTGTTGATTTACTATGAGTTGGTTGAGTTTTACTAATTATCATGTAGTTTGTCTTGTTTATGTTAAATTCAAGCCCACATTGCTTGCTGCATTCTGCTGTGCCCGCAATCAGTGTATGTAAGCCTTCCAAGCTGTCTTCGAATATAATTGTGTCATCCGCGAACTTCCTTTCACAATCCCAGCTTGTTGTGGTCGTATTGGCCGCACCATACATGGTTCAAGTCTTTCAATTCATAATCTTGAGGAGGAACTTGCTGGCATCTGACATTAGTGTGATCCGATCTTACAGTTCTCACATTTCTCCATAGAACACTTTTTATGTAATGGTATGAATACAAGTGGAAATGGAAAAAAAAATATTAAGAGAGAGATTGCCGGTGAGGCGGACCTACACTAGCAAGGCAACAGTCAACAGCACGATAACACAAGCAACAAAGAAATCCAGGAAAACGAAAAGATTGCGAAATATTGTACGAAGAGCGATAGCAAAAGAGTAAAATTTTCTTATTCTTCTTCAGTACCTGTAAAATACTCCTGCCTTATAGCGTATATATTCTGAAAATTTCAATGCGTAAGATACACAAATTGGCATCAGCATAGAAAGTGTTTCAAAATTATCATCAATCGTGCTGAGGCCTTGTTTGGGATGGGCTGTAAGGTATGTATAAAGATGGATAAACGTTAGAGTAGCCATCGTTGAAACCATTAATTGATTTTTGATAAACATTTTTAAAAGGCCTAGTTCCGGTGCTTGATTCCATCAGACTCAACAATGTTTAAATATTTACTTTTGAGTGCTGCTTTCAGCATGGCTTCAACAAGCCGTTCTTTCACATTCTCAGAAAAATCAGTTTTCTTGAAACAAACAGCAGAACTTGGTTCCGCTAAGTCGATTTTGAATTTCTCCTGGTAATGATCTTGACAGCTTGTTTGACGGAGGTTAATTCCCAAGCTCGATCCAATACGGCTTAACTACCAGAACTTTAATAAGGCTAAACTAGGCCAAGTACCTTTTCTTACATAGTTTAGCTTGAGCCCTGACTAAAACACCAACATATAACAAGAGATTGAAATGTCTAATCTAGTTTAATTTTCTAAAACAATACTTTTCAGATATTGTCTAAAGGCTGTTAAAGTTATAATTCAGTTATAATTCCTTGCGGCTAATATTGATAATAAATTTATTTTAAATAATTCGGCGAACAACTCCGAATGAATAAACATGAAACTAATTATTTTTATGTTCTAAAGTGACCACAAATTTATAATGTGATTAGCTATAATGTACGAGTAAAGGACCAATATCCACCCCAATGGATTTTATCGAATGTTATTATACAGCTGCAAACCATATTTATTTTCTCCTGTGGATTAGTTGTGAAAAAACTCTGATGTTTTATAAGTCATGAAATATTAAATATTACGCCATACCATATGATGAGCACACCATAAGTGTCCAAAAATAGGGAAATTGAAGATTCTCTAACTTATGACCAAGTCATTTATGGTGGACTTAAGATTAAAATGCAGTTTTAGCGTAATGTTACGATATTTCACTGATAGTCAAACTAAAACTAATTGCTTCTAAAAAACTGCTCTATAAGTTTTCCAAATTGTAAATCGACATTTTCTTAAGCGTCTCAGATGGAATGTTTTTAAATGTTCTAAATCCGGCAAATATGAGGTGTATAAGATTCCGAATCACATAGCGTTCTCTTTTTCCAAGAAAACGTATATATTCGGGTTGTGAATCAATCTATTCAAAACAAGCATATTTAGTGAAGAATGAAATGAACGTCTGCAAATGCTCTTAATCGTCTCAAATTCTGCAAATATAAAACTTTTGAAGTTTCGAAATTACATAGCGTTTATCTTTGAGCACCAAATGCATAAAATATTCGTTTATGAATCAATCTATTGAAAACAAGCATATTTCCTACGCGGAAGTAAATAAAAGTCAACGACATGACGATGCAGAAGGCCACGCGAAACCGCTGCATTAAGAATCCTAACGGATATTCCTAGTTACTCAACATGGCTGAGTTCAGGACGAAATGTTCCGGAGTTTCTGGTCCCCTATTCGGATATCCGGGAATGACAGTTTTGAATAAGCCAGAAAGAAAGAACGAGGCAGAAAAATTGATACATGGGACACCAGATCCCCATTTTAAGCATGCAAAATTTACATTGCGCTTTCAGAAATGCAGATATTTAATGTAATAATAATGGAACTCAATAAAACTAGGTAGCCTTACTCCGGAGAAATGAAAACTACCCAGTCAAGGATAAAATAGAGTGGAGATTGTTGTGGACAGAGAATTCTGACGAAATATAACTCGCTTCATCCCCATCCAGATCGCGTAATAATGATAAGACTAAAGATAACTTGAAGAAAACCTAACATCATTCAAATCTGAATTTAAATAAAAATTAAAATTCAAAAAGTTGTGGATGTCACAAAGAACAAATATATCACGATTATGATGGAACACTTCAATGCAAAGATGGTAAAACACACATGGAAACTGTCATACGAAAATCGGAAGAGAAATGGTACGGAGAAACATGTGCGGAAATAAAATATTTGCTAGTAAAACATGATGACCATAACGTTCATCAACAAATTAAAGTACTAGCGGGTATAAAATATCAAAGCAAAGTAATATATTGTTAGTCACAAATGGAGACATAATCCGAGACACTGAAGGGAAATTCGCATGATGGAGTCAATATATCCAGGAACTAATTTAGAATCACAGAAAACAAGAAATAATATAAGAAGATACACAAAGTTAGCTGGCTCCAACAATAACAAAGGAAGAGGCAATTCATGAAGGCAAAATGGCAAAATCTAACAAATCTCCAGGACCTGACGAAATTTCATCAGAAGTAATTAATTTAATTATGGAAAATCAAACAGGTGTCCTCGTAAAATTGTATAATACAATATGCAATGTGCGGGTTCTACATATTTATGAAGACCATGGTCCATAGTTTACCCGACTGGTCTTAGTTGAGTAGATTTGGGTACACATTAAGTGTGTTGTCCTAAAATATTTTGGGAGAAAACTGGAATCATTTTCACTTGGCAATCAATCATACAGTACATCATTAATAATGCCCCCATCATCATACAGCACATCCAACATAGCTATCATTACCCCTTAATGGTTTACATCAACCCTTATTATCCTACAAAAAAAACGCAAAAGATTCTAGTGATCACCGAACTATCAGCCCAATGCGTCTCGGTCTCAAAATATTCCTGAAAATAATACATCACAGAGTTTTTAGAAAATTTAAACAAGAGATCAGCGGGACCGAGTTTGATTTCAGAAATTCAATGAGACCAAGGGAGGCCTTGTTTTCCTTCAATCTGTTCACTCAAACACGCCTAAACATGAATCAACCATTGCATGTTCCCTTTCTTGCTTCAAACAAAGCGTTTGACACGTTTGGCCACAACCAACTCATTCAACACCTCTAACTTAAAAATTTCAATGAAAACATCAGAATAATAAATTATTTATACTTTAATCGGACCACTACATAAAATATAAGGTATAGGTAGGTAAGAAACGATCTGAAGAAATAATAATACAGCGTGGTGCAAGACAGTGTTGTGTACTATCGCCATTATTATTTAACATTAAGCCAGAGCAAGTCATTCAAAGAGTGCTAAAGGAAATAGCAATTGGCGTAAAGATTAATGAGATGCCTACTACAATATCCGATATGCAGACGGTACTATACTTATTGCCAAAATCCTAGAAGGTCCACAGAGCTTAATCAATCAAGTAGTAATGAGCCGGGAGGAGAGTGGACTTACCTTAAATATCAAAACAACCTAATTTACGACAATTATATACAGATCAAAGAACAATTAATAGAAAAAGTCAGTCAATATCAATACTTAGGAACCATAACCAATGGCATAATGAATACATTGAGGAAATTAAATTAAGAATCGGACCAGGCAGAACAGTAATAAAATGAAAATGGATTTTGCAGCGGAAATCTTAACATACACCTCAGAGTTAGAATAGCTATTCAGAAGTTGTATTTTTCCGGTGCTGGTTTATAGGATGGAGATGAAGATAGTGATCGATCGATCGTAAGCATTGAAGACGTGGCCATACAGAAGGATTCTAAGAATACGTTGCCCTTACAGGTTAACAAATGATGAAGTATTGAAGGAGGAGGAAAAATGAGAAAGGAAAGTAAAACATTGAGCACAATAAAGAAGGAAGTTGCAGTATCTGGGCCATGTGATGAGGGGAGCGCAGCATGTGGTGTTGTAGAATATTATATAAGGATGGATACCGCGAAGAACAAGCAGCGAAAGAACATACATTTCCTGATTAAATAACTTGAGAAAAAGGTACAACTATAGCTCCGTTGTGGCATTTAGAGCAAAGAGGGAGATATGAGGATCACCAACCTTCTCCGAGGAGATTGCACATGAACTATAACATGTGGCTTGGGCACTGATAAAGAAATATCTCTGCCTAATTGAAACACTTTTTGGAAACGGGGCTATTGTATACAACTAAAAATGTGTTAACCGGTCGTCCTGTCAACCTAACCTAAATATGGCAGCTCGGTACAACACGTACTCAACATTCAACTCGATGTGCACTAGTTTCGACAACTGCAGAAGTCTCTAGTATCAATAAAACAATTCTTTTAAGCAGATTTTCCACAATCAAGTTAAAAATTCATGCCGCATAAGTATTCAAAGTAATCGACCCTCGGATTTAATATTAATTTCCTCTTCATATCTTGACAAAATATTACCATAAAACTGATCCACTTGGTGCCCAGTTTAAATTGCTAATAACTTTACTTGCTTCAGTTATATTTTCCTATAAATAAGCGGTTATCATGAATAACCGGCCACTTTTACACGGTTAACTTAACTTTTGATTTAATGTCCATAATCGTAACTAAAATTATGAACTAAATATAATTAAAAATGTAATTAATTTATCTGGAACACAATATAAGTACTTATATTCGATAAACGAAAACACTAACAAATATATTTCAATTTAACATTTTCTGATTAACAATGTTATTAATTTGTCTTGCTTTAATTCATCATGTGTTCTTTGCAGTCGAGTTTAATGCAAATTACTGTTGGTACTTTAGTTAAAAACTAACGACTTGTTTAATTTGCTTAATGGATTTGATATACCGACTGGAAAATATTTGAAATTTTTATCGGTCCTCTGAACACCCTAGAAAGAAAAAAAAATAGACAGTATCCAGTGACTACGTATACAAGATATTTTTGCTGAATCACTCTGTATAACAGGAAATTACAAGCTGGAACCGCGTTTGAAACTTATGTGTTGGGTAGAATTTATTTCTTTTTGGGATTTCAGATTAGCGCAGTCCTTTGAGCTTAACTGACCAAAGTAATTTAAAATAGTGAAAGCAAAGCAACGACCGACAGCGATGTTCGTGCTCGATCGAAATGAAGGGGTCGAACGAGAGACATAGACTGAAATTGGAAAATTTGTTTTAAGTGGGAATTTGCCAGGGTAACAAAATTGTGCGAATATGTCTCTCTACAAATTGTTAAAAACGACCAATCTCATGGACTGAAGTTTTATAGAACATTGTTATAATGGTAAAGTTTTATGCACTCACAGTGGAGGTGTATGCAAACAAGTAAAGGTAAACGACTCACAGCACAATAAATTTATTGGACCTCTCGCTTCTGGGTTAACATATAAGAACATAGATTTATAGTAGTTATTATGTGTTTAATGTGTGATTAAGTTTTCTGTCCCCTTTTCCCCAAAATAAGATCTGTTCATTATTGGTTAAAATATAAATGTATGCCTCTCCTTAATTAACTTTAGTTTTGGGTTTTCGCGCTCTCCCTTGTATAGAAACACAACCAAAGTTTTACCTTTACTTAGTTAGTTACACTTTTATCGCTTAAGCTCCCAATGATGGGTACTGATGTTCCCGAAACATGTTGAGCGTTGTCCTCTTAAACTAGAGGTCAAAAATTGATTGTGGAAAAGGCTGTGGGTTGTTCAACCTTTACTCGATTGTTATAATGCTTTACTGCTATATTGTTCCTCATGAAAAAAGCTGCACCGGAATTTCCTCCGAATAATTCTATAAAGCTATAATAGAGCTATCTAAATTAAACGTCCTTTGTGTGCAATTCCAAAACCACAAGAATAATCGTTCAAAGAAGAATTGATATAGGTCATTTGCTTAATCACCCGCACAGACATTGAAAAACTTTCTGCAGAATGTTTAGCAAGAGTGCTGCTAAATTACGGCGCAGCTTCTAAATTAATATAGCTTTGGGAAAAGAGTAGGCACCTACTTAATAAAAAGCCTTTCAATCAAATTAAACGCAAAACGAGGCGGCAGCAGCAACACGTACAATGGGAAAATCTACATTTACATTGAAACAAAAGAGTTCTAACTTTGGGTGTGGCGTAATCACGCAAAGAACTTTTCCACAATAAAAGCTTAGGAAAGTGGCATTTGAAGTAAGCAAGGTGAGATATTACTCCTAATGAGTCAAAGTCACAATCTAATCTATTCTGATATAAGTCGATTATCTGTGAAATAGAGTGCTTTCATTAACGAAAAAAATTGATTGCAAGTAGAAGAAGAAAAATAAAAAAAATCGTAATGATAAGTTCTGATAAATATCAGTAAAAAAACGACGCATACAGTCATAAAACGTAGACGAATTATGACTCTGGGTTATAAAATGTTCCCATAATTCCCTTTGTTCCTTTTATTACTACCCATTATTTTTTTATGAAGCTCTCATTAGGATTACAGAGTGTTCCAAGTTATTTTTACGATCCTTTAATTTTGGTAAATATCCCTTCTATAAAAAATATGGAAAACACACAGTTCTACAGACAGACTTTTAAAAGACTCATATTTAATCATACATTGTTCTATGCCGTAAAATATACACTTTGGTCACACGAAACGCGGAATTTTAACAATGAACATTTCGGTCCCACCATAAAATGGATTTTCTATAAAGTTTTTTCACTTCATTATTATTATTTTCATAACATTTAAAATGCTAATTAGTAGAATTAATCTGAGAAAAAATATGAGTGCGCTGTTGCCTAATCTATGTATATTTTTGCATTTATCTGAGTTTTTCACCGAACTATTTTTTTAGTACTTGCTGAATACTACGCGACCACACATTCAAGGAAATAACGCCACTTTTCTATATTCTTGCAAAAAAATCGATGGCGATAACAAGCAATTCAAAATAAATATGTATTTATTTTGAAAGTTTGCGATAACACAGGTTCGAATACATTTCCTACATACAAGGTGGCCGGAAAAAGTCAGACCAACACTTAACGAGGCAACTCTACAGCAAAACTGACTGTCAGAAGTCCCTATTGCACTTTTGCGAAAACTCAATAATAACGGATCTGTAGGGCGTTAAAGTTAGATTTTTAAATTCTTTTTTTTTAACTTTTGTTGGTAATCCGATTGTTTTAAAATTTGTCATAATTATTACTTAAGATTATTTGTATTGTTGTTCAAAAGTTGAAATTTATCCGATAATGCTGAGGGTTGAACTGATGAACAGTTGAACAAATGTGATCTACTTAATAACCTGTACTTTCTTTACTTTTCGCTTTTTGTTGTGTATAATTTCAAAAAATTAAAGAGCGTTTAAAATTACGGGAAAAAAGTTCACTTGTCACATATCTCTAAAATGAGGCGCTCTCGAGAAAATCTGCTTTTAAAATTTTTTTGCACGGCGTAAGTACATTGCACATCAAATTTTTCAGAGGAGGACAACACCTCCAGAGGAATAGCACCAATTTTAAATCACCCTGTAGATGAACATGAGATAAAACATAAGTTTCAAGTTTATTATTTCGGGAATTATTGTTAAGTGGCAAAAGTGGCTTTTGGATTATTTCCAACTTCTGTGCATGCAGCACCCATTCTGAACTTACAAGGAATAGGTACCATCTTTTACCATTAGGATATCGTAAGGGGCAAGTTATCAATTTTTGAACTTGATGGCGGTAGATGTAAGTCATGAATCTTTTTGCATTTACTTGAGTTACGCGAGAATACAGCATATTCTGAAGTGAATTTTACGTCGGTTATAGTTTAAAGAAAAAGATTAAAAGATAACGAAGTTGAGACAAAATGGCAAAAGCCTAGTTTTGCCTTGACGCTGAAAATAAATGGTTGACACTGAGATCCAGTGGCAAGAAGAGGATGAATACAGAAAACTTATGCAATTTTCACTTAAAAGTAACACTACAGTGCCTGCAACTTCGGAAAATGTAGATAAATGTTACATCCAAGTTTCAGAATAAAATGAAAATTTAAGTTAACAACCCGTCTTCTAAAAGCACTTTTCCGTTTACGTTAAATTGGCCATTTTGAAAGTTCTAATGGAACATAAACACTCTTTAGCTAGGAGCATCGCTATAACCTTGAAGATAACTAAATTATTTTGAAAAATCTAACAACTGCAAAACCACTTGATTGCAAGTGCAATAAATAAGACATATAAAGAAAAGTTTTATGGGATGCAAATCTAGATAAATCTCAATGTAAGTAAGTTATCAAATTGCGGTTTGGAAATAGGTAAGTAAAATGTACGCTTTTAAAGAGCAAATAATAACAAGCCCGAAAAGTTGTTTCCTTAATTAAACACCCACGCAACTTTATTTCTGATTCTGTGATTGCAGTAGCGGTAGGTTTAAACCGTTTTTGTATCATGCCTGAGCATTGCAAAAGTTTAAAATTCAATCCTCCAGCTAAATGAATGTTAAATGGGTAATTAATGGCAAAAAACCGAACGGTGAATGCAAAATCCATTTACGATTTATACCAACATCACCGGTCGCATGCGAAATCAATTAACCGGTTTCAATTTACTTGAAAATTTCAAAAGTTTAGTTTAACTTTAATTGTTGAGATGGTGTATCTAGAATCGTAATTTTATTTATTCAATCAATTTAATGCAGAAATCTCTTTAAATTTATGGCTGTCGTTTAAGTTTAGCGGCAAGGCTTGTAAGAAAACTGTACTTTTTAAGCCCAATGAAACCATGGAAATGCGATACAAGTTTCTAACGACCTAAGAACACAAAACAATCCTTTGATATTCAAATTTGTTCAAAAAATTTAAGACTTTTAAGTACGTTAGACAAAATATTAAATATAGCATTACTCATTTTCTTAGTCAGACAAATGGTCTCTCATTTCACAAAATGATCTTCGATAGGCTCATTTAGTTAAAGAAATAAAAAATGAAAAAATGTGTTTTAAAAGTTACATTGTCATGATTCACATCATCTCTTCAAATAGTTATAAACTGTTTTTGCTTTTTGAAAAATTTTGCACTTCGCTGATCTTTCGTTGTAGATTGTAACATGACAAACTTGTTTAACGTTATATTTAATTAGTTATAAATACATTAGGACTGAGCTTAACTATCTAAATATGGCTAAAATTGAACATAAAATTAGTTTTCTTAAAAATGTGCGTTTTAAGTTTACAACCATTCAATTTTAGAGTTCTAAAGCCGATTTTTCGATACAATTTTGCAATTTGGTCAAAATTTAAATCCTTAAGCTGAGATAGAGTACATATTTATTGCGGTGGGTAGTGTTAATTGTAAAACGTAAATAAATCTGATCAAAAAACATTTACCAAATAGCCGAAGTATAACAGTGATATAAATAACATATTAATTTAATTGCGAATATTTATGACAAGGTTTGGATGTGTGAAAAAGTGTAACAGAACATTTATTTGTGTTCTACCTAATATTTCAGGTTCTCTGTATTACTCGAAATCGCATTGCAGCATCGTTCGGGAGTACATTTCAAACTAATTTTAAAATATAACTGGAATATGTTTTTCATTAAAATACGTGAACATGAAACATTTATATTTGCGATGTTTTAGAACATTTAATAAAAACGATTTTCAGTCTGGTGGGAAGAGAACGCCCGTTGTTTCATAATAGTTGTATTATAATTGTAATAGTCTTGGCTCTGAGCTCTGACTAAAAAAAATGTGCACAGAGTGAAGTGCAAGCACATTTAATTATCTACATCTGTTCTTTCTTCTTGAGATAAGTTTTAAGTCAAATAGATTGCCAATTAAATGTGGCGACTTTTCTCCTGAGGTGTGTATGTAACGAAGTGTTTGAAAAGAGGAAGAAAATGCAGAACAGCATAATTTTTTTTTGAAAATATAAAAATTTGTTCTAGTAAAAAAAATTAATTGCTAACGATAGTTTTTAAAAATAGTAGATAAAATATTTTTAATCTGCTCAATCATTTCTGCAAATGCGGGTGTGTGTGTTTTTTTGTTGAATAGTAGGCCTCATGTGCACTAGGCCTCATGTTCACCTTTGGTGGTTTGCCTTGAACCATATCATCAGTTTGTCATCAATCATTAACCAAATCATCAGTTTTAAGTAAGCAATAGAACGGTAATCATATACTAACTACTTACCTATGTAAAAAAGTAGCATTCGAAATACTTTGTTCCAAACTCACCTGGAACAAAAAACAATTTCTACATAATTACAAGTCTTAAAAATCTTTTGCTTTCGTAACATTATAGATTTTGGGATTGAAGTGTAAAATATGGCCAATAATATTATATTATCAAGTCCCATAATATTTCTGATCTTAATATTGCGTATAAAAAATATACATCGCTATCCTTCTACTGCCTACTGTGCTACATTTGCAAAAGTTGCAATAAAAACATCGAAATAATCCCAACGTAACCATTTTTTTCTAAGCTTTCAACCGAATTTCCCATATATACATTCATTTTATGTCGACGGAAATGCATTATCACAACTCTTTTTGTTCAACATATTTGAGTTTATGACGCTATTGCTAACATTTGCTTCCGGCATAGCCGATACACTCAACGAATGAGGAAAGTAAAATATATGTTTTGTAACACCAGACAAGTATATACAGTATCTATTAGAGTATCTTACTGTATTTATTTTTGAATACTCAAAAAGTTGTCAGTACTTGATCAAAGACCATTTTAATATAAAGTATTTTTATAAGTGTTGATTTGGCCGATGCTCTATCAAATTTGCGATTGATCGGATGGTATAATTAAGAGAATCCGTTGTACCTGTAAAAAATAACACACATAAATTGGTTGCAGATTGAATTGAATATTTGGTAGCTTCAATGCCAACCCATTTTAGCTAGTGTAACGAATCTTTAGTGGGTTTAAATTTGCCACAGTTTAATAATATACGAATTGCATTGTTTTGCTGCTTTTGTAGATATGTCCATTATTACAAGAGAAAAGCGTAGCACAAACTTAGGTAAAACGTGGGAAAATTATTGTATTGTCTACCGACTGTATTTCGCCTATTGTGGCAAACTGCGCCATAGCAATCGGAAAAAACCTGTTCAACTGTTAATTGTTTTAGAAATGTAGTTTATATGGCTACTACAATTCAGAATATTTTCAATTCGTATGAATATATTATGAAAGCTTTAACACATTTCTGTAGTTCCAATTAACATCATTTTTGCTATAGAGCTAGTTAGTTTTTCCCTATTTCCACGATCAGCCAAGATAAGATCGTTGTTCATCAATTCAGTCATCAGTCAGAAATCTGCTCAAGACGTCATCAGAAAACAGAAGATTTACAAAACAGTTCAAGACACTGCTATGTAAGTCGATAATATAGGTATAGGTCATAAACTATGTCGATCAGAGAAGTATTTTCTGCAATATGTCTCCAATACACTCTCTCATATTAAATATGCATTCTATTATTTAAAAATTATTTGACCCGCTGCAGATTTCTTTTTCAGCAATATATCCGATCCGACAAATGTTTATTCCGAAGCGTCGATTTACTTTTAAATAATGACTGAAGGTTTTCGAGGTATTGGCGAAGTGGTACGAACCAAAGGACTATCAGGAATTTTATTTCAGAGAGAAATTGATTTGATTCAGAGAGAATTAATTGAAAACATGATAAACATTTGATTCAGAGCGACTTCAAATTAATTGTGGAAGTTTATTCGTTAGAGTTAATTAAATATTGAGCTTGTCCTGGTATTTTTAATAGTAAATTGTGAAATATTTTCATTAGTGTCAAGAAAACCCTTCCTTCCCTGCTAATTAAAGTATAATTTCTAATACGATAGGGTCACGTCAGCGGCACTCTGAATTGAGGAATTTTGCGGCAGTAATGATTAAAACGTTTTGATCATTGTTCCGAAAAAAAATGATGAGAAGTGTTAAAAACCTTTTCTGTTCATCAAGTAGCACATTGCAAAAAAAGTAAGGGTTTTAAGGTGTATTGCTGCATTATTCTAACAGAAAAAGAAAAATCAGAAATTCGAACTTGAATGTTATATCAGAAATTCTAACTGGTTCTGATGGAACATTTCTGGTATAAAAATGCTTATATTCTTTGAGCATCACAACCACAAATGATAATGAAACTGAAAATGCTTTCCATTAATTTGTGAAAACTGATTTGTTTGCTATTCATACTTAACGTCCACAGGATTCATTAATAAATCATTTTCCTATGAATACTCCCTTACGAAACAATGTTGATACTACAAGGGCCTTACCCAATGTCACGTCTCTAATGTCCTAGTATATTCCTACATATGTATAGATCTCTTGCCTTCAGTTGCATTTCCGACAATTATTTATTTTTAGTTTTACCTCTGAAGTTTGAGTTAGAAGAAAACTAAGGAATTTGCAGTGTAAGTATGCATATTAAACAACTTCACAAACATAACGTTCAAAATGGAAGAAGATATAAGTTGATGAGATTGATATACCATTGCAAATAATACATTTTTAATCAGTCTAAAAATATTACGATACTAAACATTTAAGCCTGTTTTTATGGCATTAAAAGTTTGAAGAAAAATAGTTTTGGAGAACTAACCAATTACTTAATGAATGTAAATTAAGAGCTCTTCGTAGAGAAATTTCCGTTCCGAAGTTTCCGTCCGGATAAAAATTAGTTATAACCGGAACGGTGAATAGGTGACGCGTTGGTATAGTTCATCCATTTTAAAATTTGCAATATAGTGATTTTTATATTGTACTATTTTAAGATTCTAATGTGAACAATTTGAATTGCAGTTTTCGGGTTTACGTAGAATCGATGAGTGAGAAGCGGAATAAATGCCATAAAGTTACAACTTCTGATGATTTGATGAAACATAATTGATAAGTTTTGCATAGTTGCTCTTTTTTGTTAAAAATTACTTGTTCCAAATTTTAAATTAGATAAATTTTGCAGCAGAATTGTTTTACAACCCTTAAACACTTTTATGGAAATTCTGTACAAAATCGTTTTATGTTAGTAGCAACTTTCATTAAAAAACCAGTTCCACCAAATTCGGGTTAATCTTCTTTTCCTCATCTGAAATTTTATATTAAAACCCAGACTTAAATTGTGCAGAAACTCTTTTAATAAACTGTTAGGTAAATGGAAATATTTTCGACGAGGAACAGGAAAAATTGAAAATTATTTTTATTACCGATTTAATAATGTCAAATACGAACTACCGATAAAAATATGTAAATAACTTATTTAATTACTGAATATGAAAAGGATAGTGTTAATTTTCAGATTTTTTCAAGCGTTAAGATTTAAGGGTTAAACAAGATTTAGAACCTGAGTCTTTTTGTAAAATTATACTGAAATCAGCACAGTATACTATAATTTCGACAGACATTTGTATTATGATTCAACCTATTCTTTCCTAATTTTCTCCATCTATGTTCTTTGTTGGCTCTTAATGATTATTAGATACACATGTGTGAGTAAGTATCGATTATTTTATTTATTTGTTGATTATATTCATTGTAACCGTTATAGGGTGCAGCTAATCAAATTGACGTTGAAACTGAACAAAATGAAACAGCGCCACTAATAGCTAATACAAAAGAGACATTCTTTGAAAAGTGTCTTTCGTGATTTTTCCATGCATAGCTCTGTAATCAATTATTTGTTATTCAATACTAAATGCGTTTTGTGACTTAGACGTTTATATTAAGAGACATTTTAACAACAAAATGTAATACCGTACTGCAGTCGAAATTTTAGAAAATTCTAATCAAATTTATATCCTCCTGGAATATTTTGGAAGATATTTTAAACAAAACTAATTTAAACTGGAATAAATTTTACTCCGTAATAAAAAATTGAGGGACAAAAAATGAGGGGATTTGTCATTCATTAAGTTTTACGACCCGCATCAAGCATAATTTTAATGATGGTGTCAAAACGTGTCTGTAAAACAGACAAATTGGATAATCCAATCACAAGTCGGGCTAATCCCAAAAAAGCGAAAAATTCTTGTTCAAAGAATAACATTTGCTATGTAATCAAGGTGATATTACCTATGAAAGTAAGCGATTATCAGCATGCATGTTTAAGAATAAAAGCAAATATTACAGTATTTGTTAAAAAATGCACATATGAATAAAAACATCGATTGTCGCATTTTGTTTATCGTGCTAAAAGTGATGTTGTTAGTAAGTTACATCAAGCTCCTCCGTTACACTATTGATTTTGGTTAAAAGAGAAACTAGGCTTTCGAGGAGGGTTCGACAGGAAGTCTAAGGCTTAAATGCGAACCTGCTAGTTGTAGTAGCAGTTACATACATATAATGCAAAGAAAATTATAGAACAAACGTAGGCTCAGGCTTGGGCAGCTTTTAGTAAGCTGAAGTTTATTTTAAAGAGCAGACACTTGCTGAGAAATACTTTGATCTTGCATGTGGTCTAGTGTCAGTGGCAAGATACAGATTAGAAACCTGGTAGTAACAAGAAAGAACAGCGAAAGGTCGAGTGTTAAAGATCACTGAAACAAATCATGCTTGAAATCATTCTGTATCGGCGTTGCCAAATAGCTTTAGGACCGTTTTATTGTTATGTAACATCTAAGGACGAAGGACGAGATTACGTCAATGGTCTTGAGCTTGTCTGTGGGAAGCTTGCTTCTCGTTCTCCTCCTCTACACACACTATTTTTGTAATCCATAATGACACAAAGCATCACTCAATTTCAAAGAGGAATAAACTTAAATCAAGTACAAACTTTGGAAGTTTAATTACGTTCATTTATTGTCGTCGGCTTGGGCATTGCGCTCAAGTGAAAATAGCAAACCGACATTGGTGCAACACATTCAATGCGGCAAATTCAGGAACAGACAATTTTGAGAAAGTACTAAAGGTTTAAATGAAGTGTATCTCAGAACTCAAATGATAGCGGTGAGGATGTGTGACAAAACAAATGGATTTGATGTGACCAAGGGTGTCCGGCAGGAATGTATTCTTTCCCCGATCCTCTTTAACATTGCGATGACGAAGTAACTCGTCGAATACAAATAGGAAGATACAATCGGGAAGAATTTTTAATTTAATCTTTAAATTGATATGATAAATTTTAGTGAAACTCGCTGCGAAATTGTTCTATCTGACTCGTATTTCGATAAAGCAACCGAGTTCATCTGCTTTAGGCAAGTTGGGTGTTCTTCAGTTATTGGTGCAAAAACTACCAAAACATTTTATTTTGCCGTCTGGGATGACCTGACTAGTTTTGTTTGCTTTTTGTAAAATCTTGCAGCAATCACACATTTTTGCAGTGCAGTGCAGTGCCATCAAAACTTTATTTTTTACAAACTTCTTTTTGGGTATTTCGCCTCAAAAATGTTTGTCTTTAAAAAAGACAGAATTTCCTCACGTCTTTTATTACAGATTGA
>NW_026017110.1:13775961-13778411 GCF_020466585.1 Dendroctonus ponderosae | reverse complement strand
ATAAATAATTCGTTCTTATTGCGAAATAGGAGCACTATTTATCAATCTGTAATAAAGGACGTGAGAAAATTCTGTCTTTTTTAAAGACAAAAATTGTTGAGGCGAAATATCCAAAAAGAAGTTTGTAAAAAATGAATCCGCCTCAACAATACAGAACTTATCTAAAACTTTATTTTGTTTGAAAAATATTTTTTTTTAATTAAAATTGATATTTGAAATTTGAAAATTTGCTCTGTATTGACTACTACGTGATGGCCACATTTTGATAAAACTTCCATTCAAAAAATTGCTATTTTCGTCAGATTTCTGACAAGCCCAATTCGGACGGAAACGCTTCCAAACGTCGAATGTCCTAAGACTTCGACCATGGCGGAAAGTAAATAATTATAAAATTTACCATACAAGAACATTATCGCTTACTGCAACGTTTGCAGTTAATGTATAAAAATTTGTAAATAGCAACAAAGCTGAAATAACTTTTTTTGTACAAAAACTGCGAATGCTACAAGATTTTACATCTACTTAAAAATATCAAAAAATCATCAGTGCATCCGCTCAAAAAAATGAGATGATTCAAGTAAAAAGTTCTGGTAGTCTTTGTACCAAAACACTCAAAAATTTACCACTTCCAATTTATTCATACACATCATCCAATCATAATATGCCGTCGAAAATAATACATTTTCATGTATTTCGTTTTCATAATGAGGTAGAGGAAAAAAATGTTTAATTTATAACAATTATCAACGGAAAAATTAAAGCCACTTTTGGATCCAATTTAGCGAAAATGACCATTCCGTTTTCGGGCTTGTATTTTGGGACAAGCGGCGAATATTAAACGTTTGCGGTGAAGAACATTTTTCTCCAATTATCTCCCGTTCCTTTTAAACCAAATCTTGCGATAAGCCGTTTAATTAATACGTTAACCAAGTAATCTTGGGTTAAATAGCAACTTCTTTTGCAACATCAAAAGTAATTAGAATATTTGACATTAAAATTTTACAAAGACATGGTTTAATTTAACTTTGTTTTGTAAATTAGAAGTGAAAATTGACCATCCCTTAAACGTCTAAATTAGTATTTTCAACATAAAGCAGTTTAATCTTAATAAGGCAAATAAATTTCGAAGGCTTTGATTACATTYAGCTTTAAGGACCATATTTAGTTGCAGCAACTTTAACTCGATGTGGAAGTCCATGAAAAATTTTGAGTCTGATTACTTTTGGCGGTATATGATAGATGCGTCTAGTGGTTTCGCTGTATGGGAAATATTTTGAATGTTCATTTATATGCCCTATTTTCGCTTTTTCTACACTCCACCTAGTATTCACCTTAGAATACCATAATACTACAAGTGAGTATTGCTCAACAAGCCAATGTGTGCTGACGGAAAATAGATTCCTGGAAGTGTATCACAAATAATAAGATGAAGCGACTAAGATAAACTAGCTTCAAGTATAGGAATTGAAATAGTGAAGTTCTAATCCATATAACAGAAACTGAAACTGCATGTATGTATGTGGTTTGGAGCGATTATGAAGCAGAAACCCAGAATATAGTAACACAGAAAAAAAATTTATGCCTCCAATTTTATCTATTTAAACAAGTTTTTATTTTTATTTTATATTATTTATTTTAATAGTTAAGGTATGTTTTGTGCTCATTGCTTTTTTTTAATAAGTAGCTTTTATGTTGTAAGATACTTTTGAAATTTAGCCCCATAAGAGGTATCTGATTTATCTGACTGGCAGCCGGGATTATCAAGCGATGTATCAGATCACTTACGGTTTTTAATGATTCTTTAATTTTATAGGCAAGGAAAATTTGATACTAATTTCTGTAGTAAAACGGCTTCAAGATACATAGAAATAATTTGGCTAAAACTGATGAAGTCAAACGACTTTCTGAAAAAAAACATATATTTTAGACCAGTTATCTTCGACCAAGTTATGCGCTAATATCATGATGATTTGATTCATTTCCATAAGAACGACATCAAGTTTTAACGTAATACCAAATTATTTTGTGCCAGCAACTTTCACTTACATCTGTGATTTTACGCTTATAATTAATATTAGAAAATTAAAATGTTTTGTTTTACTTCCAAGTGTTAGCATACAATTAGACCTTTATGTCTAAAACCCTCGAAAAGATGTATAATAATGTGTTTGTCCTAGATATTCAAATCAAAATAACGATGCCAATAATAAACATTAGGAACAAAATAATATTTAAAAAATAAGACTTTTGAAGAATTCCAAAACCCCAGAACATTGTTATAGACGAAAACCGAATTAAAATGAATGTTTTACCTAATTGAAATCCAAAATTAGTCAAATAAAACAAGGTGAAAGGGGTGTATGTTTTTATTGTAATAATGCACATACAGGTTGAATTTAGCTAAAAAACTATGTCAAAAATAAAATCCAAGACCCCTAACCTAGCCTTAG
>NW_026017110.1:13764804-13775740 GCF_020466585.1 Dendroctonus ponderosae | reverse complement strand
ATGTTTTTAAGAGGCTTCTTATATTTTTCCACGGTTATTTTATTGATAACTTCGTTTATATAGCCTATATATTTTGATATAGTTTATTATAGGTCCCAAAACTACCTAAAATTGGATTTGCCCGGTTCGATTTTCTTAAATCTACCAGCTTAAAAGTGATATTCAAACCTCGTTAGTTGAAGGTACACAATTCCTGGTTATTGTGCTTCATAATAACTAAAATCTGATATGAAAATAAAACCATTCTTATGTATTAAAAGCACATTTGCGTGATAAAATACGTGGTAAATTAACGCTTTCGTGCTATTCTCATAGCTAATCAATCTTCTGAAAATCAATATTGGTTAACTTCATTTTATGGAAATGACTGCAGCGGAGAAGCCTACATTTGCAATTTGATCGAAAAATGTAATTGCATAGGTAGCATTGCAAGGTTGGCTTTGACGATGATTGACTAGTAGACTAATGCATACGCATTTCTGATCATTTAAATTCAATCAACAAAGCCCGGTTTTCACTGAAACATATGACATGAAATTTGAAAACTCATATTTGTCTCATCAGTCAATAACTATGATGTGATTGAAGGTGAAAATCACAATTTATCTACTTAATTATAGTACTTCAACTAATAATATTTCCCGGGGATTCTATTCACAATCGTCATACTTATTATGGAACATCACAAAACTCGATATCTCATACCCTGACAATTTAATAAAATTATGAATAATTTTAATCGGAAGATTTTTATTTTTCCAATTGAAAATTCATTGCGCGCATTTAACATGCATTCTTTTAAAATTCAGAGGTGGTTTACTCGAAAGTCTAAACGAAACTTATGCGGCAGGCAGCATTGGACGATACTGATTGGATGGTACGGTGGTTGCAGGTAAACGCAAAAACAGCAAACACCGGAAACAGCAAAAGAAAAGAGGAAGAATGGAGTTCAATAGATCCACTTTGATCAGTCTAACAGCTATTTATTATAAGGTAAAATATTTTAGTAATTGGACTAGACTCATTAATAAATGTATGCACAATAAGTACAATTGCCAATCAAAATTAAGCCAAAAATGTATCTCTAGCAAATCGCGGTTCCAGCTCTGGCCGTTTTGCTACATATATTTGTGAATCTTCTGCTCATCAGTTAGTAAATTTAATTTTAGCCTTAAATTAATTTACAATCTACCAAAAAAAAAACTGAATGGATGACTATGTGAAAATTCTGCAGAGGAAGAATCGTAGTCATCTATATAGTCCAGACAACTTAAAATTTATCAAACATAACAATACGGAACCATATTATAGAAAACGTCGAACACTATGTGTACTTCGACCATGACATCAGATTAAGGAAATCAAACCAGGATGCTGAAATAAAACGAAGAACACAACTAGCATGGGCCGCTTTCGGTCAACTTACATATACCCTAAAAAATAATTATATTCGCATAAACCTAAAACGAAAAGTTTTTGACACTTGCGTATTACCGGAGTGCACCTACAGAGTAGATGTCCCTTAGCAAAAAGATTGCTAAAAAATTGTAGGCAACCCGAAGAACGATGGACCGAAGTATGCTTGGAAAATCACAAAGAGACAAAATTAGCAACCCGGAAATAAGACGCAAAACATGACATGTTAGAATTTCCAGAAACGCGATGGCTAAAAAAAATCATAAACTGAAATAGATGAAGAATATAACCGAGTGAAATTCGGCAATCTAATTTTCGTTTATTAGGCTTCATCATCCGAGTCCTACATGGATATAACTTGCTATTTAATTCAGATATTTAAATTCGTTCATTTCCAAGCGTCGAGCATGAAAATTGCTTCCGCTTTTTCCTGAAACCCATAAACAAAAGGCCTGAAAACAACTTGAATATGCATTTGCTTCCTATGTAGAACGAAATTTTTTATATGTATTATTTATGAAGCGGATGATTCCTTTTCAAGAATCATAATAAGCAGAAAATTTTATGCTGGATCATAATCCGTTAAAAGCAGATTTAAACTTAAACGTAAAACAAACAAATCTGTTCAATAACCGTTACCATAATCAGAAAAATACGCAGTTGATGTTGAACGGCTGCTTTGCATTAGATTCAGCAGACCAAAAGTTGAACAAGTCTTAACTACAATAACAGATGCCTCGTGCAGGATATAGCTATAACATAGGGACAAAAATTTGTAACAAACATACCTATGTGGTTTGATACACATGTTTGTGTCTTTGGCAAATTGAATTTAAATTATATTGACAATGGCTTAAATACATGCATTGAAATAATATGAATAAATTAAGATCAACCCCGCATGTCGTGTGTTTGCAAACAATGTTTATCAAAGTTAAATCGAGTACGATAAACGCGACTTTCATTAAATGTGAGTCAATGTTCATTATAATCCTCGAAGCTTCAATTATATTTGCTAATAAAGAGTTAATACCGTACGCATGTAAATATGGTTCAACTCTCTACATTTTCTGATGGACATTTTCATTAAAAAAAAAATTAAGTTGTAAGCACATTCAGCTGAAAAGCTCATCCGCGGCCCTGTATAGATCCAGATTATCAGTAACTGAAGTAGAATAGTAGGATATATATTATAAATTATATTTTCCAGGCCGTCATAAATACATAAAAATAACCCAATTGATTGAATTAGTAAGTGCACAGATAAGCAAATATATCTAATACTTCTTATGAACATAAATTAAAAATAATTAGTAAAGGTTTCAAAAGTAATTAGCAGATTTTCACGATTTCAGATTGATGACACTTATAAGCGGAGAGTCGACCCAATTTTGCGCATCTGATAAATTGCTGCACTCACAGTTCAGCGGTCAAATATGAGAGCACTGATTTAAAATGTGGCCTAATTTGAAGTTCGCTTCGTAATTTTAATCGGATTATGCATTTATAATGCAGCAGATCGATTAAAATGCAAAATCAAGCCTAACCGCGAAATTCGATAGAGCCATTTTGCTTTTCCGTTTTTCCACAATTATTGTTTCATTTATTTTGCATTCGAAAATGATTTATAACAGGACGAAGTTTTGCCGTTTCGAATAAGAGCGCGAAATACCCATCGTGCATACTGTCTAAAAGAAGGTAATTTCACAAGTCCAAATAATTACATTTTAAACCACGTGTGAAAATTCTTTGGAGAATTACTTTAAATACCAATAATTATTCTTACATTGGTATAGCTTCATCACTCACCTTCATCTGGAGATACAAATCCATGAACTTCACAAAATGTGGTGGATTCAGTTGCCGGTACACTCGGTGCAATCAAATTAGGTGTTACAGCGCCATCTATAGTGAAGAAAGTGGTGGCACGTGAGACTGAACGTTGGCTTGTTCTTTCGTTACGACGCTGACACTTCGCGCACCTCTTCATTTCGGCGCGCACGCGCAATAACCACACCATCCCGAATAAGGCCATATCGTATTTCAGCATCATCATGCAATTAGGGCGCTCATGTCGCCTAATCCTGCTATTGAAAGACACCCCTAATGAAGCTATTCAGATATTTAGCAACCGAGACCATTCAGAACAACAGAAAAATGTATTATTTTTTATCTGCATTTAAATGAGTGAGTCGAGTAGTATGGCTGGAAAATTATTTTAAAGTTTTCAGATGAATTCATGTTTTAGAATTCGGCTTTTAAACACTTAAATTTGAGGTGTTGATCACAGCTGAACAGTTTATTTAAAATGTTCATTGGATACTCGCTAAATCGAACCATCCGAACTAACTATCCCAAACTGACCCAAAGTAATACGACATAACAAGTAAGTGTAAGTAGAAGACGCAAAGCTAGTTTGATCGGAATAAAATCTAACATTGTGTCTCATAACACATTAAATTGAAATGTACCGTTATCTTAGAAAATCTTGCTGAAACACTTTGCTGATCTAACATTGAAAATTACAGATCAATAATATTCTGTAGGTACGCAATAAATACTTCCACCGTCAAATGATGCAGTTCTATTCTGAAAGCAGATGAAAATTAAAGTACTATTATCATAACCAGATGTGCATAGGAAAGCAAATACGCATAAACCGCAGCCTTTACATAAACTTACTTTGTTTTTTAGCCAGTGCCTATTATTTTCTGAAATCTCGACCAGCAAATTAAAACGCGTTGCAATTTATTAGCAAATAAATGAACATGCTCTTTACTTCCGCATTATGTAAGAAATAAAACGAAAAACAAAATAACGCCATACGCAAAATTTACTGAAGCAAGAACCAAATGAATCACACAGAACTAGCTCTTCTCCTACTATAAATTCATCGACTTGATCCAAAATAATTTTCCTGGCCTTTGAACCAACGCTGTTTTTCTTTGTGGTATTTAAGCTCAAAGGGCAATTTTTTATAACAAAGGCAGGCTCATTGCCATAATTTACCTGTCTCTGACACACATTCGACGTCACCTTCTTTTCTCTCGATTTAGTTCACTTTCCGTAACAACATACTAACAATCCAGCTCTAATGAGACACTTTTTCCATATGCTTCCAAATTATTGACATTTTTTTCACGCTAACACTTTATTGAACTTTATACTGATATGTCAGTGAAAATAAATCTCGATGTGATCCTCCATCTGGATACATTAATCTTCTCCCAAGCTTATGTGAAGTTTTTGTATATTCCCACGTCAGATTATCTGTGAAGAGAAAACGACTTTCACGGGCCCTGGTTTTTGCAGATAAACATATTTGACAATAATACTGTGCTGTAGGATTTATTAGCCGGCAGCCTGATGGACATGAGATGAATAAAGAGATGCGGCTGACTCAATTTTCAGCTGCGCTCTGTACCGAATAATCGACAAACTGCATATATCTGCTAGCATTATTCACATCTGCCTAGCAAGCCGGATATATTTGACTTGTGAAGGCTTTATGTAGTTTTTTTCCTCATCACACATATTTTAATATATGCTAATACCACTTTTGATATAAACGCAAATTTCGTAGCACGCGCCTGCATACTGCCAGCCAGCTTCGCTAATGATCCCGTTAACTGGTGTGAGTAATCATTGACTTTCAGCGCACTTTTAATAGACCAGCGAATCAACTGATGCTTTTTTATGAATGAGACAAATTTACTTTCCAGCATAAATTTGTTGATAAATTTCTTCGAATTATATTATATAAATATCGACCCATTTATGGATATTGTATTTTGCCTGCAATTGAAGATGCCACTAATATTCCTATCAAAAAAATTATTTCAAACGCTAATGATCAATTTCAAAATCCTCCGTACCCGACAAATATAAATATCCTGCTACGTTAATCTCAAAATTGGTACGTAGATTATAAATAAAATTCCAACTGTGCACTGCAGTAATGAGAATGTTGTGATTTACTTCATTTTATGCTTTCCAAGTATATGGGTTTTCAAAACTTTTCCAACAAATTTTTACAGCAGATGCACTCTTAACGAACTTTTGGTGAAGTATACCGATACCTATGGAACTTTATGATACGTAATCAGGAAAGATGCGAGCCGGGCAACAGAGCGAGACCACTATCGGGAAAAGATACTGTGGACTAATAAACGTCCAAATGCAGGTTTCAAAGTTACAAAGCCAATGATTTTATTAAGCATTTTTTTTCTAAATGGATTTCACATATTAAATTGATTCCTTTGGCATCCTCTCTCTTATTAAGCAAACGCATAATATGCTACAGAAAGATTATCCGCTAAGCTCTTATTATATCGGCGCGTCAAAAAATTAGAAAATTTCTGGTTTTGAACAAACTTCCAGTATATTGAAATGTTTCTAAACCTGGGTTGATGTTGCGCTAAACTTCATAGTTTTTCTTATAAAACTGATTAATCGATTCTATTGCAGTTAGATAATTTGAAGTATATACAATTTATAATATGTGGCTGTCTGAGACATACAACGTGACTTAAATATTTTTCAATAGTAGAATACAGACTGAAAAAGCGCTTTACATTTTTGAAATAAATTCCGACAACATCATCACTTGCTGGATATTTTTTCGAATTTGTATTTATACCAACTGAACTACAACACAAAGAAATATAACCTTGACCATAAAAAACAAAGATGTAGAGCAGGTATCCACGTTTAAATACCTGGGCACGAGGTGCTAGATAGACCAGGACTCTGAGCCTAAAGTGAAATCAGATACAAAATAGAACAGGCGAGGAAGGTCTTCACTGGTATGAAGAAGCTCTTTACTAGATTGGAATTAAGCGTGGAGCTCAGGACATGCATGCTCCGTTGCTGTGTTCTCTGTCCTTCTATACGGCAGTGAGAGCTGGACCCTTGATCCCATAACGGAGAAGAGAATCGATGCATTTGAGAAGTATCTCTATCCACGCATGCTCAAAATTTCTTGGACACAGAAGATAACCAATATCGAAGTTCTAAGACGTACGAACAAAGGACAGCAACTGCTACAAGCGATAAAAGATAGGGAAACGCAGTATATTGAACATATTATGAGGGGCAGCCAATACGAAATCTTAAAACTCATCATCGAAGGAAAGATTAAGAGAAAAAGATCCATCGGAAGACGTCAGAAGTCATAACTGAAGAACATCCATCCGCAGGTGGTTTAGACGTATATCCACGGAGATTTTGCCAGCAGCTGTTAACAAGACCACACTGGCCATTTATATCGCCAACCTTCGTAAGGAGACGGCGAGATAATAAGAACTACACCAACACTTGCAGAGGCGATATTTTTGGCAAAAATAGTGGAGTACAGAGCAAAACATTTTTCTATTAAAAATTTTTGTTTTTTCAGTTTCCCGAAATTTTTTGACCAAGCGCCTTTTTCGCCCACGTCAACTATTAATAAGATTATCTCATTTTCGGTGAACTGGACAAATACATGATCATCTATTCTGACAAAAAATGGTTACATAAATTAAAATTCATTAAATTTACTCAAGAAAAGGTAAGTAGCACTAAATATATTTTTGATGTAGCTTTAGCTATGAAATGCGTTCATAATTAATTTTCTGCTTCAAACTGCCCTGAAATTTGCTAAAATCTACTATAATGCGAGAACTGCTTTAAACGTGTTTGATTTATAAAACAAAAAGGTTCATGATATCCGAACTAAAACATTTGCGAAATTGTGGAAACAATTTAAATTATTTTAGCTACCAGAGGCTCATGATAGTTTACCGGCTATAAAAACTCCAGAAACAAATACCATAGATTTGATGAATAAATTTGGATAAAGCAATTGTTTTATTGTAATGCTGATTGCAATTTATTACGACTTAAAAAATCACGATTAAATGCGGTGATCAGTTTCCTCAACAAAACGCTTATAGCTAGAGACCACATAAACTTGGTTGGTATTTGCACCACTGTCAACTAACTGGACATGTTTGTATTATTTACTAATTTAACTAGACCTTAATAATTGATAAATAGAATCCACCACTAAAGTGAAATTCCTGGTGCCCTAGGAAGTCGGTTTAATATTAAAATATGCGTTTAAATACATGCAATTTTTTCAATTTTTTCCTAACGATCCTCATCAGAAAATTGATGTATTCGATTTTCAGTTTCTCCTACCGCGTTCGTTCACCTATGAACAAAATGGCAGATAATACGTGATGTTATTAATGAAAACATAGTTTCAAGGTGCAGATTATTTTATTCAATCCTGCCTGAAAACACTAGTTGTTTTTAAGAACGACGCAACCAAAAACCGTCCCAAAATTTTACGAATGCCTCAAGATAAGGATTTCGCAGATACTTATTTGAACTTCGTGTAGGCAGTGCTCTATTCCGAAAAACAAAAATCTTCCTGAGCGAGAATCCAGCCCACTTCTATAAATAATCCACTCTCAAAGCCGTGACCTTTTAAATGACTGCAATTACATCTTGCTAAATGAGCTAAAGCCGAACCCGAGGTCCTCTCATTTCAGTAATTAATTTTCAATCCACAATCGAGTTGATTTATAGCATTACCACAGCGCATAGCTTTAGGTAGTGACAGTATTTCAACAAATATTTGATGCCGAATGGACAGGTTGTACTGCCTAATGGTTACCAAAAGCAAACTCTGTACATTGCATCAATAATACTGGAATAATTAGGAAACGAGAGTTTGTTCAAGTGAAGCAGATAAAATCTTGATGTCAGATTTAATCGTTAAGTCGGCATATTCCGTGAAATATGGAAATCTTGAAAAAGTGTTTTCATCAAATGAAAAAAGTTATAGCGGTCTAGTAATATCACATATTGTCTGATAAGCCAATGCACATTTACTTTTAGAGTTTTTAACATTTTTTATTTTATTGACTGAGTGCTTCAAAGATTCAGATGTGGTCCGATTTTTTCCCGATAGCTATATCTATATGTATAGAGCGTTAAAAATTCAAGCAATTCACTCATAAACGCAGAAAAAAATAATTTGTTTTAATACTTTTTTGACCTTTTTGCCGCTTTTTACAACAAAGTTGGCTTCTTAGCATTATACGCTGAACTGACTGTAGCCTTTGATTATACATCAGCCAGGAAACCAAATGCCAACCAATTTATATCTCCCCTAGATATTTATAAATATGTTTTAAATTATTATTTAATTACAACATTTAAGTAAGCTTAAGCCAACTAAATAAACGATCAAACACAAGGAAATTTTTCAGTAACTATTGATTGGTAGTCGCTAACTTGTAGGTAATAAGAAATCGACTCTAGCAGCAATGTTGAAAATTGTTACAAGATTTAAAAAACTGGAGACCTTTTAAAACTCTTCCATTCTTTGAAAATGTAAGTCGACAACTGGGCAACAAAGCAGATGGACTGCTTAGTGACAGCATTTAGTACTTACACACCATTAGAAATTACCAGTTTAAAGTTTCCTGCAGACTAACAAAGAAAAATCAATGTTATAGAGTCAGTTTGCAACGAATGTTTTTCTTTTCATCATTTGAGGTCTCCAGCTGTTTGATAACAATCATTAAATCTTATTTTTAGCGCAAACTGTAACACTCTGTAATTTCTTGGTGATGAATTGTTTTCCCCCTACATTCCCTAGAAGCTGTATATCATTTTTAGCTATCATTGTTAAACCTTTCCTTTATTAATGTATTATTGATGACATATTTCTATGTATTACAACCACTTGGCTTAAAACCGTGTATTACTGTAAGATATTAGAATATTTAATCAACATTTTAGTTTACCTAAAACAAATTTTTAAGTCGATTACAATGCATTCTGATTAATGTATCTGCTTATTAAACAACCTGATGATTTTGAACAAGCTTTATGACTTTTCTGTCGAGGTTAAAAATTGCTCCCTTTCGATTTGCCATCGTAATTATATCCAGATCTTTCACAGACTTAATTTCTTTAGCCAGCAAACATTTGAAATTGTCGGTTTGATTTTGCTCAAATACAAGAAGCTATTTTAATTTGCCCAAGAAATTCACTGACGGAGATTAAAATATTTTGCAACTGATTTTTGTTGGAAAGCAGGGAAGCGTGCAGGAAAGTAATCTTGCCTTAAAGTTAATTGGTTTTAGTATCCGACCTTTAAGTATAACCGTTTGATGACAATTTGCTGCTTCAAGTTTTCACTACAGTAATTCCGCTCCCTTTTGGTAAACCGAAAAATGTTATTAACACTTAATAACACAGACGAAGTAACATTAATTTCCATGACAATATTAGACGTAATCTTTTATTTAAATGCTCAAATTAAGCCTAAGTTACAAAAAAGAAAGGTTCTGTTACATCCGTGATAATAAAACGAAAATATACTACAAGGAACTAATCAGTGTACTAGATAAAGCATTTTTTGGTTGCAATAATTATCGAACTTAAAAAATACTTTATTGCAAGTATGTATTTTTTAGAATCAAAAAAGTTCAAGCTATGCGAATTTTTTAAGCCATACATGCCTCCTTTTTGCTTATATGAGGTTTGCTTCATACGAAACTGATTCCGATTGTATTACTGAGCCTGTATAAATCCTAGTTTGTTTTTTTCGAAAAGTTTGAAGAAAAACATTTGAGAAAGAAAAGCTACTTTGGGATACTTTTTGAGTTAATATGCTTTCCATTATGCATATACAGGCATAAAACAGCAAGCAGCTTCGCGTAAATAATGGAAACGCAAAATATAGATATGTCTACTTTTCCGTTACTTTTAATCAGAATAAAATAAACAGATCTGATTGCGTGGTTGTTTCCAATGCTATATTGTGGTGGCAAAACATATGTTATGTTATGGGAAATATGTCACTCGTGCTCATATTTTGCTTAATTTTCGTCTTTTTTCAGTAAAGCTGCTTTTAATAGATCACACTCTTGTGGTCCTAAATGTTAAGGTCACGGTTTAAGAAATGTGGAAAAATTAACTTTCTGAATTTGCGAGTACGACGAAAATTAATTGGAAACCTAAAACAAGAGCCAATCTGATAACAAACACATTGCAGTTATCGTAAATGAAAACGATCACTCTAATGCTCCGTTTTCTGGAGTCTTCGCTTCAAAGCACAATAAAATAAATTGATGTTATTGCCGGATTTTTAAAGAAAATAAACTCTCGCAACGTATCCAACTGTATAATAAAAATTTGTCACATTCAATTATTGCAACCCAACTGATCCAGATTCAGCAAAATTTCCATTTTACTGAAATTGCCACAACCGTTCAAACAGAGTAAAAATATTGGATAAATGTGAAATATACTTCTGGTTTGGTTGGTTGCATACAGGGTGATTCGAAATTGGCGTCATTCCTTTTAAGGGGTGATAGAGGCTCCCTGGAGGATTACGAGAAAAATATTGAAATATTTTTTTTCGAAAATTTCTAGAAGATATTAACAGTTGAAGATCGAATTTCAACTTTCTTATTAAGCATTATTTTGAAATTGTTCCATGTTTAATTGGTAGCATATT
>NW_026017110.1:13761428-13764196 GCF_020466585.1 Dendroctonus ponderosae | reverse complement strand
GAATTTACCGTTTATCCTTGTCTATCTTATTGTCACTCTCTATTTATCCATGGTTACCGGAATTTTAAATAATTACGAAGCAACAGGTATTTGCACAATGTTAATTAGGCAGATTACCTTGAAAAACATTGCTGCCGTATTTCTGATAAAGTTTTTGGCAAATTTCTCAGTTTTTAATAACAATTAATTTCTTTTACTAGTTTTTCTGCACTCCTATAACACCGCCAGACAACACCCCCAGAGGAATGACGCCAATTTGAATCACCCTGTATATAATGATATTTATATTATTGTATATTTTTGCTTGAAGCATCTTATTTATGGACCTCAATAAGGCTTTTCGTAGGGCCTCAGGCTTATAGATAGGTGCATTTAAAGGTGTAAAGACCCACAGGAAACAGACTATCGACCCAATCGGTCTTTAAGATATATTTATAATTTAAATACCCTATTTATATATTGGAGAAGTTAAGGATTTTTATATTTATCTAATCCCTCATTGTGAATTTGTAAAACGTCTATTCTGTTCTTCGTATTCTACAGGACTAGTTTAGTTAGTCTATGTATTGCACGATAAAAGGCTCTGTTATATTTTGAGTATTTCTGTTTTAGCCGGTGTGATTAGCTTATTTGGTTTTTATGTTGAAATAATGTTCACTTCAAACTGGCACGATTTTCTTATTTTCATTATTTTCCTCCTATTATACTTTTCTATACCGATAGACATTTTCAATAAGTTTTATTTTCTTGTGTTTTGTCTTATTGATTTCGATATTTTTCTATGTAAAAGAAAGTAAATGCATAATGTTTTAGAAATACTACTCATGCTCAACTGAATCCTTTTGACCCGTTGGTGATTGTAGTACGCAATTACCAGAAATACACATATTTCATTGTGGAGTGAAGTTTCAGTTTCAAGAAAAGTCGAAGTGCAATTTTCAGAGTTACTAAACAATTATCATAAAATTATTATTTTAAATAATAATTTTTAACAAATTATCAACAAAAAGGTTTGTTTGATAACCCATAACAAATCTATAGTGACGGTATTTTTCACTTAAGTTGTCTAATTGTATTATAGTTATATACGCACTATAACTTATAGTTCTATTGTAAAATGTTCTGTTTTATTTCAAACTTGCGATTTTTCTCCAAGCAATTGTCAATCGTAAAGTATCTCAGAAGCCAAGATGAATTTTAATTAAACTTAAATCAATCATACCCTACAAATAATTATTTACTTTAAACTCAATATATTGGATTTTAACACTAATTGTGAGACTTTCAAACTTTGTTTAAAAGTACTTGGTGCTCTTACTTACTTAAAGTTCAATACGGTAAAATGCGTATTATTCAGTCTTAAGCTTCATTCTATGATCATTTATATTGCCGTTCATATAAATAAATCGGCTGTTATAAACTTTAGCAATGTTTATGTACATTTCTGTAGAAACTTGATTATCTTAAATGGCATTCAAAATCTAGCCAACATTTTTTTATGAAATGAAACACAAATGGAATGTGTTAACAATACTAGACTTAGAATAAATTATATTTTTAACTTCTTACCTTTATTGATCAAAGTTAGACTCACAGCGAGCTTCAAAACTTAATTTTATTTGATCTACTGCAATGTTTCAAAGTTAAATACGGTATGGGTAAAATATGAATGAAAGTCATTTGAAACCTACATTGATATTACAAATGAAAACTTACAAATTAAACAGAAGTTTCGAACAAAACTGTTTTGAACTAATATTGAATAGATTATACGTTTTAGTTTAGCGAAAAGTTTCGGCATTTAAATTAGTGTAATTTATCCCAGAAATGTTTTGACAACTTTATTAAAACCTGCCTATTAATTCCATTTTCATTCGCTGAGCTAGTGTTGTGAAGTATAAGTTTAAACATTAGTGCACCTGTGAGTATATGCATCGTTTACTAACCATTACATATAGAATATATCTCTTACTTGGCTACAATCTGGAAAATTAAGATGAACGAACGTTAACCGTAATACATATATCAATGATATCATCAGACTATCTAGACGGGAAATTAGTCTTCAGATCGCTAACTGGCTGATGAAACAATGATACAAATTTCAGATTCAGGCATCACCAAAAAAGAAGCAAAAGCTAAAGTTGTGATATCAAAAATAATTGTCAATCCAGATTCCATTCAATTAATAAAAAAAAAGTTGTGTTCTAAAACTTCGACAAAATGTCGGTATGAGCCTGTATTTCTTTGGTTTTGGCATGTTACCTGAACAGCATCAAAGGTAACCAACTTAAAAATGTACGATAAAATATTAATTATAATTATTAAAAATAGTTTTTACTAATTAACTATTATTAATTTTCATTAAAAATTATCGAATTAAACAGGGTGATTCAAAATTGGCGTCATTCCTATGGAGGTGTTGTCTGGCGCTGTTATAGGAGTACAGAAAAAATAGTAAAACAAATTAATTGTTATTAAAAACTGGCAAATTTGCAAAAAACTATATCAGAGATACGGCAGCAATGTTTTTCAAGGTAATCTGCCTAGTTAACATTGCGCAAATACCTGTTGCTCCGCAATTATTTACAACTCCGGTAACCATGGAATTATACAGTCACAATAAGATAGACAAGGATAAACAGTCAACTCAACAGGAATCGTTGAATGACGGAACGAACTTTCGAAATGTCAACCTGTTCTCATAACCTCTCTAAATTGGAGTTTATAAATAAACCGTACAACACCAAACATTTGAATGGTTAACT
>NW_026017110.1:13742976-13760971 GCF_020466585.1 Dendroctonus ponderosae | reverse complement strand
TTACTGTAGCATTTCCCCTGAACTAATCGCATATCCGCAAATTCGTGAAAGGAAATTCAAAGTAAGTCACAATTTGACAAATTATTGTTATTATTGACAAGGGCTATCCACCTGTAACTATCTGTTTATGACAAAAAACATCATTGCCGCTGCGCCTTTTCATCAAAAAATTGTAGAGGGTAAGAGGTAAGAGAACTTTTTTGATATCAAAAAGTTTCGTAATTTGAAGCAAAGATCGTAATTTTTCTTTTTGAATGCTTAAGTATTCCAATATGCCACCAATTAAACATGGAACAATTTCAAAATAATGCTTAATAGCAAAGTTGAAATTCGATCTTCAACTGTTAATATCTTCCCCAAGTTATACCCCTTCCCCTGTTATACTCCCCAAGTGCGCCTCCATCACCCCTTAAAAGGAATGACGCCAATTTTGAATCACCCTGTATATAGCTGGTTATATTGCACGCTGTTTAGAGAGAAAACATTTCTGTCAAGGGAAAGTGTAACAAACTTGTCTTCGACCTATCCAAAAGTATCCATTTATAATCTAAGGTTACTTAAAATGATTAAATTTTTTAATACAAAACAGTTACCCAACGAATATTTGAAATACAAATTACATTGCAGATGCATGCAAAATTTAATTTGCCGAATTATTATACAAATTATATTAAATTTCAAGTTATATAGAAGCTTCTGAATTTTGGCATGTGCAACACAACAAATTTCAAAGTGCTGTCGAAGAAGTGGAAGTTAAGTTGTATCTATTTAATAGACTTCAAGATGGAACAATAAATCTTTGTTCAAAGTTAAAAACGTCCCGAAAATCCGAAAAACGAGCACTTAATTGTCTCGCTGAATTTGAATTGTTGTGCCAAAAGCGCGGTACGTTTCTATAAAAATGCGACAGTTTAAATGAATAATATCAAGTAGGTAAGGGGTTTAGCGACTTTTCTGGAAAATCTGCAAGAATGAGATTAATGCGACATTTAAAAAAACTTACCATTTCAGGCAGCTGTCATATTTGGGCCGAATTAGTAACATGAACACCACAGAAAATATCAGCGTTTTGTCAATTTTTATTTGCCTTTTCCTTAATATTTTAAAGCGATTATAAAGAAAAAACGGGCTCGATTTTTATCAAATGATTTAAAATATTTTATATATAAATAGGGTTTATTTCGCTAAATCCCACTAAAATTTCGAATTTCCTAAAAATCTGAATGCAGTGTTTTACAGGTAGTTAAACCGATAATTCTCGATTAGAGTTTTGATGGTTCATTTTGGAATTAGTGTCGGAAATAAAATTTCCGCTATATACGGTTGTGAATAAGCTATGATTAGCCATACTCAGGCGTATGTGTTATAAAAGTGCAAGGTTAATAGGTTGGTTTCGAAGTTAATTTACATTAACTGAGATATACACACAGACTAAAAATTATGCACATGTTAATTGATATATTAATTGCCACAATAATATGCCAGTGCTTAAGGTAAAATTTAATCCTGATGATGATGATGATGGGGATGGTGGAAATAATAATCATGTATGTATAAAACAGACCGTAGACTGAAAACGTTCTAAAAAAATGATCTGCAGAATTCGTTTGATAATTTATACCGAGTGTCGCAATAAGGATGGTAAGCGGCTGTATCTTGGAAAGTATTTGTTGTAGAGGGTTCGGGAAAAAAAATTTATAACAAACTTGAAAACAATTTACTGGAAATGATTTCGAAGTTTCTTAGATGACCGCTATCTGGCGTCATTGCAAACGGTATTTTTAAAAGTCGATTTTATTCAGAAATTGTCCAGATAAACGAAACATCTAGTAAGTTTAGTCAAAAGATCGTAAAAAACCGTACTACTTTCCTTATAAACTTTTTTCCTAATTTGTCAAATAAAGGGTGGGCAGAGAAATGCAAAGAAACTGTAACTGTAACTCCGACACGGCTTTACCAATTTTAAGTTTTTACTATCAATTAAAAGAGCAGTTAAAACTCTACGATATGTGATATGAAAACAATCTTAATAATTTTCGAAAGATCTACTGTTCAAAAAAATAATTTGTTTTAATTTTTCACAAAAATTTCAGATGCTACCATCAAGTTATTTTACACGCATTCGAAAGCACAGGAAAAAATGAATCAAGCCGCAAAATTTTTAGATGCGGTCAAAATTTTTTACGAATATTTCATACGAATAATTTTTTTTTAACAGCGTATCTTTCAAAAATGATTAAGATTGTTTTCATATCACATATCGAGTGAGTTTTATTGCTCTCAATTGATAGTACAAACTTTGAAATCGGTAAAGCCGTGTCGGAGTTAGAGTTACAGTTTCTTTGCATTTCTCCCCCAACTTTTTATTTGACAAATTAGGAAGAAAGTTCATAGGAAACGTAGTACGGATTTTTATGAGCTTTTGACTAAACTTACTAGATATTTTACTTACCGGGACAATTTCTGTATAAAATCGACTTTTTAAAACACCGTTTGCAATTACACCATCTAGCAGTGATCTGAGAAATGTTAAAATAATTTCCAGTAAACTGTTTTCTTCAAGTTTATTATCAAATTTTTTCACCTAACACTACAACAAATACATTCCAAGATACAGCCGCTTACCATCCTTATTGTGACATCCGGTATTGTGATTTTAAAGTAGTTTGAAAATATCGGCTTTCAGTGAGGTCACTGTAGATGCAGATATGGAATTGCAACAGATACGGTAGTATAAGAAAGAATTAAAATCCACTGATCTATTCTCCTTTTTCATATATCATTTTTTCTAGTCTGTTCGACGACTTCTAACGATCGATCGTTTTTCATTTTTTGTTTCCATATATTTGGCACCACATAAGAAGATTTCGGGAAACTTATAAAACGCTTTCGGAAAGCTTACAAATGTTACTAAAGTATTGAGAAACGTCTAAAAATTCCTTCAGTGATTAATGATAAAGCGATTTAAATTTCAATTAATAGAGTCGCCTTGGCAATAACAAAAGTTGTTTGAGAACATTTTGCTAGGTATTTACATGATACGTATGACAGAAACATTTCGGATGTAGCTACACTCTCTGTTCTGTCTATTATATTATTCGAGTATGATCCATTTCAGGATAAACTCCTTTGTTACAAAAAAATTAAGTCCTATTCTTGGAGCATATGTATATCAGAGAGCTTTCAAGTGAATTCAACGGAAAATATTTAAGGAATGAAGCATACCAGGTCTGGCAGGCCGATCAGTATGGCTGGGCCCGTTGCCATCTATCTATCTGTTCCCAGTGAGCGTAAATAAGCTAGCTGTTTTCGGAACTTTTGTGGAGTTTTCCGTAAATAACCAGCATATCGTGATATCCACATACATGCTATATTTTTGGTTATTAACATTGTAGATTGAAAGCAGCTTCCTACGCACAAGTTTCACCAATTTTAAACATATAGTGCCGTTTAAGCATTTCAATAGAATTATAACGAATACTCAGTATATTTATTAATAGAAATGTTTTTAATATCTTGGTTATTTCAAAAAGGCCACATTTTGGGTTCGTCATTTGCAGAATTATTTTATTTCGATTGCTTGGTAAAGTTGCAAATGGTGAATGCTCAAAAATATGCATTATTCAACGTTGGAAAATATCCAACGCAGAGTAACATCCATTTGATTTGTGGATCAAACAAGAAATCTCAAGCAAGAATTTATGGCTAATAAACCATGTAAGAGTAAAACTTGTAAAACTTTGTAAGAGATTTAATATTTTATCCCAGATCCGGTATAATGTTTTCGCTTAGTTATTATAGTTAACAAAATTAGTGGCAGTGGCAATATTAGCTAGTTCCTAATTCAGTTTAGATAGAGTTGTCATTGAGTAAAACGAGTATAAACAAACGGAATAAGGCAAGTACAAGAAAATGATGTGAGTCTTAAAAAATATTATTCATGTCTTTTGTTAGCATGTTTTGTATACCCCAACGATTAGATTATACATGTTTATTGAAATTGATGTTACAGCAGACACGCATTTAGATGTATTAAATGTTCAAGTACATATGTATTTGATTCAATTCATAAAATATTTAACTTATAGATAAAAAATTGTTAAATCCGAAACATGACTTTGTTAAATTTATCGTTCAACTTTTGGTAATTTGATTGAACACTCATTCTAAATTTAAAAACCATTGATTTAAAATTGCCCCTTCTTTAAGAAAAAAAATTTCAAAAACTGGTTTTAAGAAGTATTTATCTGCGTATCTCGTGTGGATACAAGAAAAGCTAATTATCTTTTTTTTTAACAGTTTTTTGTTTTAAAGGTTTTTAACAGTTTTTTGTAAGAAAATAGGTGATTCTAAATGTATTATACTTCAAATTTGAGTAAATTAAGTAAAACTATTACCGCATATGATTCAATGTTGTAAATATCAAAAATTCCCTTCACCTGCAAGATGTTAAAAAAAAGAGAGTAAAGTCAGTTAACTTGCAAAGTGGCTCTATTTGCAATCTTTGAAACACAACCAGTAACTAAATGGTCAACCTCTCTGGCATTAATTCAAATATACCAACTGCACGCCAAATAACCTATATAAAAAAAACCCAGCGCAGAGTGAGAGTTTTTCTGCTGAAAAGTTTTAGTTGAATTGAAATATATTATGCTAAACACATTTCAATTTTATTTACAAAATCTCCCCTCGCTAAAATTTATTAACTCCTGGACCTGGTTTAGCGAAATTACCGAAAAGACCTGCTTGAAATAGATTTATGCGAAACATTAAGAAAGCTCAACGTTTTGTGGCACAATAATTTATTTACATTTTATTCGCTGTTCCGGACGAACAGACAAAAAAACAGTTCGTTAATAAATAATCAGATATTCAAAACAATTTGAGCATCAATAGATCCAATCGAATTTAATGAAATCTTATCCGGTCCATYCATAGAGAGAGTTTCCGGTTCTCAATGYCTCAATTGGACCGGGCGCGTCCAAAAGGATGAAACAAGTAAAAAACAATTATATGCACTACATGTAATAGCGGAGTGAACACAATATCTCGATTGAAAATTGGAACGTATTAGAAAAGATAAAATATATCCTCCCATTACCAGATCTAAAATTAGCTCATTGGGCTATAGACATTCTAAGAATTCAATGACTTGAATAACTTGACATAACTTCAGAACAGTTCCCAAACTCCCACGATGCTGAATTCGTACTATTCGTACTAATTCATGTCCGTCGGATTGCTACTTGCCTTTCTATCTATATCATCCATATTTCTGTTGGCTAGTGATTCTACACTGGCAAACAGATTCACATTTACATTTTTCTATAGATGCGTGCCTCGCAAAAATAAGAAATTACCCAAACTAATCTCACCCTTTCATTGGAACTCAACAAGATGTTAGTCTGCATACTGCTTCAACTTACTTTCAATAATTTGAGAGCAATTAATATCCAGCGGAAGCAACACAATACCGCAAATATCGATAGTAGACCAAAAATATTCCACACTTAAGAGGCTTATTTTCGTTGAAGGCATGATATACCAGATATTTCCGCAACTCATATAATCCTATATAACTCTCCTAATTTTGGGAGAACTCTTGTTGAAGAGCCTGCATTCGCAGAAGCAACGAGATATAATTAACTTAAAATGTCTTAAGAGAAGACAAGTGAACAGTAAACAAAATTTTAAGAGGATTAAAGATGTTTGCCTATTTATGATAACGTATAAGTGAACATATATTTTCTTATTGAATTTTGGAAATTAAAGTGTTATCATCAGTGGGATTAAAAAATTCTAGGGAAACAGGGGTAGCGTCCTTACTTTAAACCTTTGGAAACCACAAAATCGGCCTCAAAGTTGTGGGGCACAGTTAATAACTCTTCAGAGACTTAAATTATTATGATTTAATATGTCTTGAGGGTCCTGAAACAAAGACTTTAAGCCAGTTGCGCTTAATATTGAGCTTTTGGATGCCTTCGATTGAGATATTTATTTAAAATGGAAATTCCACAATAAAAGCGACAAAAGTAATTTAAATAACTATAGTAAATCGTAACATTGCCCTTTATGTTGGGACGGCAAAATATAATAAGTGAATTGCACGTTTGTTTTGGGTAGAAGACAATGTGCTAAGTAGTAACCAGTATATAATTGAACTTGTTGGGTTAAGTAAAGTATACAATTTGATTAGTAATTAATTATTATTAATGTCTCTATACTTTTCCATTGATCATGAATTTTAATACTACTTATTAACATAAATTGATGGCCATATTCAAAATTAGAGAAAAATTTTAATAGTTTGCCTTGAGGGCAAAAAATTGAAATGTTCAGAAAAAACTATTTCAAAACAGCTATGAATTCCTGTTCTAAGTTCTTCAGAAAACATTATTAAAAGAAATTAATGCCCGGAAGTGTGCTCACACTTTGATGCTCATTGAAAATTTAATTCGATCTTATTAGTGTAAAGCGATTATTTTAGAAGGTCCATAACACAGATTTTCCTGCTTTCCAATCGACGTAATATATACGATAAAGATCGGAGGTATCAGGGGATATTTTCCAGAATAATTCTGAACATAAAAATTGTACCAGAGATCCGTTTTGTCGCAAAATATTATCATAACAAACGTGTTGACGTCAGTAAAGCGAGCAATCGCATTTGCTGTTCACACGAAAATGCATCCCAGAATCAATTCTTCATTATGGCAAAATGGCTTATCGGAATTAAAGCTTTCTTTTCGTATTCGATATTTCTCACAAACTACACAAATTCGGAATTTTATTTTGACCGACTTCTTGGATGGTAAAAAACGCTAATTTGAATCTACTTATTAATTTTTATTTATTTCTATTTCTTTTTATTACGACTGAACCCTTTACACAATTTCATATTTTGATATGTTTTTAAAATTCTATAAGCAGAATCGCCGGATGCTTTCTTTTGAATTTTACTACTCGATCCAGTTTCATCAAAAATTCTACTTCTAAGTCCGCCATATTTTGGTTTCTCCAAGGCTCGCAAACGAACATTCTGTTAAACTAGATATAATCATAATTATGTAATTTCTGTAGATATTAAATTGCTATGAAATTAATTTGCAAACATTTTTGCAGCAGGGTCCAATTTTCAAAAATTAACTAAATTGTTTCTGACTCAAATCAAAGACTACCAAACGTTACAAAATATCAGAAACATAACAATGCATATCATATAAATATCAGTAAACTAGAACTGTATGGAGGTTCCTTAAGTATAGGTTTTGTCACTATGTTGCTAAACAGTAAACATTTTAAAATTGATCTTGGGTTTAAAAGTGTATGTTTTGTTAGGGAGGGAAGGCCGGCAGCTGGTGTGTACACACTGAAGAAAATTTAATCTAACGAGATATTTTTTTGTAATAAAGTGTGTATGATTTAATTCAACCCTTGAATATTAATTATGGCCAAGCGCTTTCGACAGGTATGTACAGGGTTATTGACTCAACTTTGACCACCCCGTTTTTGCATCTAATTTGAAATTTAGAGAAAAATGCCAAATAAAAAAGTTGTAGATATTAAGGTCTAGTTTATTTTAAGATAATACGAATTGATACAGGGTGTCTCAAATTCAAGTGGCAGACCAGACTTACCTTTTTTTTCAAATGGAATGCCGCACTTTTTATTGCATATTCCAGATATTCGTAAAATTCTAGGCCTATTTGATATAAACGTTCTATATTGATTCTCAATTGTTTTTGAGTTAATAACCAATATTGATTGAATTTTGGCCAGCCCACTTTAACATCTAATTTGAAATTTAGAGAAAAATTTTAAATACAAAAGATGTAGATATTAACGTTTTAGTTTATTGGAAGATAATGCCAATTGATACAGGGTGTCTCAAACTCAAGTGGCGGTACAAACTTTCATTTTTTTTAATGGAATCGCGCACTTTTTATTTCATATTCGAACTATACCATAAGGTTTCAAACCTGTCAGTCTTGGTCAGTTGAGTTTAGCTTGAAATGGTAGATACAAAAGCTTTCCATTTAAATGACTATTGACCAAACAAGTCGTCAAAAAACTGACTTAATTAAAATGTTATAATAAAAAAATACTTTTTACTAAAAGTCAATGTTTCTGCATTTTGGGGATTCCTCGCAAATCCTAAGCTAATAAATTCGAAAATTAGCCATTGTTAACATGTTGCTTAATTATTATCGATATGTTGTACTTATATATTTGATCAGCGCTCGCACAGGCAAAACTCACATGGAAATAAAATTGAGAATAATATAAGTTTATGGTACTGCATGTAGATTTACGGAAATCTAGTTATAGTCGAAATACGAAAGAGAACAAAAACATTTAAGGTGAGCGATTAGAGGCGCAAGGAAACCAAGCCTTATTTAAATTCATGGGATGACGACCAATCTATTTATGGGGAAAATTGATATTTAATCAATTGGAAATTTCCTCAGACCATGCTGAATTGGCAATTTGAAAACACGTCTGCCGTCTTAGGTGAAATTACTATTTTGCTTCGAAATAATTTAATAGTTCTTGAAGAAATTGAGTAAAAACCTATTTTGGGGCATATTTTGAGAACTGTTAGAGGTGGAAACTGAAGCCGTAACACTATATACAGGGTGACCAATAAATTTGCGAAACTCTAATGCTTGAATCAGAAAATATTAATCATATGCCTTTCAGCCACTATCTAAATATAGGGTGTCCAAGTTAAGGATGGTTTGCGTAGGAATCTCCGAAACCGTAAGAAATACGTAAGTCAGATAAATAAGGAAAAAGTTGGGCAATCAGGGGGCCATATACATGGCTTTCATAGAAAACAGGAATTTATTTTAATTTTTGAGATATTTAGATAAAAGTGATTTGTCCAATTTACGTTTTTTTTTTAATTTTTTTAAGTTATTTCAAATTACACCAAAAACAAAAAAATACTTTCTTATGGCACCGTTTCGGGCTCTACAAGATGGTGTCTATGAAAATTTATTACATCGTTTCGTTTAGTTGAAACCATCATCAACTTTTGTTTTTCATATGGACCGAAAAAAGTACATAACGTATTAGACAGCTTTTTTTATAGCGAATTCAACGATCTATAACATACTATGATTTGTTACGATTTTTAAGTAAAAAAACTTGTTTTTTGAAAACGCTATGTATATGATCCCCTAATTGCGCAACAATTTCCTAATTTAATTGACTTCGTATCTCTTACGGTTTCGGAAATCCCCATCCTTATCTTGGACACACCCTGCATTTAAATAGCGGCTAAAATGCATATGATTAGTATTCTCTGAATTGAACATAAAAGTTTTGCAAATTTTATTTACAAATGCTAAATAAATAACACTGATATCCTGAAAAATAGAATAAAGCATTTTACCAGCGAAAAATCAAACCAAATTACAAGGAAATTTGAGCAATAAACGATTAAATAACAGCTTTGTTTCGAACTACCGAGAGCCAAATTTCAATGACCCTTCTGATTATATCATTGATTTCTGAAGCCTTTAGACAGCAAAAAACTGAAAGTTTCCAGACTGTTGATAAAAATGTAAAGCCAAGGCGAGAGTACACAGCCAACGAATCAGCTTGATATATAAAGTGTCTCTGCTTTGGTTCACACAACTTTTATTAGTGTTGCTGAGAATAGTCTCGATGGAAAAATGGTTATCAATTATATAAATTGCTTCTAATTGAGTAGATTAACACTTTTGGTCATGTTTTACTAAAGTTACTGACTCGCAATACAAACGTTCCTTTCGAAATGAACGCTTAAACGAATTACGAAAAACTGTTATTACTAATGGGTTTCCAGATTCCTCTTTAAATGTCTATTCGATATTGTGCAAACGTTTTAAATATTTATGTTACCGTTATTTAAAATAGTGAATTATCTCTCAAAAGTTCTCAGCTACAGCTACGTTAACACAAGGTATTTCGACATAATTTAATAACATATGACAGGCTTATCATATAAACTCGGTTGCTCAGCGAAAAGTTAATCTATATAGTATCATCTAACGTGAAAAGAAAAGCAAAATCTTGGCTCATGTTTCCGGCTCCCCAATCTCATCATTAGTTACGGACAATAAATCAAGCCAGGAGATCCCTATAGGTCACCAGAGCTTATTTATTATTCTTTTATTGAAAAGTGATTAATCATTTTTGCTTGTCTGACATAGAAATCGATCGTTGTAATTTTATTTATATTTTAAGCAACACACATATACTATGTTCTGTAGCCTTTTGGCTGCTGATATTTACATTTTCAATACAGTTTGTGCAAACAACAGATTTGAACTTACTTAAACAGGAATTACAATACATATGATATGCATTGGCAATAAAATGACGTTAGAAAGCATTTAGTAAATGATATGTGAAAATAAATAAATTTTAGTAAACGAGGAGTGTACTTTGGGTTATAAAACCCTGAGGATTTTTGATTTGATTTTTATTGTTTAATGGTTTTACAAGTTTTTCATTACATTATTCTTACAATTGGTTATGAATATAAGTTACATGTGCTCGATTTCACTTGTCACTTCTGTCTTTTAAAAACTGTCTTAAATTCGCCAAGCGTCCCAATGTGGCAACGTTGAGAGGCGCGAACAAGGAGATATTTGCAACAAACTAAACCATAAATTTGGTAATTGTCTGATTGAATCATGCAGACCAACACCGCTTGAACCACCACCACAAATTGAACATTTTCTGATTATCCCACAGATAATAACATATATAAAATGCAGAATCTGCTATGTGGCCGTCCTTTCAATACAATCAAAATCGATGGCAGGAATATTCAAAGAAATTATTAAGTTTTCTGATTATGTTCCTCAAATATTGACGCGAATATCTCGATATTATCAATTTCAGGACAATTTTTCTTTCAAAATATTTCTAATCTGAATAATGCTCCTACACGAACACAGCTTCTATTTAATTGGGAAAGTTTTCGATTGAGGCTGCAAATTACAGCTCCGAATTTTAAAACGACTGAAATTTCTTTCGGCACGGTTATCGGATTCGTTCAGGTAATGGCCTGAAAATTTAGCACTGGAGAATTGTTTTTGTTCTATATTACCTCGATATCGACTCATTATTTTAGGGAGTATTTTCTGAAAGGCTCTGACTGAAATGAGATCTTCCTGTTCATCACGCCCCCATTAATTTATTTTTCGGGAAAACTATTGTTTACTATAAGACAATTTGTTTTACTTGGATTTCCGGTCAACTTTCTTAAGATTCGGATATTATCGTAAATTATTATTACATTATGACACTCATCAAAATTGTTTTTTAAAGATTTTGTTTGTTGCATCAGTTTTTTTAATAAAAATATTAAAATGAAATTATAAGTTACACGAAAAAAATCAAAGTTAATGTGATAATTTATGTATGTATTATGTTTTCAACGTTTTATATGTGTACGAGCAAGACACATGCCTTAACTTTTACTAACATATTTCAGCAAGTTACCGTTGTCACACAAAACATATTAAAACAAATTTGTACGTACTTTATACGTCATTCCAATGATAATGATGTCCCAGCAACAAAAATTTGTTTCATTTCAAAAAATATTTTTGATTAATATTTATCAAATTTTAGTGCTAATAATTTGATGTTAATTTTTTTCTTCGCTGCCTAAATACTACATTCAACCATTCCAGATTTTAAGTCGAAGTCAGCCCGCATGATAAGTGTGTTTTTAACACACAATCTATATAACTTTCGAAACTAGAACATAAACATTTCCACATATATATAAACATTGAAGTTTTACAATTACACAATTCTTACTTTTGTAAAATTCTAGTTGAGCTTCGCAAATTACAAGAAAACATAAAGGGTCATCGTGAGCAAATATTTTTCACGACAATGAGTCCGCAGTTGCCTAGTTTTCCCGTCTTAATGGATTCTTAAGTAGGAATTGTTGTCTTTGTGTTCGTAACTAGAAAAGGTATAATGTATGTGTGTATAAGGTTTCAAGTATTTTCTGAAAGGATTAGCCCGCTCTGCTTTTATGAGAAAAGACGTAAGGTGCCCTTGCGTGCAACTTTGTTAGGGACAATTGGGTTTAGGGACAAACAAATTGGTTAATGAGGAAATATATTCATGGAGCATCATACCCAAAGTGTTTCCTAACCCCGCTAAGTTGCTATTAAAATTGGCTGATGCTTTTAAAGATTTTGCTGCGTTTAAATAGGAATTATACCAAAAGGACAAACCTTCAAAGTTCACTGCTCCACTATGACATCTGATTTTTTTATATTGAATGTAGGATGAAAATTTTCTTATTACCTATCATAAAAATTACAAATAAGAAATTTAACTACATAGAAACAAAGCTATACCGGTTCAAATCTTCCAAATTAAAACGAGTACTTGTTTGAATTTTGCCTTAATTAAAATTGCAACAAGTAGTAATTTGAAAATGTCAATATCTTAAAAAAGATCAGGCCGGGGAAACACAGTATATCTTCCAAATACTGGCGTACATTTCTGTTGTAATGTGTTGGACAAACATCAAGCTGGAATAGTTTCCAAAATTCCAAGAATCTTTCTCCGTTACTTGATTGCTAAAAAAGATGTGTTAAAATTATGATACACAATACGTTCAAACTCTAGCGATTTTATGTTGTTTTTATCGCATACCGTGTGAGTACACAATGATTTAGGTTGCGACAAGCTACTCGATCATTTTTCTTGTTAACCGATTTGATTTTCGAGGACAAACCAATAGGTCAACACGAAATACCATTAGGACCTCGTCCAGGACTAAATTGAGGCAGCTGTGTGTTTGAGCAAAACTAAAATAACTAAAGGCATAAGGAAAATGTAAACATTTTGAAAATTAGGGCTTTTTCTAGCTTTCAATTCGTTTTGAACAACATAGATTGTTACTAAGTAGAAAAAACTCGAAATATCAATTTTTGTAAACAATCTCTTTGATAGATCATGTTTCTGAATACGGTTTTCGTCACGGTTTCAATAGTTTAATGCTGTATAAGGGTGCGATAAAAAAATATGTACTGTTCTATTCAACTTTTATCCAAAAATGTGTAATTTTCTCCGGCTTAACTTCTCCTGGATTTGAAGAAACCTGGAGCGGTTTTGATAAAGTACCACATCAGCTGAAAACCCACTTAACCGAATGGGTCAATCGGTTATTGAAGGAAATTGAAGTTGTGTGCTCTCTTAGTAGGACAAATAGGTACTAAAAATGTCATAAGGCAAAACCCACTCAAGTTATCACTCCACTACCATTTCAGAACTGGTGTTTCTAAAAGTTCAGGCCATAAAACCATGTTGCGAACAATTTAATTTGGGTTAGTTAATTTTTTCCCGTGCTTCTATACCTTTATCTGAACACCCTTCACATACTTCAGCTTAAAAAAGTCAATTATACACTTTTCGATTCAGGCAAGCTATCTTGGATACCTTTTGGTTTAGGCCGAATATAGGCTGGTATATCTGCATGTCATATTAAAGTCAATAGAATCAGCAAATTCTTCAAAAACCTTACTATTAATTTACGTATGATGCCAAATACACCCTGGGTGAGAAAATATTTTTTCGCTCTCAAGAACAAATCGCCTTTACAATAGTAAACCAGGTGCTGTTTCACCAGTAATTAGTATTGTGAGATAGCAGTTCCCGTTTTTAAATTTTTAATGCCTTTATATGCCAGCGGCAAATTTTGCTCTTCTGATTTATCGAGAGTTTGGTGGGATTTAAATAGCAATAATTGATTACTGTCGGCAACTGGAGAGTGACGGATTGCGGTTGTTAATTGAAAACCCCGGAGAATTCAAATGATCGACGGTTGAAACATGGCGAACATTATCAAGAGTAATAGACCAGCTTCTTTAGCTTGAATAATGGCATTAAGCGCCAGCCTGTCTAAACTTAAGTCTAATTGATAATTTGGTTTCAGTACTTAAAGGTGCAGACATGTTAAGTTGCTAATGTACTGTAAAATTGGTGTCAAATTATACCTTTGGCAACCCGGGTGAATGCAACCAAATCAGTAAAATCTTTACTTTATGAGCTACCATTAATTATGATCTGATAACCCTTGATATTGCCCTGATAACGGCAAACATATATCTGAAACGTTAGCCCACCAAAATTGTAGTCGACAGTAAAGTGTTTGTATGTTCGTGTTCATATGCATAGAAAAGATAGAGAAGGTAGCCAAATGTGATTCGGTGATAAAAGCAGCACAATTTGCGAAAATGAAAATTGCTGCAGAAAGATGCATATTTCCAGAATGAGGAAAGTTTTTGACAAATAAAGAATAAATATTGCGAGGCTGTGAAAAAAATTAAATAAAACTACTGAAACGCTAATTACAAAATTTTAATGTATGCTGAAATAAACATTACTTCAAACTGGTAAGAAGTTGAATGAATAGTTCTGCGAATTTTTTCATTTGATTTTATTTTATGCTGAGGTTTGAGCGTAGATACCGAGTATTTCCTCAATGTTTTGACGTTTCAAAGCTATTCACCTCAGACTTTGGAAATCAAATTAAGGTTCAGTTCTCGTGCCCATAGTGAATGTTTTCAGATTGTTATAGGATTGACAGAAACACTAACCTCGAACGCTTTTTGTGGTTTGTAAGTTTTTGCCAGTAAAAGCGAGGACAGCCATAAGTTAGTTTGGTGATAAAGTAGTAAGCCATAATCGCATAACAAGAAGAAGGAGCTCGTGCCCCTTTTTTGCTCCCGTTCTTACCAATGAGCACTGAACGGGATATCTGATGCGCTTTAAATTTCATATATCTCCGTTTTAGATTCTACCCAATTTAGTAGTATTAAAAGATGGAATTGGGTCCTCCATTTCAAAAATTGTTGCCACTTTTTTCGTTTTCTTCGTTTCAATTATTCCACTTTATTTTTTGTTAATTTTGACTAGTTTGAGTTACGTTGGTTCAGTTCATTAGCACACATTTTTAACATATGGTTTGTTAGCAAGACAAAAAAAGGAAAATGCGTTCAAGTACAAATCTATGCTTTTTTTAGTTAGATCTGCTCAAATTGACTCACAGAATTTGAGGACAAATTACTCTAAAACCAATTTCTGCCAAACAATTCAACGAAAATTCGAAAGAAATGAAAATTGTGATTGTGCCGCTTTCATTAGATGACCGCCGATTTTCTACAAAAATCAGTAAACTCGTTCTTTTTTCTGAATGTCCTTCCAATCATTTCACCAGGGGCCCGTGTAAATTTACACTTGAAGCAGAAAGTATGTACGTAATGTTACAAATAGGCCATACTTTGCGGGCGCTGTTACCCGTCCTCGATAAAACTGTAACTAAACGCATAACCTATCATTTTAAGCAAATGAGTATACAGTTTCACATATTGGTTGGTAAGATTAATGTAATTTTACGTTGGGCGCAGTTATTATTTATTTTTAGGCGCTTGCTTGTTATAATTATTTTCACCACAGTACACCTGATTTTCTAGTGTGAAAGTCACACGTTTTAAGTATGTTACAGATTTTGAGGTTACATATTTAATGCAAATAGTGGCAGAAAATTTTAAAAATAGTAAAACACCGTTACTTTTCAAGACAATGAAAACTATTTTTAAGTAAACTGAAAACCAAAAAAGGAGCAAAACACCAACTTACCATCAATAACTGGTTTTGTAACAGGAGGTTGTTTCTAAGTTGTGCCTAATATATATTTTAAATATTTTACAATTTTTTTCCATTCCAAATAATTTAACCCCCGGTTAAATTGTAAATTTTACTATATTTACCCAGAATTATGCCGTCCAAATGAGCGGAATACTGACTATCACTAGCTAACCTATGTTTTGGAGTTTAAGTATTAATAACAATTTGCGTACATTTAACGATGTTTACCTTCTATTCAGGGTCCCAATTATAGAAACCAGGGAACGGGGTTCCCTTGCGAAACGAAAGTGTATTTTGTAGTATCGTAGGACTATAAGAGAAGGCTGGGGAAGGGAGTGATCATATCAGCGATGTGATCGTTCCAGTTCTCTTGAACTCGAGAATTGCGGATCCTGGAGAAGATTTCCATTATCCACATGATTTAAATTAACATTTTTGTATCCATTTCAATTCGGTGTTCATGTAATAAAGGATCTGGTCTTGAAGAGCCCTCTACGATGCATTCAAACGAATGACGTCAATTGCGGTCAAATGCAGAAGAAATTACACAGGTACTCATCTAATGATTATTTATTAAGGGCAATTATGGCTTTAATAAAGCTCATCCAAAAGCTCCCCCTTTGTTATCCAAGTATACAATGCGGATAATATATCTTCCCTATTCATCGCACAACAATATTATGCAACCGCCAGTGATACATGGAGCCCGCTATTTACTCTGACAACACCATCGAAATATAATATTCAAATATTTGATATGTGGAAGTATCGTAATAAAGTAACACGATTCGGGTTACATATGCTACATAACATTATTATTATTATTATCATCGGATTATAAAACTCGGCTCTATTAGGACTAGCAAATATCCTTCATTAATTCTGCTTTAATAAGCATTTGCTTTATAATCCCAGCGTGGTATTGGTCAACGTATGTAATGATCTTATGTAGAAATCTGAAATGTGAATTTGAGTGTCTTTTAAGTGTTTGTAATAGTTAAGAGTGTTCTTAGGAGTCCGCTTTGTGCTGGTCCAAGTGAGATGGGTATGGGTGCAAACACTCCTGTTCTTTAAAAAATTAATTTAAGTTGGAGTAGTATCAAGTTTTTGTGTGAGCATTTAGAATAGAAAGCTATTTGGACGCCAACACAGCACTTAATTCTGATAATAAGTTAATTCTAAGTTTGCCATGAAAATAGTGTTTGCCTGATTTACGTGAATGGTGCGAAATAGCCGTGAAATAATGTTGCAATTTGTATAAATGGTTGAAGCGAAATGCATCTTTGAGACATAAGTACCTATAATGATTTTTTTTTATAGAATATTCTAATAGAATAATATATTATAATAAAACGCAATTGTGAACTCCCGGTTCACATAATTTAAAGTATTTTGAACTGCGTCCTGAAATATATTCTCTGAGAATATGTTAAAATGAAATTGGAAGCAAAATGCAGCCTTAATTTACATATTTTCTGACCGCTACGTTATTCGTCAGTTGATCTTCTACCCTGGTATGCCTAGTTTGCTTCGGCTGCAAAAAGTTTTAAGTTCTTCAAAAAGTACTTTATCTGAGACTGAGAAAGTCGGTGAAACCGATTAGCAATTTTGGTCGTTCGTGCGTGTTAAACTAATCATATATTTTTCCTCTAGTTATTTTTCCCATTTTATACTTTCGCCATACATATTCTCTTGCTTCTTTAAAAAGTTTTGAAATATTTTTTTTTTATTTATTGCCGTCTTGTACCGTGAATCATTTCAGCTTCGCTTTCTGCATTAGATTTTTAATAGTATATGTAGTATATATATAAGGTTCTGTATTGCTTCTGTTGCTTCCAGTTCGTATTCTTAAATTTATTATTTTATGCATGGGCAATAATTTTTGATTATCGTAACTGCTAGCTAGCTAAAGCAGTAACTAATTTATTGTTTTATTCACCGCACAAATTTTTCTTTTGGTTCTAAAATCTATCTGCAAAAGTGCCCCTGCAAACGTCCAGAAAGAAGGGTTTGACAAAATGAATTAGTTATGCCAAACGCCACGCAACATTATTGCTAGCGTTTGTGACGTATTCAATAAGTTAAATAAAATCTAAAAATCTGTAAAATGACATCAGAAGATTTTAATGAAAAATAGCCTCTGATAAATTATAAGTTAACAACTATTTAATGATTTGATGATCTCAATTATTAACTTACTGGGACCCTTATGAACTAGTCATATTTATATATATAATATAAATAATCTTTATTTCCTACGGAAAAAGGCTATCGACCCAATCGGTCTTTCTGCCCTTGTTTAGTACATATGTCTTAGCCT
>NW_026017110.1:13738856-13741977 GCF_020466585.1 Dendroctonus ponderosae | reverse complement strand
CTACACCACTTTTCCTTGTTTCCGGAATTTTGTTATTTATGATGCAGTTGTTCATGTCAGAAAGGATGAGTTTGTGGGTTTCTTGGGTTAAGCTTTTCAGCTTTTCTTATGAACTAGTCATATTTGTTATTGAACATTTTGTCATTTTCAACTTGATTATAGTCACGTTTGCAATAAAATTAAATTCGGCTAACGTTATACTTTCAAATGTACACTGCCAATGTACCAGCACCAACGTCACATGAAACAATAACAAAACTATTTAAATAAAAAAATGTTTTAGTTTTAGTTTAAAAATGTTTTAATTTTCAGCAAAATACGCTTACGTATCAACTGCTCGGTAAATGTAAAAAGAACAAAGAGCTGTTCTGTGTCTCCGAACAACCGTTTGCCTGGTGGCAAAAACTTTGTTGAAAACTGGGCATTTTAATTTGACATCGTGAAAGTTTTAAGTCATTTATAAAGTGCTATTTGCAGTTTCCCTTAAAGCTTACGTAAATAGCGGAACTAAAATTCGCAATTAATACCGTTCGTAAAATGCATTTTGAAAGCGCACAAAATACTCACTGTTTAAATGTACAGCTAATGACAAATTCTCTTTTCAAATAAATAGTGTAATATGCAAATACTACTACGGAAATCCTACTGGCAGATAATAAAAAGTGCCAGGTGGCACAAACTCCAAACCGACGTGCATGCGAAAAACATTCTCATTTTTCAACATGATCGTTTATAAAGCTAAACATGTCTGGTAGATGTGATGAAAAATGGCCATATTTTTAGATAAAACACCGTAAAATGTACTGTAAATCTCATATTTGCCCATGAAAAGACAATGTTTCTGGCTGATCGCTTTTAAATACATTTTCAAAAAATACAAGAAGTTGTGCTGCCAAAATATCCTATACGAATTAAATGTAGATACGTTTGCAGATATATTCGGTAAATTGCTTGGATCAAATTGGATTGTCTCGAAATGTTTCTAAAAAACATTGATAAAATGGCAGCGCGATTCATATCGTTAAAAGACTACACTTCTTTTTATCAGATATCAAATTTATAACGGTTCTGCTACATTAAATCGATTTCATTTTCGACGAATGAAATAGGGAGCAAACCCACAATCACTAAGACTATCTTTATTTGCCTCCAAACTTTTCTGTTATAATAAAAAACTGAAATATAATTTCGGCCAAAGTTTTTATGAAGCTCCTCATTTCTGACCACAATGCGCTCTGTCGAAACGATTTACCATTATTAACAGTTTTAAATTGAATATTATCTTCAAATGAAATCGTATCGACTATGTAAAAATTCTTATAAAGTATTGCTTGGAACTCGCAAAATAATCCAAATCTGTGCTATACTTAACAGTATTTACAGACAATTTCTTAGATAACTGCTTCTTAATATGTGCATTTTACTAGTATCGGTTTTGATACTGAAAATTTGTTGCCTTGGAAATCTAAATTAGCAGATTTCGTTTAATGGTGCCAATAAATACCTCTAAGAGTCCATTACGTTGTCCGGTAGGTGATTGATGTCGACAATTGTTTAACTGAGAACATGAGAAATAACCTTTCAGTTCGAAATTGGATTTAGCGAAATCCGAGAAAAAGAACATTGAATCGCACGTCAGTGGCTCAAGAGGACATAACGAACTTCTTAGTTGAAGAACGTTATCTAAAGCTCTTTAAAACACAAAGTTAATAAAATGTGTACCAAATGCTAATAATTCTTATATTAATTGAGTTTTAAATGAATGTATTATGGATATGTGTTATTCAATCAATTTCTCCTAATTAATATGTTGTGAAATATCGTAGTTATTTGGAAGGTAAAATTTTTGAAAATTGAACATATTTGTCAAAAATAAGTAGTCTAACGTTTAGTAAGAAGCGTTTAAACAAACTTTGATGCCTTTGTATATGTATATAATATGGACTGAAGAATTTTCGGACCGAAAATGAGTATTAGCAACAATTCAATATTAATAATAAATGATTAGATTTCATAACATTTCATTATCCTAGACCGTTTCTGCGCCACACAATAGGAAACAACTTAAACAACTACTTCATGAAAAAATATTTTAAAAATGTAACTTTCCTACCTTAAATCCACTATTTGTAATTTCCAATTGAAGGATGGTATCAATGATATTCAGGGAAATTGAAAATTTGCTGGTCAAATACGGTTGCAAAACCGATAGTCCCTATTGTTTGTTTATTATTTATATTTAAGAAAAAGTCTACAAGTTTCCCTCTTTGGCACAAAACAAACGTAGAAAAGATTTTGCAAAACAAAGCACTTTATGTAAAATCAATAAGTAGGCTGTTCAGCGTATCGATGTAAATGCCTTCGAAAACAGTAAACTTTAGAAGTTTTCTAAACCTAAACTGAGCCATGAGATAAAAATTTTCCAATTCCATTTGTTACAAAAAAACTGTTGGCAATTTCCTGAGAATTAAATAGTTTACCCTTTCGCTTCCCTCGAAATTAGGTGGTTTAGAATCTCAACCACTCGTTTCTAAATTGTAGCTTGCATTTAATCTTTCCCACAGACCGTTAATCTAAACTTTGGTATCCCCACTTGCCAAGTGCATGGCACTTAATATATTAGCTATCAGCTTCCTGGAAAAGGTTAAATGCAAATGTTCCGATCTAGGTCTAATTATTTTTTTCATAATGTGAATTAACGCATGCGGTTGGAATTACTTTTTTTCAGTTCCGTAAGTGAGCTTTTGCAAGAATGTCGGCCAATTGCATTGAATTAAATGATTCGATATATGTTCGGAAAATTGCCGTATCCAACATGAAATATGCACCGTGTAATAAAATGATTTATGTTTTTATTCTTCCTATCCAGCCGGTAATGTCTGCAGCTCCTGCCACACCGAGCTCCATGTGTGATTTATGTGCAATAAGATCTTATTATAAAGTCTCGTAATTTTTCAAAAATAATTTACTAGAACTGGAAAGAAGAATAAGCAGTAGTGCAATGTGTGTGTGTGCACAAATGTGCTTAATTTTATAGGAACTAATTCATAAAGTAGACTCACTTCTATACCTGTCCACCTTATTTAGATACGAAAGATACGAGTCCACTTCGTAACGTCGA
>NW_026017110.1:13734363-13738660 GCF_020466585.1 Dendroctonus ponderosae | reverse complement strand
ATAAAAGAAGTTATCATATTGGAAATTTTTTATCGAAAGGCAGACAATACAAGAAAAGATCGAAAAGACATTTGAACAGTCTGGACGATACAAAATTTAATCGAATATTTTGCTTAAGTAAGGAAAGTGTCATTCTTTTAATCCTACTTTGACATCATCTCTAGTCTTATCGCTCCCATTTATGCTACAATAAGCTTTCAAATTTAAGGCTAAACTTGTCCAAAATTATTTGACGTGTCTTTACGTTGTCGCGTCATTTTATTTTCTATACCTTGAGAGTATTTCCTTACTAATCAATCAACTAAATTAAACAGTGTGTCTTCTTAGTTCGCACTATATGGAAAACTTTTGTATTATTAATTTTACGAATAAAGTTATTCTTCAGAAAATGTTCTGCTTGGTCTAAAAAAACCTAAAATGCCATCAGCCTGAAAACCATCAGACTTTAGCTTTTTTAACTTGTGTACGAGGCAAATATGAATTTTGCTCAAGAACAAAGTACCTTCATTTATGACTATATCGAAAATTATTATTAATCAAGAAACCATTATTCGAAGTAAAAACTACGCTCAAATATGCAATTAAATTTATGTTTTCTGATAAACCTCGTATATTACTAGAAAAAATTGATATTTGATGATTGTATTTTAGATTTTGGAAGATGCAAAATATTTTCTAAGAGTAACTTTTTCGTAAAATTAATAATAGAAATTTCCCATGTGAAACCAACTTAAAAATAATATTAAAAATAACGAAACTTAATGTTCATCATAGATGGGTGGGTACAATTAGAGATCTGAACGTAACGTACCCTAATCAACTTAATCCTTAATAACAATTTGCGGTATTGTCAAAAGTAAAGATACTTATGACTAAGAAAAAAATGATGGTCGCAATTTAAGGTTTTGCACCAAACAGACCTTCATATTATTCAGTTATTATTTTGTATGATTTTTTTATTTAGTTTGGTGTAAAAGGATCAGAAAAAAATATATGCTCAGAAAGAAAGATTTTGAAAACATAACAATTTATTATTAAATGTGCTGTAATTTCGCAGAAATCATGTATGTTGAACACGTAACGCATTTCTTAAAAATCAGACTTACACTCACATTAAAAGACAAGTCTTTTTAACGTTTTATTTGCAATATTTTTCTTTCCTGACTACGTGTAATTGTTATACTTCACACTTTGAAGGAGACCTAGGAAAGATAAGAATATAATAAAAATGTATTTGCATTTATCATATTGAGAAAAATAGGAATATTATAACCAATGATCATGCCAAGATGATTGGTTATTGGAACAGTGGCTTATTATTACCACGTTGCGATCACAACTATTTTATCGCCGCATCTTCTGAGCGCCCTTAACTTGTATTGTATAACATAAGAATACTGTGGAGACAATTTAAGCTCCGGTGTTGAAGTTCCTAAATCCTGATTTCTGTTTTATACAAAAAAGTTTCGTACAAATACTAACATCGCAATTAAAACTTAACTAGAACGAAAAAAATTAACCACACAACCCCTTTAAATATTCAGTTTGCGATTTTCTGGTGGGAAAAGTTTTAATAAAGCATGAAAAGTGCAGAGTAGCAAGTTTGCAGACCAGATGAAAACTTCGTTACGTGCATTAGTTGGGCGACGTTCGACGGATTTTAATGACGCACAGTTGAAATTCCAATCTAAGACTTGTTTAAATTTGCGCAGGGTGTATTTTCTCACCCTTGATAGACTCCAATTTCAAGCTTCGCAAACAGTGACGAAAGCCAACAAAATTAGAAAATAAAATATTCTATGTGAGTTTATTATTTATAAATTTTTATTATATTTAGAAAGTCAACTGGAAATTTAGCAAAGCAGATGAAAAATAGTTCTCGGTATATTTCTAAATATTCATTCACGCTTTTATGATGAAACTATTTTAACGTCGCAAGTAAATGCACTTCTCCTGCAAGGAAAATGAATTACAGCAACGCTTTTATATCCAGTTTATCTGTACTACTTTCCCTAATATACTAAATGGAGTCTTGTAAAAGCAAAACAAAATATTTTTCGTTTCTTTTCCAACTAAACAGCATTGGATGTCTTCCATAAAACCATTTTCTCTAGGATAACATCAAGAAACTTGACCGGAATATTCATTGCCCTTCATGCGGTTCTCGTTTAATCTGGCCTTATTTATCTGCATTATACGGAAACGTGAATCTGGAAGTGAAGCATGAAATTTAATTATTTTTGTGCGATCTTATCCCAAGTGCTTCAGCTAACAGATAATCTGTTGAAATTTGTAAAATATTTCAAGGTACATCGACAATTGGAACATTAGCAATTTAGATAAATTAGAGAAAAAATTAAGAATGGATACAAAAACTGTTTGAAGGAATAAAACAATAAAAAACAGTATTAAGGAAAATAAATTATAAAACACCATATCAAATCCTTGTATACGTATTAAGTCGACTTTATCTAGCATTCATAACACACAAATGAAACCCACGAAATGAAAAAATTACATTTTATTTCAGTATGTCGTTCCTCTAATTTATTCCAGCACAATTAACGATATTTTAATTATCCGAATTCAAACAAATGGATTAAACATTGATTACAACGAAATTTTGGTGGCAGTTAATGCTTATTATAACGTTAACAGTTAGCAACATTCATATAATAATTTATCAATTCGAATATTATATAATAATTTAGAATATTATGTAATAATTGGACAGCGCAATTGGTTAAGTCCAACATTAATTCAATTCGCCTTATATTAATAGAATTCGTATAATGTCAAGCTGAAGTTAAGCGATAAACAAATCTTTGTGGATTAAAATATAAATTAAGCAGAATGACCTTAGCGAATTGACGTGAAACAACAGCTACCATAAAAAGGAAGACCAATCAATAAATCCAAATTACGCATTATGCAATTATATGGTCATTCATGCCGACTTCTTTTAAAATAAGATGTAGTATCGTTTCGGCAATGATCAGCATGATTTAAGTATAAAAGAAACCACAGCAGCGCAGCGAGGAGCATTTAGTCAATAAGATTTTCCGTTACGAGAAAGTCATAATTAAGTTCGGTCAGCAGCCAGTCTTTGGACATAAGGTACGACCAGAATAAGTCAGTCATAATAAGTTATAAGACTACGGTTAGGTTCGGTCACAAGTTAAATCATTAAGATTTCAATAAATGTAATAAATGTATTTCAGTGTTTGTATTAATTTGAAATAAAAATGGTCTTAAAAACTGAAGTTTCAAATGAATCAATAAAATTATACGCAACGCTAGGTAGCTAATTTTTCAACATTTACCTACGTGTGTGTGTCTTTTAAATGTTCATAAACCATAAAATGATTCATGGCATAACAGAAAAGGCCAATTGAAACAAAAGCAASGATTTTTCAAGCTGAAGCAATTTTCCATGATTATATTATGTACAGGGTGATTCAAAATTGGCGTCATTCCTCTGGATGTGATTTCTGGCAGTGTTTTAGAAGTACAGAAAGAAAAATAATTGTTATTAAAAACTGATAAATTTGCAAAAAACTATATTAGAATAACGGCAACAATGTTCTTCAAAATAATCTGTCAAATTAACATTACGTAAATACATGTTGCTTCGTAATTATGTAAAACTCCGGTATCCATGGATAAATAGAGAAAGTAACTATAAGATAGACAAGGATAAACGATAAATTCAACAGAAATCGTTGAATGACGGATCCCATTTCGAAACTCATAACCTCGAATTATTAATTTGTTTTCAAATTACAAAAACATACTTTTGAGTATGTCACTCCAAACAAAGTGCCTGTGTAATCACCTTATTATGCACTTTTCTCGAGCAACTTCTCGTATTCTGTTAATTAACTCCTGCTCAATTTATATCGGTATTCAGTAATCCTTTGGTTTAATGTGATCTTACAAACGTAGTAGGAATGAAGCGGGTATTTATTTGGTGCCTGAGAAAGTGTCAGTTGTTGTGCAATGTTCTAAGTGCAACTGAAAAGCTTCTGCAATTATGTCCAATACTTGTTCCTCTGTGTCTGGAACCCGAAAATCTATTGTCGTCCACTATCTTCCTGGAACCACTCTCCTCGCACTTTGTTGGCGTGAGTTCTATCAGCTTCTGCTATGTTACTGTAGCATTTCCACTGAACTATTCGCATATCCGCAAATTCGTGAAAGGAAATTCCATGTAAGTCACAGTTTGACAAATTATTGTTATTATTGACAAAGGCTGTGTACCTGTAACTATCTGTTGATGACAAAAAACATCATTGCC
>NW_026017110.1:13722000-13734266 GCF_020466585.1 Dendroctonus ponderosae | reverse complement strand
AAGCCTGTAATAACAAACAGTTGTATCTTGAAGCTGAAATCCATGTCAATTGAAATAAAAATTGTTTTAAAAACTCCCTTTCCAAGGAAGTGATTTTAACTAGAGTACTTTTTCAAATTCAAAAATTGTCGTAATCTGAAGCAAGGATCGTAATTTTTCTTTTTGAATGCTTACTTAAGTATTCCAATATGCTACCAATTAAACATGGAACACTTTCAAAATAATGCTTAGTAACAAAATTGAAATTTGTTTTTCAACTGTTAATATCGTCTAGAAATTATCGAAAATTTTTTAAAAATATATCTTTCGTACCTTCCAAGTAAACCCCTATGACCCGTTAAAAGGAATGACGACAATTTTGAATCACTCTGAATCATATCCTCGCCAATTTACCTTTGGGAAAAGATCTCTCAAAAGGTAATAGATTTATATTTTGTCTGGCATATTTGCCGTTTTTTATTCGTAATAAATAAGATTCGAATGTTCTTAATGATTTTCGGCTAATAACATCGGCCCACTTGGTCAATGTTTCCTTCTTCGATTCTTCAACAGAATCAGAAGTAACCGTAAACATAAATTGATTATAATGTCGAGATTTGTTAAACATTAACAAAATATTCAGTACATTGCAGTTAGCAGAAGTTTTAAATACAAAATAGTGACTTATTGTCACATCAAACATATCTCAGAAGTAAACCACTAATTGCCACATGTTCTCAATAAAATATGTTCACTAATAATTTAAGTTTAAAGATCGAAAGTACGTAATTCGCATTTGGCTACAGGCTGCAAGTAAATATATTGTGGACGTGTGTATTGTATGTATAATTCTAATATTTAGTTCGAAAGGTACCGTCTGCCAACATACTGAGTAAGCCAACAAAAACGAAAACGGTCAGGTTTGGATTCTTAATATCAATAGAAAATCGCTTGAACACGTTAGATTATTTGTCGACAGGAACCTTTCAGTCTTATTTTTAAACCCCTCTCTTAAAGCTCTTCAACAGGATGATATTCACCACTAAAATCTCAAATTGAAATGGGACTTGAGTGACATCTTGATTGAAATAATTTTCTATTATCTTTTAGATGATGCCTATTTGTGACATAAGAAATTAATTTGCTATTTTCAATGTAAAATTAAAAATTGCAATTATATTTACTATAGCACTGTTAATTAAAATCAGTTCTACAAATGTTGACAGACAATGTTGACTGTTTATTATACAGTGCGCGTTCATTTAAAAACTAGTAACATTTCATCCTTATTAATAGCAATACTTAAAGGTTTTGAGATAAAAAAAAAGTTACTTTAGATATAAGGACGGACATAGAAATCAACATTTTGATTGCATTCGAACCTTCAGCTCCAAAACTAAAGATTATTTTAATGCTTTCTACTGCTATGTAAGCCATTTTTTTAAACTTACCATAGACTTTAATACTGTTAACGTTGGCTGATTCAACGTAAATGCAATATTTCAGTTTCAGACAACACATTCGATATTCAGTAAATAATTCAGCTTTGAAATTATTAGTATGGGGTGGCACAAGGCGCTGAACGAAAGCTAATTAAAATCTTGATTTGAATGTCTCATTTCATAAGTTATTTCAATAGTTATTTAGACTCGTTTAGAAAGTAAAGCCCTGTATGTATTTACTGGCATTTAAACTGAACACCGTAAGATGGCAAAAGCTGAAGAGATGCTATAGAAATGCTAATTCTGCACTCAGAAATGCCGGAATTTAACGTGGGTTATTTGATATAAGTGGTCCTTTTGTTCTTATTTGAATGAAATTTTAGCTCCGCAAGGAAAGTTTCGAGCTAATATCAAACTAATAGATTAGAAACACCAGTCCTGACCACATAACTATACTAAAAACAAAAGGTATTTGAAATTTTGCGGATTTAATTCTCTATGAATTGTGGCTGGCAAAGTTGAATGAAAATTTCAAAACGTTAAAGGTGTGAGCAAAACGCACAAATTTGAAGGGTTTATTATACAGCTAGAAAATGAAATAAAAATATTGACTTATATTTTGGATAACATGCCATCAACAGATTAGTTTTAGAAACTCTACAATGGATAATAACTATTTTTTAATTCAACATACATTTGTTGACTTACATTAGTATCGCTCACGCTGCTTGATTCCATGGGCGTTTCTTTAATCAAGTATCATGTGCAAGTATCTTCTTGAAGAATAATATTTAATTTTTTTAAATTTTGAAACACTGGTCTTTTTATGAGGATACCTATATTTTCCAAAACTATCCTGCCAAAGACGCACTCTCAGAAATAAAAAAATAATTATATCTCTTAACGGCAATGTACGAAATCCAGCAATCTACAAAATACCTAAGCATTTGGGTAGTCAATTGGAATATAAGGAAAGTTTACTCTTCACATTGCCTAGACAGTGTGTATAATACCTGCTGATGCGAAATGTTGCTTCTTACTGTAGTGTCATTGGTTGTCTCATATCAGCAAGTATTACAGATTGAAAACATAAATGACAAGTGTTTATCAAGTAATTTAAATGTTTTGTTGAACCGTTTTAGTAGCTAAGACATTTTGTAGTGGATAAGTATTTTTTCCCAAAAGTTGAAAAAATTTATTGCAAATAAGTTAATCAATATTAATATATATGTCATTCATAAACAATATTAACATCAATACAAAACACAAGCATTTACCTCCATAATAATGGATCATATTCGTGAAGGATAGTTGAATTTTGGTGTATATTTACAAAAATATTCATTAGTAATCTAAATCATTTACGAGTTTTAAATATTGTTTTAGACATGTTATCGTGGGCTTAAAGTTAAAACTGACCAAGTCTAAAATATAAATTTTTGGTAAATGCACCAATGCAAAAAATTATATGAGGATTATTTTGAAAACTTAGCCATTTTAACACATTTTACTGCACCTGTTTGTGTGTGCCCTTGGGGGACTACGTCAGTGTTTGAAGACAAATATATTATTTTTCTTAATTACTTATTCACCAAAAAGAAACACGGTAATTTTGGACTTGGTCACTTTTAGCTTTAAATCCAAGTTATACGTTATTCCATATTGCCTTATTTTAATTTTTTACATCGCATTTTATACGTGAATAACAAACTCGTACAAAAACTAATAATAATAAATTAGAACAAAAATATAAACAAGCTAATAATCAAAAGGCGACACCTAGCCAACGCGGTTATTTTTACAAAGTAGATGCAATCTGTAGCAGAAAACAGCAAACCTTGCTGGTAGAAAACTAGACAGCAACTGTCCGTTGCAATAATAAAATCAAATCTTCACAGCATCGGGTATCATGCACAATGTCTAGTCAATGTGAAGATCTTATCTTTCACTCAGATTGACTAGGGCGTACGGCATTTTGCCATACATTGCATTGCATATAACCGACGACAATGTCAATGAGAACTGGGAAAGGATAAAAGCGTGTATCCATAAAGCCGCGGAAGAATCCCTAGGAAAAAGAAAAATTAACGTGCATACCCAAAACCACAACACACCATAGTTCAGTGAGGAGGTGAAAAAGCTAGCCAATGAAAAAAGGAAAAGTTACTTTCTTTTCAAAAGCACTCAATCGCACGATAATCTCATCAAAGACAATGAGACTAGAAACCGCGCGAACGCAGAGATACGAAGGATTAAGCGAGAGTACTGGGAAAAATTCCAAACACGATTTATATGGAGCTCAAAGCAAAGGATGGAAGATGCCTAAAACTCGGAAGAAGCCTGTGAAAGAATACATTCAAACTAAAAGTGTGTCACTGCACAACTGGGAGAGATATTTTAATGACCTGTACGATAACAACCAAGTCACAAAGATGAGAGCTGAGCAGGGAGAAGCAGATGAAGAGGAGGTCCCAATATCATTCTCGGAAGAAGAAGTAAAAAACAAAACAAAAATGCTTAAAAATAAAAAATCACCGAGTGTAGACAATATACCCAACGAACTTCTAAAGTATGGCGGCAATGGAATATTAAGCTCACAAACAATCCCCGACTATTGGCACAAGAGCTTCACCATACGTATCTTCAAAAAATGCCAAAAAAACAACCCAGAAAACTACAAGGGTATAACTCTTCTATGCTGCTCTATGAAATTATTCACCGGCCTTATTAAAGATAACCTGGAACAACATATCGAAATTAAAGACGAACTGCAGGGATTCCGGAGAAATAGGTCTACAACTGACGCCAAATAAAAGAAAAGGTAATAGAAGTTGACACCCCCGCTTTTGCATGTTTTATCGATTTAACAAAAGCATTTCACCGTGTCCGACTAGAAGAAATTATCAACATCTTGAAGAAAAAACGAACGCGAGCAAGAATTATAAAAACAGTATACTGTAATATGAATTAAAGTTGCTCATAAGACGACAAATGACATACCGATATCGCAGGGTATAAGACCAGGGGATAGCTTAAGCCCCTTCTTTTTCACCCTGATTATGGACGAGATCATTGAAGAGATCAGTGGCTTAAGAATGGGGTATAGGATCAACAGAAAACTATTAGCATAATTTGCTTCGCTGATGACGCGAGACGGCAGAAACGGAGGACAATTTGCCAAGACAATTTCACAATCAGGTTAGCACACAATTTAATATGCAAATATCAATATCCAAAACAAAATGTATGACATTTTCCAGGGAACCAACGAGATGTAAGCCGGTTATAAATAATGAAATTGTCGGCAAGTCACAACTTTCCGATACCTTGTAGCGGATATTTATAGCCGCAACGAACCAATTAAAGATCTCAAATCCCAGATCAACAAAGCCGCGTTAACATCCGGTTGCTTAAGAGACGTCATATGAAACAACAAACATATGAGCATCGTCAGTAAAGTTTGAATATACAAAACATGAGTAAGACCAATACTCACCTACGGCATCGAGACCCGAGCAAACACAAACAAAGCAAAGTGTATGTTAAGAATGGCAGAGACGAACACTCTAAGGTCAATAGCGGGAAAAACACTACGAGATAGAGTGAGGAGGGCAACAATAAGGCAGACCTGCAAGGTGGAGGATGTAATCAGATGGGAGCGAAGCGCAGAAGATGCTGGCGGACCATTTAGAAAGAATGCACCCCGAAAGAATAGCCAATATTGTGTCGAATGGAAATCCAGCTGGTAAAAGTCCCATCGGAAGACCACCAAAAAGATGGAAGGATAGTTGGACATCCATATCACAGGAGAATCAACAACATTGACCAGACGAAATAAACAGACCAGAGGGTCTTTACAAAGAATAAGAAGAAGAAGACGAAAATACCGTAGGCAATTTGCGGATTGCGTAGACATTGTGCAGATGGCCGCATTTCGTACATTGACCCGCGTACGCATTTAGTCTATCCACTTGGCGTTCTCGATCGGACTGTGGAAAATTTGGACGCTCTTGACAGCTTCCGCATGCAATATTTAAAGAGAATTATATTCCTCGCCAGCTCAATAGCAAACTTAAATATTAAGGATCATTTGGATAATTCCGAGTTTAACTAAAAGCAAAGGCCATAATGAACGAACTTTTTCTGGCTGGTTGGGGTTGTAGTAAGTCTTTAGAATTTTTCTTGTTTGTTATTTCGGAATCACCAGGCTTTACAATGCAGAGAACATGCTGCTTAGAATTTCTACTACATTATTAAAAAAAAGTGGAAAAAGGTCTATATTTAACATAATTTGAATTGTTATTCTAAAGTTACCAGACGTTTGCCTATGATTTTTGTAAAGATTGTCAAGGCAGGTACCAAGTTTACCAAGTACCAAGTTTGAAGGTGGAAGCAAAAGGGTTTTTAGTCAACATACAGGAAGACATTTTTAGACAGTGAATTAATGAATGCCCCTATAAATGCCTTATCCGGTAGCTTTTTCAAGTGACTCGCTGTTATGATGGTACCAAGTGAGATATAACTATCTATTACGCACAGTTTCTAAATGAGAAACTTAATTACGCTTTTAAAATCCCCCGCTCATTAAATTGAATTCCCAACATACTCTCGCATAGATGATAGACTTGAATGATGTACCCAGCGAAACTTTTATTTGCATTCTCGAAATTATTAATTTGTTTTAGCGAGATGTTTTAAATTCCAAATTGGATGCAATTAAAGTGCTCAAACGCTCTCATAAACGGGATAATTTTTACTGATTTAAAGGTATGAAAAATAAAAGTTTGAACTGATTACACACAAATAACCGTAGAAACTTTAAATTATACATCGCGCTCCGGTATATCGCTGTCCGAGGAGATAAATATTTTTTTGCCTCGCTATACCATATTTTTCGCCAAATGTGCTGCAGTACGCCTCGCAAATCATTCAGAGTTGCATAGGTATTTTTGATGAAATAATTTCCAACCAAAATCGAATTTTGCCTGTAAAAACAGACTAACTTGGTCTGTTTTATTTGATTTTATGGCTCCAGTGAGTCGCAGATATTGTCGATTCTACTTGCAGTACATTGATTTTCATAATACGCAGCTCCAAATGATACAAAACACGGTATACAAAAATGTAAAAACTGCTAGTGACATGCGTTTTGGTGTTACTCAATTCTGAATTAATTTTGAGCCCCAATGGTTAGCGTTTATTTTATTTCGAACATAGTTAGATTAACCGGTAGAGCGACATTTAAAGTGTGTAAATATCAAATTGTTGCGTGCCAGAATTGCAATTTCAGTATTATCTTAAACCTAAAAGTTACCATTCAATTCAGTTCAATCTGACACAGCTTATATTAGATGTTCGTAATTTTCTTTGAACCCGAATTCTAAAGAAATATTCTAACAAAAATGCAACCATGTCGGTCTCAGGCCATAAAATCTTTTTACAACTATGTTTCCCCAAATCACATTCACGCATTAAAACCTCAGCGACATTTGGGGAAATGGGATCTTTCCATTTGAATGATAGCTTACCGAGGAAAACAAGGATTTTCGCCCGTGAAAACCATTATCTTTGACACTAGGGCTCAATGTGAATTATACAGGACGTTTCTCGGTGTTCAACCGGCAACTGAAGGCGAAAATAAATAGAATAGCGATGTGTAAAACCGCTGTATGAACACGAAAAAAAACCATTAGCCTTTTAGGTTTTGATTTAACCATACAGAGTAAAAAATAATTACACCAAATGTCGGCGCATGCGGGCTTAAGTATGTACATGATCTAAGACCAAAAGGACAGAAATACATACGTGTGTTATTCGCCGCCTCAAAAAGCAAGTTGGAAAATTTTCAGGTTTAGAACTTCAATAGATTCAAAACAGTTGCAGAGAATTAAACTATAAATAACATTTTAATAACTTTTAACTCCCTCTTTATCTCGAAAACTAAAATTCTCAGGTCCTTATTCTTATGAACTTTTCTCCATCATTGCTTGCCGGATATCTCCTTTATATTTTTGTTACCATAACTTTGATACACGCTGTATAGAGTATTGAGAAAATATTAAAATAGGTTTCAACTTTTAAGCTGACTTGGAAACATTAGATAGCATACCAGCTGACTTTTCAATGAAACCCCTTACAAAAGCGATTAAAAATTGACGTAAAAAATTGAAATTCTTCTTTTTCCTTCTTCTTGTATTAGGCATTAAGCCTGTTTCTTTTCCGATCTCTTTTCTCTACCGCAGCAGTCACATTTGTGATTTGGCTATCAGTAAAGCAAAACATTACAAACAAAAGATCGCAATATTTTCAGAAACGTTGGCAAAATTTCAAGAAAAAGAGACATTTCAATACTATCACTACAGGGTGATTCAAAATTGGCGTCATTCCTCTGGAGGTGTTGTCTGGCGCTGTTATAGGAGTACAGAAAAAATAGTAAAAAAAATTAATTGTTTTTAAAAACTGAGAAATTTCCAAAAAACTATATCAGAAATACGGCAGCAATGTTTTTCAATTTAATCTGCCTAATTAACATTGCGCAAATACCTGTTGCTTCGTAATTATTTAAAACTCCGGTAACCATGGAATTATACAGACTGACAATAAGATAGACAAGGATAATCGGTAAATTCAACAAGATTCGTTGACTGCGCAACGTATTTTCGAAATGTCATTGAATAATCCCATAATATCCCGGTCAACCTGTTCTAATAACCTCGAATTCTGCGGGGTTTGGTGTATACATAAATAATCCATACAACACCAAACAATTGAATAATTAACTCCAAACAAGCTAGGGCCTGTGTAATCTCCTTATTAGCCACTCTTATCAAGCGGCTTCTCGTATTCAATTAATTAACTCGTGCTCCATTTGAATCTCCTTGTGCTAGGTGTATCGTACAAACGTGGTAGGAATTGTAGCCCTTCCTCGGTACTATAACAAACTTTTTGATATACAATCTAGAGGTGCTCGGTTTCCCGACCTAGAGGGACCGGTATTGGAAATTATTGCAGCTGAGCCTTCCAGGCGTACTTGAAGCATTGCACAACTGCACTTTCTCAAACAGCGGATACTTAAGTGTCCCGATAACTCCCCCGAGGAAGGTCTTACATTCCTACCGTGTATATAATATGCACAGGACACTAGAACACATTAAATCTCTGATCTTCCGAACACCAGTTCAAATGAGCAGCAGTTAATTAACCGAACACGAGAGGCTACTCAAAATATGAGCCCAGACTCAAAGTGATTTGGTCACACAGATGTTTAGAGTGAAACGGGCAGGACATCTTGCTCTTGGGAACACTTCTTGCGTTGTGCAGAATTGTGTTTTATTTGATCAATGACACATAATCTTTAACCGGTGGTTTTGGATGACAGTTATGACCTATTTAAGTATATCACTCATTTGTCCCAAAAAGATGGCAGCACTCGGGGTGGGCTTTTTTGTCGCAGCACTGACCGCAAGGTGGCACTGTTATCGTAACCTCAACGCATGTTATTGTCTCTTTTATTTCTTTTGCTTCATGTTTATCCATGTTTACCGGAGTTTTTAATAATTACGAAAGAACAGGTATTTACGAAATGTTAATTAGGCAGATTACCTTGAAAAACATTGTTTCCATCCTTCTGATCTAGTTTTTTGCAAATATCTGAGTTTTTAATATCATTGAATTTTTTTAACTATTTTTTCTGTATTCCCAAGACACCCCAGACCCCTCCAGAGGAATGACGCCAATTTTGAATCACCCTGTATATGGATATTTGTTTAAATGCTTGTAGAATATGAATAATTTATTTTATAAAAGTATACAAAGTGCATATAAAGATATTAGCACCTTGTGAGTTTGATAATGTTGGCGTATTCGAGTAGTCGAGTATTCGAGTATTCGAGTATTCGAGTATTCGATTTTTCAAGTAGTCGAGTATTCGAATATTCGAATATTCGAATATTCGAGTCATGACTAGACGTAATGATTCGCTTTTTGAATATTCGAATACTCGAATACCCCAATAATTCGATTTTGATTCCGAGGCCTAATTAAACACAAAATTTTGTAAGTTTACGTTTTGATTAACTGATTCCATTGACGAATTTATGGATTCATCAGTAAAATGATTCCCTTTAGACAGCTTGTGTGCCATAATTTTCGTAATGTCAATGATAAAAACGTTAATGGCCGGAATCAAATACATTTTTGTCAAAGTGAAGTCAGCTAAAACGGTCGTTGTTTTAATATAAGAAGTGATAAATAAGCATGCAACAATTTATATTTGGATTCTCAACAAAAATTAACATAATTGACTTATACATGTAAACCAACTTTTAACCTGCCTGGGATTAATTAGTGTGACATCTGGTTGTTGATTGAATCAGCAAAGGGGCATATTATTTAACTTAATTAATTGATTTTGCCGCAGGCCCGGCAAATAATCACATCATAATGTGGAACTATTATTGAAAACGTTAATAGCCAAAATTGAATAATCCCATAATATCCCGGTCGGCAAATATAATGTCGAAACTAAATCAATTTAGACGGTATTTTAACGATGATCCATATTATAGCAATTTTACTACCAACATGCAGTTTGAAACATTTCGAAATTACACGCACATTTCCTCTTCTGAAGTCCATTATTGTCCATACTGCTGGGCCAATATACCGGAAAACCCGCATAGAAGCCTAATGTATAAATAAAAACCACACCTGCAGCTAGTTATACGATAGGCCGACAGTACGTGACTAAAAAGGAAACCAAATTACCGCTGAATACTCCAAAAGCATCATCCTTAAAGTCAGTCACCGTAGTCTTAGGCAACGCATTTATATGGAAAATTATATGGAGTCAGGTCAAAAGTACCGGAACAGTCAATAATTTACCTTTTGAACTGCTCTCCTGAGAGGTTCAACACGGAAACGTTTATTCGCAGAAAGGATGTTAACTTTAAATTATTTAGGTGCTCAAGATATGTAGCTGTATTCTTATAAATTTTGTCAGTGTCCATTTTATAGGTAAGAACTTGTCTAATTCGCTAGAAAAATCATGCTCGAATTATCAACTAGCGACTTAATACTTAATAGGCTTGACAAGTAGCAGTACACTGAAAGGGTTGGACAAACTTAAATAATTAAACTCTCGAACTTCCTCATACAAAGGCGAAATTAATTGAGGGTATTTGAACCGAAATTGTTCCCAAGCAATTTTCGTTTATTAAAACAAGACTTTATTGTAAACCCGGTTTAAATTATAAAGGAGGCTTGGTCAACCCAGAGATAATTACGTTTTCTTGCTTTCGTCTAGGGTCTGATCATAAGAGATATATCCTAAAATTACGCAGCCGTTTACATTTACTGAAAAAGCCTTTGTTGACAAGAACTACGGGAAGGTTAATGGATAAAATACAGTCCAGTTTAATGGCAATGTTCAGCCATATACCAGACAACATTTTATGGATCGATACGTTTTGTCTTTATCAGCGTGTGATGTATACAGGGTATCGCAATAATGATGGTAAGCGGATGTATCTTGGAAAGTATGTGTTGTAGAGGTTTTTTCTCTCGTTTTTAAGATAAGTGCATACAGTTGTTTTGTAGAAAAAAATGCATTTAAATAAATTCCAGAAATAAGTAATTTCGAAATGCAATTTTTGTCGTTTGTTTTATTTTTCCCGCTATTTCCAAACTTACTAGATGTTTCACTAATAGGTACAATTTCTACTTCAGTTATTTGAATTAGGCAACCCTTATTATTTTTCAAGTATTAAATCGGTTCCAGAAATTATTCTGAGATGCGGTTTGGCTCATTTTTTCTTGTGCTTTCGAATGCGTGTAAAATAACTTGATGGTAGCATTTTAAAATTTTGTGAAAAATAAAAACAAATATTTTTTTCAAACTGCGGATTTTCAGAAAATGATTAAGATTGTTTTTATATCACATATTGTAGAGTTTTTATTGCTCTTTCAATTGATAGTAAAACCTTTGAAATCGGTCAAGCCGTTTCGGAGTTACAGGTTTCTCTGCATTAAGGCCGACATCTGAGAGCAAAATGGTACTGGACTTTTAACGCCGTAGTTCACATCTTTGCGCTACCTGCCCGATCCGTCTCCGTTTTTGTATCCGATTTTGCTGGCTATTCGATGGGTATTTGCTATCCGATTGTCGGAAGGAAAAACGATCCGCATTTTAGGTTGGGTCAGTGATGCATTTGGTTTTTAATGGACAATATCTACAGTAAGCTGTAGATATTTAAATATTTTGAATGGGCTTACAGAATTTTACTGATAGAAAACAAACTCAATTATTAATAATGCACATGATTCGTCGCAAGTATTAATTTATATTACTGTTTACACAGCAACTGTATGTAAGGACTCTGGCAAGGAATATTGGAAAAATAACTACTAAAGTGTACATTGTAAACTGTTCATGGAAATTTATTTACTACTTCAGGTTTTAATGTATTAATTCAACCCCTCATTTTGTAGACATTTTTATTATCTACAAATCATCTCATTGGGCATTCCGATTACTCCATTATTATATAATATTATAAACAAAAAGACAAAAATCGCATCGCATTGAATTTTTGGCAATAAATTGTTAATAACTAACATATGCACCGGAAATACTAGTGAAAAACAAATCCTTATTAATCTGATTATTATCTTTTATATAATCGCACAATTAGTTTGCTACTAGTCTTTTTGTCACGTTAAAGCATTTTTAAATATCATGTAAGTTTGGCTTAATTCGGCAAGCTATAGTTTCCTAAAAGAGCCTAAAAACATAAAGCAAAAGTCTTATATCTAGTTCGGCTTTCAGTTTTCGATATTCAAAGTAAA
>NW_026017110.1:13710470-13721950 GCF_020466585.1 Dendroctonus ponderosae | reverse complement strand
GATCACGCACCGATCCGATTATTTGGTCATCGACGGAAGGTTCTCTGATCGGAGTCGGATCGGAGTCGGATCGGATAGATGTGACTCGGCCTTTAAGCGGTTTGACTCTCCCTCACCCTTTATTTGACAAGTTAGGTATGGTTTTTTATGGTCTTTTGACTAAACTTACTAGATATTTCACTTATCGGGACAATTTCTGTATAAAATCGATTTTCTAAAATACCGTTTGCAATTACGCGATCTAGTAGTCATCTGAGAAATTCCAAATAATTTCCAGCAAATTCTTTCCTTCAAGTTTGTTATCAACTTTTTCCGATCACTCTACAACACATAATTTCCAAGATACCGCCGCTTACCATCCTTATTGCGACACCCTGTATAAATGGTCCAACTTAACTGAAATGGAAGCAAATTAAATTAAGCTGAATAATAGTAGGGAGAGTTGTTTCTTTTATTCACTAATTGAACCCATAAATTACCAAGTTTGACGGTTAGATGTAACTTTGTATTAAAAAATAGAATTCGATGTAACTAAAAAAGCTCAATTAGATTAGTAGCCGAGTTAGATGAAAAAAACGAAGCTGCACGAAAAGCACACAAAATGAAGACAAGTGCTTAGTTTCAAATCCGCTTTCAAAATCAGCAAACACAATCAAACACCACAATGTATGAGCTCAAACTGTTTTAGGAAAGAGCGTTTTTAGAGAACACTAAGTGAAGTTAAGAACATAATTCGGGGGCAGTGTTTGTTTTTCGTCCCAATTAGTCTCAACTTAATTTCCATTAGGTCCGATGAGAGCAACTCCAGTTGTAACGCTTTGATGGACTTTAAGCTTAGTTGTCCTTGATGCAAGTATAAAATACATTTAATTAAAATATATTTTTCAATAACATAACTTGCCTTATTAGAAAAATATATTATATTTTCGTAATCAAATACGGCTAGAATATGCCTTTGGGTACCAACTTTCTAACGACTACTGAAGCAACTTAATACTGATTCAACGTGATATTAGAATACCGAAATAAAGAATGTGTAAATACCAACAAGTCACCTGGAACTATTGAAGAGATTTTAATGCTGTAAAAAAGTAAGTAAGTAAAAAAAATACATTCCAAAAGGAAATGAAATTCATGCGTTAAACAAGTTCAATATTTTATGGTTTCTTTAAGTAATATGAGGTTATCACTTCTGACGAGCGCTCCGTGACGCACACCTTTTCGATTGGGTTTTTATATTCTCTTACCAAAATTTTCCAAGCTATTCATAGTCGCTTAATATTTAAAAAAATTATCAAATGCTTTTTATTACATCAGCCCAATTAACTTGGAAAAAAGTGAAATTATGTGCAAAACAAGTAAATGTAAATGGCGTATTAACTAAAATTTAATAACATCAATGGAGAGGTTGAATTTTCCGATTGAAGCGAAAAAAATGTTCCATTAAGTATTACTTTACAACAGTTTCAAATTTAATCCGATTTTCCACTTATATTAATTAAGTAAGAGATCGCCAAAATTAATGAACAAAATTAAACAAAAACTGAATAAAATTGTAATTTGGAATTCTGTGTGAAATATAAAAATAGCCATGCCATCTACAAGGCAACATAACATGATCCCGGACGTAAAATAAATATCACAGTTTATTTCCATAAAGTATCAGAATACTGAAAATCTAGATTTTAACATCACACATGTAAAGAAAAATTAAATTGGTCACTTTCATAAGTAGCATGTATTTTTTTAAATATATTCTGATATCACCTGTGATGGTTCCGGGTGATGTTGAGTAGTTATCCATATAGCACCCTATATTTAGAACAAATGTGTACACATTTGTTCTAATTTTTAAAAAGATGTGAAAAGAATAATAGTGCATACAAAACTGTATATTCTGATGGTGTTGGTATTATTGCGGAAAAAGCTACTAAAAATGCAACCAAAAGTGTTAGATGTTAGAAGAATTAAACATTATTGATTCCATGAAACTATCGTACCCTCACAACTCATAAAAATATCGGATTAAATGTAAAAAATTAAAAAAGTGAATTTTCAGCTCAACTTTGTGAATGAGGTCGCTGAACAAACAAATTATCATGGTTAGCCGAGAACTTCTCTTGAGTCAAATATTGAAATGTGCGGCTATAAGTAGACATTAAGAGCTCTGAGCTAATTTTATCTGGGCTGTGTTGCAGTCTCGGATAAAGGTTAAAGTTTTGTTTTTTACATTTACAATTAAATAGGCAATTTTGCTTAAAAACGTTTTTCACAGAACATTCTACTGTGGGGAGATGTTCTTTGCACATTACGGAACTACATCAGGCTCTTTCCCTTATGACATTTTCCGATTACGTCAGTAAGAAAAATTATTTGTGCACACAGGCACTAATGACTTGTGTGCCATGCCTAAGCTGGGGCACTCTCTTTAATAGTCGAAAAACACTGGCGCTAACGCAAGTTAAATTATTTTAAGTGTGTTGGATTGTCCATGTCTGTGGTGATGTTATCGCATTCAGTTCATAATTGGCTTCCGCACAATACTGAATGTATTGGAATTCTCTTCAGACCAAATTTGTTTGTTTAACAGCACAACATGAAGGCTTCTGTTTTTGTGGATATCGAATTTCAAATGTGTCACATGTTCTTGATACAGCTTTATCACATTCTTCGTAAATAATAAATAAGTTTAAATAATCTTCGTTTGCACAAATTGAAGCGCCTTGGCATGATTATTAATTATTTTCAAAAGGACAGCTGTCAGCATTACTTTGGCACTTAATTGCATTAAAAATGGCCACTTTCGTCATGGAAACTAAGAGTGACAGGATTTAAAAGAAGGTGCAGCAAAATAGCCGTATGAAAACATTAAATTGGCAATATTTCGAAAACTAAATACTTTTGGAATAGACATCGTTACACAAACTTACACTTATTCTTAATACCGAATACCTTTCATCAAGAAATGTGACTCAAATTAAGCATGACAAATTTTCATATAGGGAAAATGAATAATTATTCGAGTGGCTGACACTATCATTTTTTACATAAAATTCCAATTATATCAAAAACGGTTAGACTTGGCTACAGAATATTGTATATGAAATATATTTAGCATTTGGGGTAGAATTTAAAAATGTAATAATATATAGGGTGTTCCAATTAAGATAAGCCAGTTGAAACCTACTTCCGGTATAACCGGAAGTGTGGCCATTTTGAAAATATTTCAGACGGTTTGCCCCCAATGACTTTGGCACACTGTCCAATTTTCAAATTTCTCCTTATTACCGTTTGTCAGATATCGATAGCGGCGGTTCCCGGTGGGACACCCTGTATTGTCCAATGCTACTATTGTTGTTTTTCGCATAATACAGACAAAAGTGCTGCAAGCCAGACGACCGAAAACCAATGTTCAGAGACGGATTACCTAACCCCCTAATTTGCACTAAATGGCAGAAGTTTGAGGTCTGCGTAGAAAGTTCCTCCGTATAACTGCTAACCACTGTTGAGGACATTGTGTTCCTGGCAAAATAACTTGGAACAAACACACTGGATGTAATCAGAATTGGGACAAACAAAATAATAAAAGTAGAACTGTACCAACAGACAAGCAAGACTAATTTTTATTGGCCGCTTAAAACTTTTGGTCACCTGTCGTTATATTCTCTCAGAAATAAGATTAAAAAATAATGAATGCATGTCAGTCAAACATAAGTTGCAATATAATTTCCTTTCATTAGCTGAAATAATTATGAACTATGTAACCTAATCTATACCTGCTGGACTATTATACTTAAACGCTCTGTGTTTTAAAAGAAATTAATACAATATACAATCGTTCAAATACCCTGATGAAAATGAATAAAGTATCGGTTCATGCTAACGCTGTAGATACAAGTTCAGAATATGAAAATAAATGTGCAGCAAACCTTCCTATGAATGTTACGTAAATGTATGTTGATCTGTCATGTTTGCAATCGCTCAGACAACTCCCTCAAGTGTTATTCCGACTATGAAGGGACTTCGCAGAAAATGTATGATGCTTCATTTGTTACAGAAAAAGACTTTCCGGAATGTTTTATATGTTTTATGAAACGTGCGGAAAAGGTACAAACAAAACGACACATCACAATATTTCTGACTTCTTTAGCTCAGTTTTGACTATGCATTTACATGATTCCGTGTATGCATAATGCTATATAATTTACTTTTATATATACAAACAAATCTTAAGATAGCTGATACCTTCGCAGAAATTACCTGTTCATCATTTCTGTCCGAGGGCCTTCAAATTATATTTCACATTTGTCAATTCCGACAAAATATTTTATTATTTAAGGAAAGGAACATTGTAAAAAAACGCAAACTGTTGTTTACTGAAAAATTACTATAACAAAGCAATTACGACTTTTCTGGGTTTTTAAAAGTTCTTAAGAAAAAGGGAACAACTTGACAAATTGCAGTAAAGTGGCGCTAGATGAGTGGATTTCGTTCTTAAGATTTCGATTGTTAAAACGTCTAAATCATTCGAAATGTGCGTGAATGAATGTGGACGACAATCGCTCTGTCCGTTCCAAGGGTCGATTGTTAACTGCTAAAATTACGTGATTGAATCAATTGATAATGCAATTATCTGAAAATGCTTCAAAATATTTGAGGAAACTTTTTTCAACAGCCAGTAGGACAATTGCTTGTTCAAGAGGACCCGTTCAATTTTCGGCTAGTTTATGCTCAATTCGAATTTGGCCGTTTTATCCGATAGCAGTCCATGGTTGCGAGAGAGAGGTGGATAAAGCCCAAACTATCGCCAATGTAAACTGACATCAGTTTGGACTGTTGAACTGTATTTTCGCTAATTTCTGCGTTTTTTTCACTTACTCACACTATGTACTTAATCACACTGCACTATATCTATTGAAACGTATGGACTCCGTACATAGGGTATTACTTTTACGACAACAATGGAAGAAAGTCCTGAAAATTGAGCAAATTTTTGTGCAAAAACAAGTGTTTCTTGCGAATATTTTCGAAATCTTTCTACCAGGAACACAGACTAGCACTAAGGTGAAACCATCCACCACAGGTAGTCGAAGCGCCAAAGCTCTGACCAATACTAAAAAGCTGTAAAAATGACCACTGAACACAATATGAAGATATTTATGGCCCTTTGCAAGTAAACAATGCTGAAATTGCTCTAAAAAGGTTGGGCAGAGTTGACGGCCGAAACGTTTCCAACACGAATCGCCGATTGCACCGATGCAAAATGGAAGAAAATTAGAGAACCTGTAGAACAGTTCAGTGAAAAAGGTTCCAGAGTAGGTGGGTGCACGAGATTTCTCTGCAGAAGTGTATTTCGTCAATTTTTGGTGGGAAAAAGCATTTTTTTGGATAATTTCCATAAGGAACGCCTAAATGGTAAGAAGAAGCACGACTCGAAAGGTATCTACAAACAGACTGGACTGAAATTGACCTGAGAATTGTTGAATAGGGTGGGTTGGGTTTGCAGTTTTTTTTACCCAAAGCAATTTTTGCATCCAACAATGATCCCAACTTTTTTGCATAATCTCTCATTTTAACTATGTTTCAGTCATTCATTTTAATATTGCTCTCCACAGTCAAGGTTTATAATTTTTGGTAATTTTAAAGAAAACATGACCGAAAAAATACAGCGAACACCATCGATTTGTTGGGGACCTTCATTATAAATTAGAGGAAAATGTTTTTAAATTTTCTGCAAATAATAAAAACATAATACAGGGTCTTTCAGATACGCGGTCCAGATTCGGCTTAAAGTTTTTTAATGACGCTCCGTGTATATTAGTACAGATTGGGATTCGATGCCAGTTTTTAAGCAGATTTTACATAATATAATTCATCTGACAGACATTTTTTCTTGCGAATAAACTGTGCATCCTGCGAGATTTTACACCTAGCACAAAAATGTTACACAAGAAATAGTCCGTGAACTCAAACAAAACCTTATAGATTCCAGCAGCAGTTTTGGTAGTTTTTGTACCAAGACTAAGATCATGAAATTGACACACAGTCGAATATGTTAATAACCAGTTAGTTTCCTTCAGCTGTTCTATTAAAGTTTTTCATTAAAATCAGTAAATGCGCCCAAAAACAATAAAAACAAAACAAGAAAATGAGCAATTTAAATGTTGCAAATACAGACTTCGTCTAGGCATGAGAATCAATATAAATCTGAATATAATAAAGTAAATAAAGAATAAAAATCAAAAAGCGCCTCTCGGTCAGGTCGATCGGGATCGTCGAAGTGTTTGTTGATGTCAGTTTGTATATTATTTCCATCAGGAGCACAGAAATGGGAAGAAGAAGCAACACTTAAAAACAACACCAGAGAGGCATACAGACAGACACCCTGTAGCCAATGGGTTCAATAGTGATTTCACGGGTTTCGATTGTTAAGCGCGTTAATTGGCTTCTACCCAAAGAAGAATGCTTAGTCGAGTTGAGTCCTACCTTAGCAACCGAACAAATGTTCAAAATATTCAATTGAAAAATATCCATTTGACGTGGAGCGTATTTTTCTGTCTGCTGAAAGTCTGCTTTGATAGTCAAGGCAATCCTTAACCGATTTCCAATCCCACTGTTGGAAGAAAAAGTGTGCAGACAAATAAATAATTTTTACTTAATCGAAAAGCCCATCCAACTCAAGTTGAAATTTGGAGATAAAGGATTGAAGGATTACATTATTATCAGGAATACAGAAGCAAACAGAAGCAACCAAACCTCAAACAGGCGGCCACCCTGTAGGCTTGAGAATAGTGGTTCGGTTTTAATTGGTGGGCGTTTAAATTGACCGAAAGAAGGGACATTGGAAACTGAATGAAACTGTCCAATGGAATGCCGACGACCATGATTTGAACAGATTCGGTGCTTTTTTTTAAGTCGCTTATTTTACGCAAATTTCTCCTCGCAAAAAAATGAATCATCGAGAACCATTCAAGTCCGAACCAGTACGTCAAAGTGTGAAAAAGTTTTATTTTGACACTTTTTCCATCAGGGGCACAGAAATGGAGAGGAGAAGCAACTCTTGGACTTGACAATTGATATGAAATGCTGAAAATTTCAAATGGGAAACTTGGGCATTTTTTTTTCTTTGACTCTCAGATATTTTCCTCAACTTGATAAATTGCGGTAAAGTGACGCTAGATGAGATGGATTTCGTATATCAGGTTTCGCTGACATCCCTTTTTCCGAACTCTGGCTTTTTAGCCTTCTAACACTAAACCCATCTTCAAAAGGGGATAACTTAAACGCGCCCTACTTAAATAAAGTATACATGACCAAGTAACCTCTTTTCTATTTTTCCATTGCAGAACTTAATCCTGATAAGAAAGGAAGACGGGACCAAGAAAAAAATGATTTAAAATAAAAGTAATCGACTAATAATAGAGTTAGATTCAAGGGCGGATCCAGGGGGAGTCATGGCCTTGTGCTGCGTTTTTAACGACTAACGAGAATTTTTCTAATTTCATGGACAACAAAATACTGAATTTATCCTATTGACCCCCCCGCCCCCTGACTCGAAAGCTGGATCCGCTCCTGGTTAGATTTTAGTATAATTTAATTAATCGAAATTAACTTTAGTATAGTCCTCTTTATTTAATATCGTATGGGAATTATTTATTAATGACGATCTACATATCTGCAAATACAGGGTGACTCAAAATGGGCTTAATTCCTCTGGGTGTAATGTGTGGGAGTATTTAAGGAGCACAGAAAAAGTAATTATCACCAAAAACAGGGAATGCCGATAATACGTCAGAATTTTGAGCATCATACATTTTATGCACAAAAAAAATTTCGTTAAGAACTGTTTTATATAAATCAGATCAGAGCAGATTTTACATAAATCAACAAGGTAACTGGCGAAAATAAAAGATGCATGAAAAAGGCATTTATTTTACAGTTGACAATATTTGTTCTTCACTCCCATCAGTTCAGATCATGCGAATCTTTCAAATGTTAGTTACTTCAATTGCGTTCTCAAACCAATGATTTAAATATCTGCAGATGATTGCCTATAATCATTACGAAGTTGAGCCGTATTACCGAAATGTCCAATCTATCACAAACATGCTCAACTGCACCTCAGAACATCAGTTGTCCATTGTTTGCAACTTTTAATGTTTGAATATACCCGCTTTGATGTTTTATTATATAAGAGAAAGGTTTCTGTTAAAAATGTGTCAGTTACGTCGAAATGCAGCACCTCTTTAAGTTTCGCTTGAAAGGAAGTTCTTTCAAAAGGTCGTAATCAAGGCGAACCTGGACTTCAGCATAAATGGTTGAAATTAATGCGAGCTTCAACCAAAATCAAAACTGTTGGTTGGAAGATGTTTGTAAAATTGATTCGTTTAATTTAATTTAAATAACCATGTGTTCATACAGGGTGTCCCGGAATATGTGGGAATGCTCGGATTTGTACAGGGAACGTTAAAAAACCATAACAAGTTTCCATAGAAAAAATTCAAGAGGAGCTCCCTACGGAGATACAGGCCTCTAAATGAGCCACCTGAGAATCAATTTTTTTAAGAACTTTGAGAATACATCACGCTGTTTAATTATTTTTTAAACATTGAACAGTACATCATCGCTGTTAAAAAGGAGCCATGAAAACATTTGTAGCATTCCGGTTTGCCAGGGATAGACTAGGTGGAGCACAATAATAGTTATTTTTTTTATAGAAACTTGTTATGTTTTTTGAACGTCCCCTGTAAAAATCCCAGAGTATGCCCACATATTTCAGGACATCCTCTATAGCTACGATGGCAGTAGACTATCGGAAAGCGATATCCCATAACTAACAAATGTGTACTTGAACTTCCGCGCTATAAAAAATATGCAGCAGGAATTATTTGCCTTTTATAAGTTATATCAAAATTGACTAACATCTATCTAATCAAATTCAAACTTGAAACAAAGCAATATCTGCAATGTCCACTGAAAAAGTAGCTCACAGTAATACTTAATAGGTGCATTCTAATAATGTTCTTCAATAAACTTCAATCCTCGGAAATAATACGTTTCTCAACCAACTGTCCATGAAAGAAAATATGAATAATTATAATATTATGACACAAGTCTTACATACTCACAAGAAAAAAAATACATCCACCTAAATCTTACATCAGCCCACGTAAAAGCGAATGTAAGAAACCCATTTCGTATATCTAGAGTACGATTTACGATTGGATATATTCCTAGATAACTTTTTGCAACCTAAAAGTTTGCAGCTTAAAATTGCAATTCACTTAAATTTTCTTTCCAAAGGTAACCGATAAATTTATCTGTTTCAAGGGAAACGAAACTGTCAGGGTAGCGGCAACTTGACTCTGCATTTTTGGCAAAAATACCCGCTAGCTTATCGATTTAAGATTAAGTTTGATAGTATCCCTTGAGACAATATATACTTGGACAATATATATTAGGTGGCTTTAGTTTGCAGACCAAAAGTTATTGCCAAGATAACAGTTGGAGATCCGGAGTTGCTACTAATATTTATCGGTGACGTCTTTGAGCACACCTTCCAAATTCCTAAAAGTGTGAAGGTGTTTTTTAACCCTAAATTACATGCTGTGTTAAGAAGTCATTTAAAAATATGTGACTAACTTGAAATAACTGAAACGTATAATATTTATATTTGTTAATTGAATGTTGGTTATCAAAATTCGAATGATTGTATCGAAGCACATCAATATCATTGGAATAAACACTTTCGATGGGTCTAATGCTAAGCACCACTTTTATTATATATTTCAGTTATAAGAATGAATATTTTTTCTAAAAGAGGACATGTGGAAAAAGTAATTGCATCTAGTGTCATTTCTTCTATCTAATTTTATGTTAATGTTTTCTATTAGTTCAAAATCTAGTCAAACTGAATTTTTATATAATAAAAATCATATCTGGCTTAATATTTTTTCCCGTGTTTAAACATCAACTTGAGAAAAACCGTTTCCACCTTTTGCGACACCGTGGCCTTTAAAACAAAATAATTCTCCTAAATTGAATTTTTGGAAGCAAAATTGGAAAATGCGCCCCCTTTTTAAATTTAATTATAAATTGGAAGGTGTAGTCTTATCGTCGTGCCTCATTCTGTTTAAAAAACATGTTTTCACTGGAATGCAACATTAAAACTCTTGAAAATTTGGCGGATCTAATCAAAATAATCCAGACAGAAAACATATCAATAACAAATATCAATTTGTTGATAATTGCAGCTCTGGGCTAATTTCAATAGTGTTCAAGTCTGGAAATGCATTAAATTTGTGTTCGCAGCTTTAATCCAGATTGTAGTTAAAACAGAGGGGCAATCAACTTCATCAAATAAACTTTTTCAAGCCCTGACAAATGTTTTAATAGATTATTTGTAATACAGGGCGTTTCCAATTAATTCGGTATTCTGCCCAATTTTCAAATTTCTCTCAATCATAGTTTACCATAAGTATATCGATCGCGGTGGTTCCCTGTGGACATCCTGTATAATGTTGTAACCACTTAAATAAGTTTTGTAAAATGCATCCCCTTGGTTGTATTTATACAAGCTGTTTCATAAGAAAGAGGCATTATTTTAAAATATCCCAAGTTTGCTATATAAACGGTAGCTGAAAAATTCTTCGTTGCGGATTTACAGGGTGCTGAAATTTAATTTAAAATACGAAAAATGGCAAACGTCTTCAAAACGCGACATTTTGACAACCACTCGAAAACCTTTTTTTTTAAATACAAGCCCCTAATTTTGATAAACCATTTATGGATCACTTCAGGAGAAAAATTTGAACATATTAGAAAAATTAAACATTGCTGCTCGTTGTTCGTAGAAATCAAAAACTACAAAAAACTAGTAATATTGAAATGCTTTTGCTGATCGACGAATAGGGAACAATCGTCCATTTTATTGGCCACCCACCCCGTTCGGCAGATTTTTTAGTGTCTAATTTTTTATATGTGGAACAATTAAAGATGAGTATATAACATTCCCGTTATAACTGTGGAAGATTACATGCAGCAAGTGAGCAATTAAACTACAAACTTAAACCCCGTGTCGATAAGAAAAACTACTCATCAACAAATGCTGCTCAGATGCGAAAAATGTTTCGAAGTTGAAGGACGTCAGTTTGAAGATACATAACAACACATGCTAAATCTGACGAAATCATTCGTCTGATTGCTTACGAACTCGGTTCGAACTAAAACGCATCCAAAAGACGACCGGCCCGCAGACTGCACACCATAGATAAAGACAAGTATAGATAGCCCACTCTCTCGCACTTTGTTGGACCCGCGTTGTCCATTTTTATTGCAGTAAATAAATTGGCAAAACGCCAAGTAGCATTAATTTGTGAAAAGTGCATCATGCAAACAACAAACCTTTGTTCAAAAAGCAAAATGATCACGGTATGAATGAAGGTTTAAGAAAATAAACAAATAATTCAATGTAACAACAA
>NW_026017110.1:13677240-13709471 GCF_020466585.1 Dendroctonus ponderosae | reverse complement strand
AAAAAAAAAAAACTGCCTTAGCAAGAGACCGCAGGGTGAGGTCGGCCAGACATAACGGCCCCGTAACGCATTCCATTGGGTTTACACTGTCCCATAAGAAGTTATCACTTCAAAGTGTGAAAGTGAATTGGAAACGAACGAGTTTGAACGTTTCCTATCTTTAGAAAATGTGAAGTGCTTTTATACAAAAGTATAACATAGCAAAAAGCCTTTCATGAAACAGCTCACAATTCTACTGTATTTATTGTTAATCATTAATACGAAAGATCGTGAACATTTTTTTAAACCGTATATTACACACATCCCGAATATCCCCTTTGAAAATGTTCCGTTTGAACGATTGAACCACAGTGATCGACCCTCTATTGTGCACCACAGGTACTAGCGAAGTGTGCATACCCTTGAGCGATAAATTAAAAAGAACCAAAAAGAGTCGAAAGCTAGAAGTCGAACATTATATATAGTCGAACACATGTCGTCGTGCCGACAACCGACCACCATTCAAAATACGTATTAAATCTTAGTTTGAGTCATTAAATATATCGATTTAAATTAAAAAGTGTTTACAGTCCACTAACCGAAAATCAAACAATCGCACAAACAGAATATACAATCCAAAAAAACCGTCTGGATCGTCGATCTTTTCATGGAAAGATTTTGATATGTGTCCGAACAGGCGGACAAGGGATGAAATTTTAATGGGCAGTCCGCACCTGAAAATCATAAGCGACGCATCGCTCCCACAGGCACTTGCGTGCACCCTTTCATTTTTTAGTTTACCCGGTGTCTAATTTCACATGGGCCCCTGTAGTGAATTACGGGTTTATTGTGAAACAAAGGGCAGCAGTACTTTTAGTTATTGGAACCACAACTCTTTAGACATACAACAACTGGGACATCCTAAAGGTCGTTTTTACTAAAAATTGGTGAAGTACAAGACGTTAGCAACGTTGGACGCTCAACAGGTCTAGTTCTTCAGGACCGAGTTAAAAAAGGTCGTACAAACAAATGTATCTGGGTGCTGACAAACAGCAGGCTGCTTTGCTTCCTTTGCTTCAAAAACTGTAAGTTTTTTTAAACTTAATTCGTCTTTAGGGGCCAACATTTCACCGTCAAGGTTGTCAAGGTTGTTGTTACATACAACAATTGTATGTAACTAGTGCCAATACCGTTCTTTTGTATCGTCAGTGTATCGTAGACACTTGTACACTATTTTGGACAGTTTTTGTTTTTAGTACAATTTAGTTTGAAAAGGACTAACAATAGAATTTTTTTCAGTTTCATTCCCATTCTTAGTTTAAGTTAAAAGGTAAGTTTTTTTGTGAATTAGATTTAGGAAACATTGTAGATTTAAATATTGATTTATTGTTATTATGTTTTCAAAAGCATTAACTGTTGATGTTTTTGTCGTTGCCGTTTTATTGAAGCTTAGAACGGATAAAAATTAAAAATTACCCTTGAAGAAATAGCCACTTTTATCGTTTGTTGTTATGTCACAAGGATAATTTGTTCGTCCTTAGATTATTCCACTGATAAATGCGAACACTGCCAGTGCGAATCATTCAACTATTAAAAATAGTTAAAAATAATAGAGGAAAAGTGTTTATAACTCTGACCAATATGTTCGAAAAATCAACTTTGAGCAAATAGCCTAAAAGTCAGAAATATTTTGAGATCTGCGCGAAAAGCAGTTATTAATTGAAACTAAATCTTTGAAACCTTCACTACCTCATCACATGGACTCTTAAAATATTTAGCCAGGGACACTGACATGCAATCAGAAAAAATTAAATCGAAACAGATAAAATGCAAATATTAACTGAACATTCCCATAGCGTAATGACTATGTAACCAGACGAAAGTCAATCAGTTTTGAAATACCGCCGCATTTTAACATGTATAGCATGTAAACAAAACGACGTGCTATCACTTAAAATTATGTACATTTTAATGGAGTTTCAAGTTGTATTTAGGGTTATTCATATGTGGAACTGTGTCGAAATTAGAACGCTAATACTTATGCGAAATATGTGACGACACGTTCTGGTTTTCAAAGTGACGGATTAACATGAAAATATAGCTTTGCATAAATGCATTTTACCGAATGAATACGTTCTTGAAACGTATTTTAAAGCTCTTGCCTTTCTTTCTGGGTGACTTTTAGATTAATCTTAATTTCTTTCGAATATTTTAATGCTACGAAACTTAATGAGTTAAATGACAATGATAATTAAACTTCCAATTTTTCGATGAAGTGAACTGAACAATGATAACATTATGTAACTGTGTAGATCATTGTTAAGTGCGTAGATTGAATAACTTGTTCGTTGATGTTAAAAAAATTATTTTTCCCACAATATTTCGGTTGGTAGAATCCCGTCCGTTTCCTAAATAGTAATTCCATGTCAATTTCATACCTGTTTTAAAAAGTTCGGTATGTGTCTTGAAAATTTAAATATTCCCGAAAACTCTTGAAATGAACTTCTTTGACGCTTATCAACGTTCGCAAAAAAACCATGTTGATTGATAAACTGTTTTGCCGTTAATAAAAAACGTGAAACTTACAGTAGTATGTCCCGTTACATAAGGGTGGTATATCGAGTAGAATTCACATCTAACAACATAATTTCAGACATTGGTCTTTAAAAGCTGCTAACGGTTATATTGCGATTTCTCTGAATATTTTCATTAACTAGAAAAATAAAAAACGAACAGTTATGTCGTCCACTGCAGAAAGGAAAACAGCTCATCATTTTCTTTATTTGTACTTTATTATTTCTCAGGGACAGTTTGTAGGTTCTTGAATTAGTTCCTTTTTAATTAAGTTTTGGTTTGTTATTGATTCTACGTTAGTTAGAAGTAGATATTAGATAGAAGCAGCATGTCCACCAAAATGAAAAATTCGGCAATTTTTTGCAGCTTGTTATAAAGTATTTTTTTTTCCCGTGCAGTATCAGAACAGTGGAAATATTGACGTTAATGAGCAAAAAGCGGTTGAAAACTGCACAGAAAAAACACCTCAGAAATAATTGTTAGTAAGGAATTAGCTATTATATATACCACACTTTTAACCACAAACGCGAGGATGGTCTAAACTAGAAAATTAACAAAGAGCTTTAATAGTTAATGGATTTTACAAATGGTAAGTTTAGTTCGCTGACAATGGCAATCATCGATTTTTAATCGGAATTATGCGACAGAATCGTTTCAATAAGTAGCAATAGAAAATTTAAAAATTTTGTGTTTCTGCATTTAAAACACAATTTAAATTTTTCCTTTCAAGCAGTCACCAGGAAAGCAAATTGTTCCATTCGCTTTGCAAATTCGCTGTCCACTTACGGAAATACGTACAACAAAATAAGTATCTAGTTATACAAAAACACCTTAAAATTCGTTTTAATATATTTTAGAACACCTCCAAAATAACTGACATATTTATGTTATATTTTTCATTTTGTTTTCCGTCACGATCTTTTAGTTTTAAACTTAGCGATTTAAACGTTTATATTTTGTTTAATCATGAGTACTTTTTTTACAACCATACATACAAAAAGTTCCCTTCAAACTAATGTTTCAACTACATCATTTTGTACACTTTTCTAACTTATATTTAATTACTTCAGTGCTGTGTCTGAATATGATCTAATTAGTATGTTTTCTCCTTAATTTTGCAAATCACAGATTATCTAGTAAAGTAAGAAATTAAATTTAAACAAACACGAATAAATCTACGAAAAGACATTTGCTGTCGTTTATCATGATATCGTAAAAGAGTTGCGACCTTTGGATAAAATAATTGCAAACTTCCTTAATCTTTGCGTCAAATCGCAGACGGAAACGGAAGTTTTTAGACGCACGGAAACGAAAACAACTCGTTTATAGAATAAAATGTCAGATGATTTAGTTACTGGAGTTAATGAATGTTCTCTGAGATTGTTTCGCAGTGACGGCAATAACGGTTAGTTGAAATTTGATTTGGAAAAGTGTTGGTGCAGTTTCAGATAATATGAAATCGATAACTTTATAACCATTTCTTAAAGCGTCCAAACATGTATGTTTGGTGAAAGAATAAAACGTTCTTTTATTCAAAAGGAAAAACAACAATCTCATTACTGCTTTGGAAAACCGATCAGGAAATTAAATGAACTGAATAAAGCACGCGCTGTTCATAAATTTGGTTGGCCCTTTCCGAGAACCTTAAATCGTTTATTTGTTTAAAAGCGCATTGGGTCAACCAATTCACGAAAGCTGACTTGAAATAATTAAATTGAGTGCTGAAGGCATGATATAAAATGTCAGAAACCGTAAAATGTACATGTACAAAACTTTTAAATAATTCTACCACCATCAGTTGATAATTTGCGTATAGGAAATAACTACTTTGTTAGAGCTAACACAGATAAAACGCTAGTTCTCGCATTTCTCAAAGACGAGTTTCACGACTTCTCAAGTCGCCTAGTAAGTTGTAAGAAGCTTGAAATGTGTTTCTTTGAGAAGCTATTAGTAGCAGGAAACTCTTCCTTATGTGCATACACGTCGTCGGAAATAGGGGTTAAGTTAACTTTCCCAGAATTCGACATTCATATTCTCCCTTCGAGTTATAATTGTAACTTAGTTAGATTAAGAGGTAAATATTCTGCTTTAAGCCTTTTCTCTTGCGTCTGAAATAAGAAATAAGTAGTATAGGGGCCATTTTAAGGCGGATTAGATACAAAATAGCAAAAATATGTTCGCTGAAAGGCAATACAAAAAGGGTAACCTCTGTAACAGGAATAAATTGGTTAGTGGGCAAATAGATCAGTTTCCTTCAAATTTCCCATACACGGAAATTTTCAGTATTTTTATGCATTTACTTGAATTTTACCAGATAAAAAATATAGCTTTTCAGAAGGAGCTCAAACCACTCCCAACATCTTTTTCATTTCAAATCTGCTGAGGACAGTAATCCATGGAACCAATCAAAATTTAGTTTTTAGTATGTTTGATTGTTGAAAAAAATCACAATGATGTGTAAGAATATAATTTAATTTCAATTTCAGATTTTAGTGACCCATTTAATCCTTTCTTGCAGGTTTGCTATGTTGCTGAGTGTTTAATCTAAATAAAAATTAACATGAAAATAAAACAAAGTATAGTTATAAGTTGTGTAACTAGTTTCAAAACAAACTCGATATTGTATTTTTCCACATTTACTATAATTTATTTATATTGTCATCATTTTCATTTCGAGCTTTAACTGAATGCATCTTGAAAATATGAGTTAAATAGTGAAATGGTGTTGGTGATTGCCTTTGGAACGTAATTTTAAAGCCAACTAAATGAATTCACAAAATTGCTCTATTTGCAATCAGGCAGCCAAACGTCTTTCCAATGCAGCATTTCTTGCTCAATATTTTTAAATTGAATTATTAAGCTTTCTTTTCAATAAAGCCCGATTTTATGTATTGATATTCAAATTAAATCACCTAATTTATTTTCACATCATTGAAATATTTTATGCTTTTATGGGATATTTCTCGAAACCCATAACGTGGCACAAGGAATAAAGAATTTATTTTATAGCATTTGTTATAGATGTAAAATGAATGGACTCACATAATATTTTCGGTAGGTTTTGTGCTTTATAGGTAAATTCAACGATTTATAGGTTTTATGTGAATAAAATAAACCATTCGTGTTTTTACACCTTTGCTTCAAAAAATAATATTTGGTGTATTTACCTCTACGGTTTTCAAAACCCTAAAATTAATATAAAAGTTTGTTCTGCAAACCGCTCATGTATGTAATGAGAATATCAGCGAATTCAACTTGTATTTAATTAAGAAATGTTGTGTTTATTAAACGCATTTTTATCATTTATAGTATTTGCACATTTACATTAAACAGTCGCAGGTTTATTCAGGTACATTCGTCTTGGCAAAAATATGAGCTTTAATTACAATTAATAAGTATTAAAATTGGTTGCAACTCTAAAAAATTACATGTTTATACCTATATTTATATAGCCATATATCGAAGCCAATGTTTAGAACGTGATTTTCTGCAAATTATTGCGCTTCTGACTTATTTGCAAAAGTTGTATTTATTTTGGATTAAGAAACTTCTACTACAACGTTTTTCTCTTTCAACTTTTTTGCATCACGCTTCATTTTCAAAATAAAAAATACAAACCACATGTCCACATGTTCCATGTCCCTTGGAAACCATTAATCAATTAAAACTGTTTTAATAAGTAATCAATTAAAACAAGTAAACATTAAACTAGTGCATGCAAAATTTTGTATATGTATACAAGGAGATAACTTAACAAGTTTATTTTAATTTTCTTTTATCAATAACGTGTTAGAAATAAACAAAACGAAATATGGGGCTACACAAATGTGCGCGATCAAAGTATATTTCAATAATGCAATCAAGTTTTCAAGTTAGCACCAATCGACTTTATATCGAAAAGCTTTAATGTAGAAAAGATCGTACCTTACAGGTATTAAAAAGTAGTGAAATGTTAACTAGTAATTATCATGTATTATCCAGTTATTCGCAAACAGTCTTAACAGGTAAGAGAGAAGACTGAGACATACTATATTTACATAATTTATGCAACTTCCGGAATTAAATAGTCTGTTAGCTTCGCTTTTGCATTTCTACCCCGAATAATAAATTCTTAGTACATGAATACGTACGCTGACAAGTTAGTCGAACTATAATTTGCTTTATTATTTTCCCTCATTGTTCGCACTTTAAATGCAATTCTGCAATTCTGAAAGATCTGAAATACGGGATAACGTTTCCTTTATATAATTACAATTAAGCAATGAAGAGAAGAAGCAAAATTGTTCCAGTCTGCAGTACAATGGCCGAAATAATTGGTCAATTTAAGTCCGAATAATTGTAATTTTGCTGCTTAACAATTATATATTATAAATGGTATGAACATTATATAAATTATACAATACATTATGAGGATTTAAATTATAAAAGCGTAAGGCAAAAATGTTTCTATTTCATCTATTAAAACCAGAGAAATTAGCTTATATTTTGAACACGTACCGTTGACTCGATTGAACTTGAAAATCGTTTAAAAAACTTACAATTTGTTAGTATATTTTACAAAATAAAAAAAAAATTCCATAAAAATAAATGTTTCAATACTCTGCTAACGGTTGAATCAATAATTCTATGCTAGATCTCAACAGCGGATCGCACTAAACCGTGGATTCATATATTTCCTGTTCCAATAATTTCAAGTTAAATTCACTGGTTTTATTTATCGGAGTTCCTCCAGAGCTGCAGTAGAAACTACTGTCAATAAAAGAAGCGAGAAGTTCCTATTCCTTATCAAAACGTTACCTTCTCTCAAATTATTTACATCCGTTTAACAATTAAGCCGCAAATAAAAGAAAATACTTGAATCATGAATATCTCCAAATTCCATTTAAGTATGCAGTAACATTTTACTCCATATTTCGAATTAAAAAAATCGGCCTTTAGCTGGGATTTTGTTATTGTCTTTAACTGATGGCTGCATAAGCGAAAAGGAAAAGCACGGATCATTAATTTGAATCGAAAATTTATTGTAATTAAATATCTACGATTAATCGAATTTCGGGACGCAAATATTAATGGAAGCTAGGAAAGCTTGACCTGAATATATTAATTGCATATGCAAGCCCTACATATTGATTTTGCGCCATTATAAATTGCTGTATACGGCATTACTATCTATAAAATTACATCATTTCATATTGAGTTTCCACTAGAGTGAAAAACAGATGGCTCAAAATACCTAATGAAGAATGAGCAAACGCAATAATGGGAAACATACGAACAGAAAATAAATCCTTACACATCCATTCAGAACATACTTGGTACATACATAGTAAATTGTTTATTATTAATTATATTTAGAACGCAACATTTCCAATTGTCCTCTGTTCAAATGGACTTGTTCATTATTAGCACAGTAACTGAAAAATTTGAGTCAATTTGTTGGATGCAATTTTAAACCGTTTGACGCAGTATTAAGTAACATTGATACTACAGCTAAATATTAGGTAAATATTTGATTCAGTTCGGAGAGGATAACAGAAGAAGAAACCCTAAAGTCATTGAAATAAATGAAAAACAGATCACTTCAAAGCAATCACCAAACTAATTAAAAAATACTTAGATGAAAGAACAACCCCACAACAATGGAACTATTAACATTAGAACATTATCTAATGTCTTTGGAACAAATGACCATCCAGATGATAATTGTATTAATTTAATTCAAAAGAAATTCCTGGGTTCCAGTCAATTTAATTGTTTACCATTTAAAATATTACAAATTAGAATGGCTTGCCAAATGTGAAGGTAGAAACAACCATACATACAAACTGATGATGGTGGAGAAAAACACCGAAACGTTTTTGTAATATTTTAAATGGTAAACAATGGAATTGACTGGAACCCAGGAATTTCTTTTGAATTAAGTTGAAATACAGTCAGGAAAATATACACAATGAATTGTATTAATGCAAAAAATTATAGAATACAAACCATTAGTATGTAAATTTGTCCACTGCGACGGTTGGAACCTTTATTCGGGACGTTCTCAGAATTTCTTTCTTAAACGCATCCCTTCAGAAGAGATAGATAATTTTTTTGCTTAAAGTCTCATGTATTTGTACATACATTCACGGGCAGAACGGTCGATCGAGTCTATAAGGTAATACATAGGTAAGTATGCAAATATGTATACTGCATAAAATAGAATCTGCATTGCCCAAATTAGCTGCCTGATTTATAAGTAAAAAATCAATCAAAAAATTACACGTAGGTACTACTTAATCTGAGGCACTACCAAATCCATTTTCGTTTAATGGCGATTAACGGAACTGCAAACTTTACACTGTTTTCATTCAGAAAAGGTCAAATATGGGTATGCTCTTACGCATAACATTTAGCAACAAATTTACTAAATTATAAATCGTTCAATAATAATAATAATAATAATGAATGAGTTCAAAACCCAAAGGCTAACAATTTCGGTGGTTTTGTAAATTGACTTAAATACCTTCCCAGCCAAATTCACAATAGGAATTTCAATCGCGTTGTTATGTTAAATTTATATACATATAGGATGTAACAAACTCGAAATATTCACATCTCGTACACTGTTGAGACATAAAGTTCCAGAAATTAAATCAATTTTGTACATTTTGATCCAAATGTCTTTTGAAACGTGTGAAATTCTCATTATTTCTAGAGAACTGTCTATAAAACTGAAATTTATAAAATTATTTGTGCAAATAACTCGAAAACAAAGACAGATAAAAACTTAAATGGAAACTCGACTTGTTTTGAGGTCCTCTACACGTCCCCGCTCTGTGTCTATAAGGTATCACCCTGTATATGGTTAATTTATTATGAAATAACTTTATTATTTATATTTTATATAAAAAGAAGAAGAAGAAGAAGAAAATAAATTGCCGTAAATAAACGCCGTGAAAAACTTAAAATCGTATATTTGAGCAAATCGATTTCGAAAGCCTTATAAACTGGTAGCCAAAATGTAGATCCGCCTTGCAATCGAACACATGAAAAATTTATTTCACAATGCAAGTTCGAGTTTTCCTGGCACTAACACGAGAAATTGAAACGGGGGCGAAAAGACACATTTTAAAATGCTCTAGAAAAGCAGGGTTTTTACTCGAATTATTAATGTGGCTCCACTAATCTTAAATTCAGGGTGTAGATGAACATATTGTTTGCTTATCGTAAGATTTTTAAATTACATGCAGTAGTGTGCTAAATTGGTAAATGAATAAAAACATGGACTTCACTTGGACCAAAAAGTTTAAAAGGTTGAAATTAGCATAATTTGAAGTAGATACGTGAGTTAAGCAAGACAATGAAAGTTTCTTGTCCAGAACCATACTAGATTTATTCGGCTTGTTTTTCCTTGGTTCACTAGTGGATTTCATTCTGATTAAAGCATGAAAGCTAATCCCCAAATTCAGACGAGTGTACTACACTTACTTAGGATATTAACGGCAAAACCTCAAATGTTCTAAAATATCCGTCGTCCATATCCTTCATACTGTTTCGTCATCATTAAAGCTGTTGTGAAACCGTATGCATTATAAAAATTTATTTTTTATTAAAAACAGATACTCATTCGAATTAGAAATTCAATATGAACAATTAGTAATAACCATAAATTCGTGCGAAAGTGCAATGTAATACCATCAGCGTTCGCATATACAATTGCATACCCAGCCCCCATACAAATGTGAAGAATATCGATATTTATGCGTTGACACCTCTGTGCTAACACCTTTAGTGCAAACAGTGCTTCTGTCGTGCCTAGTCAGTTCCTAAACCCAAATTGACTCCAGCCTCTAGTTTTTTACTGAAAAGTCCATGAATTACTTTCAAAAATACTTTAAGCATACGACTTATTAATGATATTGTTCTGTATTCACAGAAGTCTTTCGCGTTTGTAGTTTTTAGAATAGCGTAGAAAATGGACAGTAACCATTGCGTTGGTATATACCCTGTTTTGTACACTACGTCAAATAAGTCCAGTAGTACATCCAAGGTATCGTCGTTCATATATTTAAATCGTTCGACTGGGATTTGATCTGGACTTACTCCTTTTTGGCCTCTCATTTTTGGTGTTTTCTTAACGCCCTTTTCAATTCTGCTTTTACTATATTTCAAACTTCGTGATTTTCTTCTTCAATTTCCGCTTGTCCTGCTCTATCATCTAAAAACAACTAGTTGATATATTCAGTCCAACTCCTTAGTTTTGATTTATATCCAAAATTAACCTTCCGTTCACATCCTTGAATATTCCTGATTTTCTTTTCCTATTAGCATCTCAGTCAGCCTATAAGTAATCTCTTTTATCTTTTTATGGGTGTTAAAACAGTCATGCTTTCTCTGGAACTTCTCTATTTCTTCGCATTTTTCTTTTGTTTTATTAATGAATTATCTGTTTGTCTATCTCTCTATATTTCATATTATCTTTTTTTTTATGTCCGCTATATATAAGTATAAAAAAGGTCGATACCATTTTACAACCCTGCATTTTGATTTTAATTTATTATGTCGGCGACCATAAGCAATCTTTTCACATAGAGGATTAGAATACAATAAATATTTTTCATTTGCGGTTTTCGGCCTTAATCAAATGGTACAACTTCATTAAATTCCAAGCAAAAAATGGTAACTCTTAATATAACCGAACATTTTTATTGACAATCGTTTTTAAGACATTTTAAGATTAAGAATTATAACAACACCAAGTCTCCTATCAGCTGTACCACAAAAATGTATCTCTTAGCTTCAAAACAGGTCGAGTTTATCATTATTTGAAATAACATTTTTTTGTTATTAGCCAATAAGCCCCAATTTTAGCTCCCTTTTACAAATTTCACTTGGAAAAACCACCACAATAATCCGCCAAATACCACTACGTTTTTTAAAATCTTAAATTTAATTTTCAAGACAAATGTTTTGTCAAATGCAAAATTTAAAACATTTGTTATTGTTTTCTTACACTGACATAACAACTTCAATTTTTTTAAATTTCAAAATTGATTTCAGTTTTTGCTGTCTGTTTGGTAAAGTTCCTGGAGAAACACATTAAAGATGAAGGTTTCGCGAGGTTAAGATTTTGTGCTTCTATTTGTTAGTAAACCTAAATGAGAGTTCAATGCATTTTTTACATTAGATAATATCAAAATTATCTAACCCAAATACGGAATATTTTAAGTAGATTGACGTCAAGAATCACAAAAACGGTACAGGTTTTTAAACGTATCATCCATTTTAATGGCTGCTGTCTAAACTAATAGGTTTGATTGATTTGAATAACATCAGTTACCAAATATTTTCCGAATATTTCCAAGGGAATTTGAGCAATCAACCGTTCGAAAACTAAGATAATGCATGTTTCCAACTTTGCGCATAGTATTTTCCATAGCCAAGTACATGGAAATTATTTCGATAAATCATCATGCTCTGATACATGACAAGAAATCAGAACGAAGATGACAAAAGCTTTATGTTTGCCGCTGGAGTCTCCCGGTAAATTTAATTTCAAAACACGTGATTTGGTATTGAAAATTTGAAATATGACGAGCACTTTAACTGAATAAACTCATGCCAGTAAAATGCTAAACGCGACGCGTAATACGTGTGCTCTAAAATATATTAAGGAAAAGAACTAAGCCAATAATTATAGTGCAACTTTAATTTAATTTTGTAAGTACTGAAATTTCTTATTGTGCATGTTTATTTGCTTTATGGGGTTTTTATCTGATTGCAGTTTTATTGGATGTGCTAGATTAGTTTCTGAACTAGAAATCATATGCAAAAATGCACTTGGCAACTAAATTACCAAACATAAAAATACCGTGAAAGTAGTAAAAACGTTATTTGGTCTCAACGAGATTTTGTGCCACATTGCCATCAAATTGCCAAACGTTGCTATCACTCGTACATGAGATGATAAGAGTTCAAACTACAAGTTTGATCGATTGGATTTGCTAATAATAAGACATTTTTCACGTTGCCTAGTGATAACAAAGTCAAAATGTTTTTACAATTAAATTTTGCACAGCCTATTAATCAAGAGTTGAAATAATTAGAAATAAAGTTAACCATATTCGCAAAACTAGAGTGTTTTCGAAATGAATGCGGCACTTCTGTTGAAAGGTTGTTGGCAATGCCAAACAGAGATCCGAAACTCGATTAGACAATAAAGATCGGCCTTAACAGATTACAAGGTATTTTAGGTCGTATTAGGAGTCAAAACAGAATTAATAATTCTCAAAACCAGAATAAATGTAGTATTAGTATATATAGTAGTATGTATAAAAGTATTCCATGTCATTTTTATTTAAAGTATACACATAGTCATGCCATGCCTATGTGTATACTCTTTGTAACTTTTGAAATTTATTCTCCAAGCTGCAATATATTTTCAGCACTAATATATGTATAATTGAATGTACGTTTTTCAATTTAAATAAAAAAATGTATACTTTTAATGGTCTTATATGCAACATTGCAGTTATGTTTACCCATTTCTCACCAAACTAACTTATTTCACGAAGTAATTCCCTTGTTTCCTTCGTGCCAATTTAACAAATTGAATGGCTTTCAAATACTTTATTTGAGCGAAACATCTAAAAACATCCGAAAACGCGTCTCGGACAACACAAAAATGTCGGAAGCTTACATCTGGGGACAATATACAACCTGATGAAGCGAGCGAAATTACCAATTCAAAAGCGAAACTGTGGATATGTATTTGGCAAGTATGCTGAACTATTCAGCGTTCATCAACGGCGAAATATATATCTTGGCCAAAACAAAGCATGCAAGCAAGAAAATGGAACAAATCTTTAAAATACAAAAGTCGTTTACTACTGGAAAACGGTATGCCTGATGAGCTAGTTTGAAAGCTATTTTACTTCTCTTCTCAGGAACTGACTGGAAGACGTACCTCAATCATTTCTGGCACTTGCAGGGAAGGAACGAAATTTGCGATATTAAAGTGGTGGATGTCAAACCGCAGATGGTGATCAGAACGCGGCTTATATTTAAAAAAAAAAGGCGAGAACACCGTTAATCGTTTTCCTTTAAATGAAAATGTCTTCCACACTGTTGCAGCATCCAAATGATGATATAAAAGCGTTTCAGATGTACGTCCCAAATGAAAAAAGTATGTCTCAGGATAATGCCATGTGAAGTAAAAAGGAAATCAGAATTTCCACAGGAAAGCTCTATCTAAATTAGCATTCAATTACCTAAATTTTTGTTAAATTCATTACTTTGAAATATGAGATTACGGTATCCCTATCGGTTTTCAAAGTTTGGATATTATGGAATTTTAAGGAAATGCCAAGAAATTATTAACTTGCTTGTAGTTTATTGAGACATTAGAGAAAATGTGAATCACACTCGCTCCTATTTTTTGCAAGCACTAAAAATATAAAAAAAAAGAAATTTATATTTGATCCAAACCAAAATTTAGTTTGGACACTTTTTTGAACATACCTACATTTAAGCTCGATATGGAGCATACGACCTAAAGTGAAATACACAGTCATTAGTATTGCACGACGCCAATTACACAATTTAGCTTTTACTGTCCTTAAATCACTAATAAGATGATCATCTTCACCATGATCTAGAAATCACTCTAAACATACCACAATAAACAACTATGTCAAATAATTTACAAGAAAAAAACTTCAGTTCAACGTTCTATTGCTCTAGACAATTCACCAAGTCATACAATAAACTTGCAACATCCAAATGTACAAATAGACTTCTTACTTCCCAATAGAACTTCACTAATTCAACCTCCAGATCAAGGCATAATTTATACGTTTAAAGATTTATATTGATAGAAACTTCGCAGATGTTTTCAGAAAATTAGATTCGAAACATTCATTAACTCTGCATGCAATGTCGAAAACTTTTCCAAACTTTTACAGTTTTCAATTGTATACATTGTTTTAATTGTAACAAATGTCGCTTCGTCCATTGCCAAAATTAAAAAAGTGCACATTAAGGACTTGCTGGAAAGTCATATGGCCTGAAGTAATAATAGAAAGAAACCTGACTGTGACAACTGAAAATGGTTTGGCCAATATCATAGCTTATTCTAACACTGCCTTACTTTGGGGAAAAACAAAAAAGGGTCACAGAGCAAAGAGAGTAGTCTACGATAAGACGGAGAAAACTTATAACGACCCGGCTAGATTAAGGAAAATACGATTTTGGAAACGAGGACACCTACGAATAGCCACATGGAAGGTCACATTAATATTGAATAAAGACCAGAAAATAATAATAAAGCTCAACAACTATAATATAGATGTATGTGCATTGTACAATTGGCAGAGCATACATATAGGTACTGATTTATAGTGGAAGACGAAAAGATGACAGAGCGGCTTCAGTACCTCAGAGTCTGTGAGTGCATGAGACGTACCAGAAAAACATAATAGACATCTGCTATGTTAGTGATAGACTACTGTTTACTATGATTAAGTTTACGAAGACAACCAACACACGTTTACCAACCAAATTTACGGAGACAACACCAGAGGATCAATCACACAAAAATTGAAAGATCAACTCTAAGTCATCATTTACCGAAGATATCTAAATGCTTGCAGCATATTACTGCAGCACAAATAGTACACTATGTACAAATCAAAGCAATAACATAGAAGAATGAGAGAGATACTTTGAAACTCTATATAATGACACACACATACGAGATAATACAGCTGTAACGCGAAAATGATTACAACCAAGACAAAGAGGACCAAAACCAAACAATAGCAAAACAAAAAAAATTAACTAAAACTGAAAAATCGGAAAGCACCAGGACTGGATAATATTAATAATGAACTGCTCAGCTATGGGTGTGATGCATTAACGGACGAAATGCAAATTTTATTTAATACAATATGACAAAGGTGCCAGAACAGTGGCACGAAAGCATCACAATACCAATTTTCAAAGAATGAGAAAACATGGACCCACAAAATTATAGAGGTCTAATTATATTAGTCTGTTAAGCGCCCCTTCAAAGATATTCACGAAAATCCTAGCAGAAGAAATTATACAGACTGGCATAAATGAAGGACAACATGGGTTTCGACAAAATAAATTAACCTTTGAGGCAATATCCATTTTAAGACAAACAGTAGAAAAAGCCATTAAGTATATCAAAACTGCCTTTATGTGCTTTATCGACCTAACGCAAGCCTTTGATAGGGCTAGACTTTGCGATGTCCTAAAATTATTAAAGGAGAAAAATTTGAATCCCAAAACAATTGATATTATTTAAAAAATGAACATCGGAAATAGCAAGATGAAGACAATCTGAAGAAACAGATCATGTCTTTCAAATACATATGCGGTAATATCGCAAGTAATAGAAACCTTAAAGAAAAAGTTCAAATATAAACATTAGCAGCAACTTGGGTAGCTTAGCAGCAGCTTGGTAGCAGTGATATCAAAGCCCAATGTGACATTGCAGACATTGTAAGATGGTCCAGAATAAGAAGACGAGCATGGAGAGGCCACGTCGACAGAATGGATGATAATCGACTACCCAAAATTGTAAAAGAGGAGAAACCAACCAACCGTGGACCTAAAAGAGGATCCCCAAACGATGGATCGATAGCTGGACATCGGAGTCACAACTTTTTTAAAGCTTAAAGCTTAAAAAAACAAGACATTGTCTTAAAATAAGAAGAAGAATTAGAAGAAGGTAGCTTATTCTATTGGAGGCAAAATGTTTAGTGATTTGGTTGTTCCAGATAATAAAGCCTTATTTGAGGATGAGGAAATTGCAGTTGCGGATCTCGTGGAATTAATACTACAAAATGTTCCTGAAAATTAGTAACTAAGTGGAATATGTCAATTAGTGAAGCTGCACCTATGAAAAACGTGAATTAATTTCCTCTTAGTCACTCGAACAGTGATGTTGGTGATGAACGCAGGCACTTCCAATAAAAACTTTATTTCTAGCTTTACAAAACTCGTAAGAAAAGAAAAGTCTGATTTTTGCTTTTTTAAGTTGTAGTTGTTTTAAAGGTTATTTAATGTTCACTTAAAATTAAATATTTTATTTAAAAGCCATACTGTTAAGGGTTACGTTTTTGATTTTCAAAAATAAAATGAATTGAAACTGAAATTCAATGAACCAATCACCTTTTCATTGTTCGATGCTCAGCTCATTTTACACGATTATAATGAACATATCGTCGACTTTTCATTGCCTTATTTAGATCGATGTACACGGTTTTCAGATTAATAATACACATCAGTCTACCCTGTATGAACTGGGCTTTAATTTGCACGATTTATCCAAGAATGTAGGTACCGTGTAAATCGAGAAATTAGTGTATTGCTTTGATTTTACTGCATTTGTGTAGTAGTATTACAGACGGAAATTAAACGCTGCATCAATAAAATTCGGCCACATTTATGTGCACATTATTATGCACAATGGTGATGGAAATTTTCGACAAAAGATCTCATACATGCAGCTAATCCGTGGTGGCCATTTACGCGATGGGTTTATTCAATAAACAACACTATCCTAAGTACTTCACCCAAAGAAATAACAACCGAAATCTAAAAAATGTGTCCTCCATTTAATTAAAATATGTATTATGTTAGGTTTTGGACATCTATAACGTCGAAATAAAAAATCCACTATCAATATCTTGAATCAAAACCGTCTTAAAAACGTTATTAAGATGGTATTGCTTGAAAAGCATGTTCGCGACTTTGCAATGGAAATAAATATGATAATCTTGAACTTTTGCTGTGATGAATGCTCGTTTTTTTCTTCTTGTATATTATGCAGGCTTACGCACAACTCAATTTCAACGGTCTTATCGTCTTCCTTTAATAATAAGAATAATATTCCGAAACCATATTTCGTTTTAATCTAAAACTGGATAAATTAAGTAAAAGATGGAGCTTTGTTAAGCTGAAAGTACAGAATTTTCTTTCATCCCAGTAAATAGCCGAGTAAATAAAACTGAGTAGGCAGTTCGTTCCCTAAAGCTAATTCAGACACATTTTAGCCTACAGCTTAACTGAAAACGGGTTGGTACTTCCATAAATTAAAAATAAATTTAGATATTTTCCTGTTTTCCTAAACCCCATTGCTATTCTGTCCAGTTGATTACTAACTGTACAGTTCCATTACGTTGTGGAATAAGCCCAAAAATTAATAGGTGTGTAAACATTTTACAATTAATTTAAAATTCGGATACATTGCTCGTTGACAACCCATTTAAACCATGTTCGTTCAGATGTTATTCACAAGTTTCCATCTCATTGTGACAAAATTCCCGTCCTGCCAATCACTTCTATCCATTTAGGTCTCCCATCTCGTTAATTAATTGATGTTTGACTGACTTTCCATTAAAAGTAACACATTTCGCTCGACAATGGTGAGATTTAACTTACAACAGAATGGATTGTGATCTATACACACCTCCTTTTTGACGCTCGAAAAATTGATTATAGCATTTTGAACAACAATTTTATTGTCTTCGCCTTGTTACATGTTTACAACTTCTTCAGTACGATTACACTCAAAAGTTCAACCGAAAAAATCAGTTTAAATGGTAGAGATGGGGATATTACATTCACCTCCAATTATAAATTAAATCATTATTTTGGTTGCAGTCTTATATATACTATACATTGACGATGCCCGAAATGTTGAACTCGACTTCGGCTATCAGATTCAATATGTATTTTAAGTTTAATTTTCGGATTCTCGTTTTTCATGGTATGGTTTCTGAGAACTGATAGATTTAAGAGAAAACGAATGGGCAAATAAAATTCAATGCTCAAGATGTAGAAAATTAACGACTGTCTACTGGATCTCTGAGGATTCGTTTATATACCGGATAACAAAATCAATTACGTATGTGTTTTGTTCAAATTCGAATCATTTTTTTTTCACTAGCCTGAACGGTGACAGCAAAGCATGATTTGAAAATTCTAGTTGCAAAATAGTACATACAAAACATATACAAATAAACAAGCTCAAGTTTTCCAGTTGCTTTATGATTTTACCCTTCACAATCGGTAGCGAACACATAAGAAATAACTAGACAATCTCAGACGCTAGAGTTTTACAATAGTTGGAAGTGAATGTTTGCTATCTCAAGAAAAGTAATACAAACTAACTAGACAAATAACCGACGAAGAACAACCAGCCAATAAATTTTTAGTTCGAATATATTTGGACAAAACCAGTATTGCACGAATACAATTTACAGAGTGTCCCAACGATATACTAAAGTAAGTTTACGTTCGATCGGTATTATTTGTTTTGACAACCTGGCACAAACGTACCCCAACAGTTTCAAAATTGGGGGTTTTCGTGCGAGTTCCATCAGTTCATTTGAGGTGTTAACCTGTAGTATAATTATTGAAAGTTCCTCTTACCAGAAGAAAAGGTGAAAGTTGAAACTTGTAAGGCATAATGGCAATTAAACATCTCTTCAGTGAAACTGCTCAAACTTTCTTTTACGTCTACCGCCTATCTGCAACTTTAATAGGCATAAAAAGAGACACTTTAATTTGCCATTAGATATGGCAACGTACTTAAATACTTTACCCTCATTGTATTTACTGCAATACTAAAATTCTCATGAAACCTTAATAATTTTTTCAAGCTGACCACAAATTCTTAAATGAGCAGCAAAAATGGGAGCCAATTGAAAATAGCGTGTTACTGTTGGGCTCAACACAATCCAATCATGGGGATTTCACATTAAGTAACTCAATACATTCCAGTGAAGGGATGATTGAATTACCTGAGAAAAACATGTCGTATTGATTGTCATCTGCTTCTAGCGAATGAAGCAATTTAGGGAACAGGAAACGTGGAAAACAGTAGTTCTTAAATTTAAAAAATGGACATTGAACCTGAACTTATTCAGAATTTTGACTTCGCTGGACAAAATTTTATATAAATTAGTCAAGTAGATTTCCGAAAGTTCCAAAAACGATATAAAACTCACAAAAATCACTTTTATGTTGTTGTAAAACTAAAAACTAAAGTACATGTAATTTTAATTATTGTAATAATGTTTTTCAGTTTGAATTGTAAGCCGTAGTTAAATTACGAAATTAATCACATTAGAGTGGTATCAAAACTCTTTCATGAAAACGGCTTTAGATCTGTAGATAGTAGATAAGTAATTAAAACATTGCACCGTTTTTAAAGCTTTGAGCATGTTTCAAGTGGAAAAAGTGTGGAAGCCTAAATCCCAAAAATAATGGATCTTACTTTAAGTAACGGATCGCGTCTATCGGGGAATATGTCATTAAAATCAATTCTCAATCCCCATGCAAATTTGTTTCTAGCTTCTAGCAAAAAAGTTAAAGTACCATTTCGTGTCATATTATTTCCACTTCGATTGTACTGGAAAACGAAAAATACAGTAAAAAACTCAATAAATGTTATATTGCCCCGGAAATGCTGGGCCAGCTTTACAACATCCAAAGCAAACTTTTCGTGTAGTCAATTGTGAAAATACTTTTCTGTGTGTGGTAATCTCTGAACTGTAACATTTTGTAATATACTTTATTAGAATCCCTAAGGGATTATTTTTGAACTTTGCACGTGCACGCGAAGAATAGAAAATGTGAGGCAAAGATTATTTAACCAGCACCGTTACGTGACCGAACATATTCAGTTTTTGTTGAGAAAAGAAAAAATATAATAACAATTATACGCAGTCGGGAAAATTGATCGAAATTTAGTTGCAAGATTGTTGTAAAAAACATTGAAAAAATTGCCCATAAATAGGGAGTGCAGAACAAACAAATAAAATGTATAACTCGAATTTTAATTAGCAACTTAAATCTGAATAAAAATTGCAAATTGCAATTAGTCTTGCCTTCTTAAGCGTTTGGAATTTTCAACGAACACCGCGATTTAAAATGTAACCATCCAAAAATGATGTTGCATATTGAACCCTCGTCTTATGCTCATGACGTTACTCTTTTAGAAAATTTGTTAGATTTTGTTATAAATTTGTAAAATTTAGCTTTCATATGACGTGATTTTAATCACAACAACCAAATCTAATAAACTAATATGACGGTTTACAAATAAAATTCGTTACATATCATCAAGCAGACAAGGCCGTCGCAACACGCATTAACATTATATTTTAACTTAACTAGGAAACGTAAAAAATGGAAATTCTAACGTTCTAACTGGAAACAAAGTTACAATTAATCAGCCACAACAACAACATACGTAAATCGGATAAGGGTTTCCAACTAAATTACTGTTTGCAGATTTATGTTCAGTTTACTCATTAGTTTATTAATGTTGCTTCAACTAACCAATGTTAAAAAACAATGATTTGATACTGACTACACTAAACAATGATTTGACTGTTTGAGCTTTGCGACACGCTTTGTCTCTAAATCAATCAACTAACTTATCAGGCAAGGAGACATTTCTCTTCAGTCAAAAACACATATCTTCATATTTGGATTGAAGTGAATAACTTTAAACTTTGCTGCTGAGGAAACCGTAATCCTCGGGAGTGCGTAAAAGAGCATTTCCCAAACCTCACCGGAAAAAAAAAACCGTAATCCTCCGGCACATAGAAATTGAGAAGGTCTGAAACAACGCATAAAAGAAGAGGATCTTCTTAGACCAAGTCTGAGACCGGCATGTATATTCGATCTCTTCCGAGGCGCCGGCCGCCCGCCGTTCGCTGAAGATAATTTCGGTTGCACAATCGTTCGCTTGGGCATCTGACGCACGCGTATTATAACGTTTTGGGCGATGCGGTGGAGGTTTGTCGGCGATGGGTGTAGATATCCCCGAACGATCGCCAAAGTTATATTATGAGCGAAAGTTCTGACAACGATCTCGATGTATTGTAGAGTGTGAATCGGCACAACTCGAACTTGGAATTAGATTTGAACATACTACGAAGATTCGAAAGGGAAACATCAACAAACGTAATATGCAATTCAACTCATAATTGTACTATTTTCAGGTATATTCGAGATATGGAAAATACTATAAATAAATTTACTGAAGCTGATTTTAGAAAACACTTGCGTTTCTCAAAGGAAATTGAGTCAAATGTTTTGTTGACATTAATTAATCAACAATTTTCAAGCATATGTGTATGATGTATTATTGAAATAATAAGAATAATAATAATAAACAAAGTAATTACTGCATTATATTTTTTTATTGAATAGAAAAAGATTTTGAAATCAATTGATTTTTTTTCACAACCTTAATAACATCTGTGACCGTTAATATGTATTTTTTTAGACAAAATAGTGATTTCCAGCCAACTAACCGCAATGGATAGCGCTTATCTTTTCTGCCTTTGACGGCACCGACTCTTAAAACGATTGCAGGAGCTAACGAAAAGCAGTTCCGAACCTTTATCGGTAAATTAATAACACCGCAAAAGCGGACAGCGCGGGCTACTTAAAGGGAAAAACTTAAAGAAATACTTAGCGGGTCGGCTCAATATTGCCAAAATGATTGAATTTATTTTACAAAATGTTGAGAAATACAATTTTACCAATACTTCAATCAGTAGTTCAACAAAAATGTTGAATATTCTTTAGGAGGACCACACGTAAATCTAATCGCCAAGCACTGCAAAAATTTAAGACTGAATTTAGATGATCGAGGTTTCATTTATACGCCACGAGAATATGCTGATTTTGATGGAGGAACGAGTAAAATCAGTTGCGTTTCAATACAACAGCTTTTGGACGTGGAAATCAGTGGGTCCAAGGACTTATCACCACTTTCATGGAAATCCAAACTTCTTCTCGAATGCGTTTTTATAAAGATCAAAAAATACATCTAAAGATAACAGGCTACAAAAAGATAAAAGTATCCATATTTGAGTTTTCTCCCATCTCATACTACATAATATGAGCATTTCTTTGAAGATGTACTGAAATGGCTGACTACAGAACCGGATTGTATTATGTTCTCAGAATGTGACGGTGACTTAATGAGTAAGACCTCAGAACTATAAGATAAATAAATAAATAATAAATATAAATAATAAAAAAATTCTGAAATATTTGGCAACAGACAACCGTTTTGTAAATACGTAAACTATTTTTTTCATGGCTTAGCTACACGAATTAAATTTTATAGTTTTGTATCACTAATCAAGAGCATGTCTAAATCTTTCAATTTCTGGAGATATTAGCATGTAAGAATAAAACGATTTAGATGTTTTAGATCATATCATATGTATCATGCCATGATGATTTGATTTCCGTCAAACTTCCAAGCCTGGCTTTCACCAATCAAGGGTTAGTTCAATCGCCCAATTGCAAAGGCTCGACCCAAATCATAAAATTAACCAACAGCTGCCGTATTAAATTTCATAACTTCCTCATAAGTAACATGTAATTAAGTGGTTGTTAAACTCCCCTTAACATCAATTTCATTGGAATTTGCAAAGGTTGAACAGAAGGGAAAGATCAAACAGAATGAATCTGGCTAATCTTGCGAGAATCTGGAATTCAAATATTAGAACGGAATTAATATGAGGTCTTAAATCGGGAGCTAAGACAACGAACTGCACATATTACAGGTTTATTTTGAAGGTAAAACATAAATATTAAAAATGATATCAGAGTACGTTTCTAAAATATACTTCCGAGAAAATTGAAATATGATCGAGGAAGAATATCAATAGAATTCTGCACCCAAAAATGTAATCTTATTAAAATCGGACTCAAAGCAGAAAGAAAATTTAAGGAAACTACAAAAATATTGAGTCGATTCTAAGAAACTAACTTATTCGCTTAGTAATTTTAAAGAGCGCTTGAGAACATTAATTAATTAAGTCAAGTCGCGAAAGACGGAAACAAGATTCTTCTCAATTAAATAATTGTGAAAATTCGTAAATGCAGTATTGATAATAACGAAGTTCTAAATCAAAACCAGGAAATTCCTCATAAATTTTCGACGTTGGTAATATAAAATATTCCTATTGGTAAACAAATACGTCTGGGTAATAGAAACTAACAATAGCAGTCTGTTAATTTAGTTTGAAATGGTTGAATATCTACAATATTCACAGAAATAATAATTAATTTAATTAATTCCATACTGTGTGTTCTCCTAGTGTTATACCATTTTGAGGTAAGTACACAGTTCTTGTAAGACTATTGAAATTTCTATGCATCTCGTATTAATCGACACGAACGCTTTCGTCGTGTCCATCAGGCTGGCCACAGCAATATAATCGTTATAAAAACATTAATAAAATATAGCGATGGACCATTTTTTCTGTTACCTTTAAAAATTCATCAATTACCTTCAGAACACAGTCTTGCAATTTTTTCTTTTCTATAAACAAATTATCAAACTCATCATCATTATAACTTATCACTTTACGACACACACGTTATTTAAAGCTGTTTCTTTTTCAACAGGTCACGTAAAGATGCTAAGTTGAACTTTGTTACGCGTGCCGTCAGATGCGCGACTTTAAATTGGACTAAGCTGTTTCCAGCGCTACGCTAGTTCCACCGCTGATAGCGAGGTTTTTGCCAATGGAAGCTGCGTGCGTTTTCTGCATAGCATCATAATTTGGACGGAAGATGGACAGATGCTAAGACACGCCAAGCAATAAAGCCAACTCAAAGTGCTGTAACTATTGGCCAAATCTTCCAGAATTATTACTGTAATTAAACCGGAGCATTCAGTCGAGGTAATTATGGCAATCAAGGAATACTAAGCTTGAAATAATGTTTCTGGAACAAGTAATGGCAACGTAAAACATTCATGACCTTATCAAGATGTTGCATATTGTTGAACTTAAGTATTTGAATTTACTATTATTTGAATCAGTGCGTGCGAGATTTTGCAAAGTTAAGTTTAAATTTCAAATGCTTCATAGCAAATGGCATTTAGTTATTATAATTGATTATAAAAGTATATAGCTTTATTAGTAAGGTGAAATGCATGGAAGGTAATGATGATAGTTGATAATCTTAAGATATTTTCGGTTTCTAAGTCGCGTGTGTAAACCACTCTCAACGCAGTTACTAAATTTACGTTCGCCGTTTCCCTGTAGTTTTAGTAGTATGAATAATAGATTTGAAGCTAAGTGGATTGGCTGGTTTGTTTTCTTTTTATCGTACCCTATCTATATGCTTAGTGCATATGGCACTGTTAGATGGGAATATTAAATGATATTTGGTTTAGTTAATATGCACTAAATGTACTTCTAATATGCGTGTGTGTCCGAACTCATCAGCTGACGTAATGTTGCTTAGCACTTGAATTATTACGGTGATGTGAGTGCAGGGCCGCGCCGTCCATTAGTGCGAAGGCGTGCACTACACGACGGCGCCAAAAGTCAAAAGGCGCCGCGGCGGTATTATCATTTAAAAATGTTTTCAGAACTCCTCGTACGACATGTGGTTCTTCAAAGCCCACATTCATCCCGGCGAAACAATATTGTTGAAAGCCGTACGCCCACTGAATCGACTCTAGCAGCTCTAATACTTGGACTGCTTTCTGCTATTTCGATTTCCTCACGTTCTTCGATCGATCGCTCAATTATACGGCTCCTCGCGGAAAAAGTAACTTGTTCTATATTTAGCGTTTAGTTCCAAAATAAGACTAAAAATAATACCTGATTAGAATTTTTTTTTAATATTTTGCACACATTAAAATAATCTAGATGGTGTAGGTACTTATTATTGCGTCATTTGCTAGTTCTGTCACTATTACGGCGGAGTATTTTCACTTTGCTTACCTTGTAGATAATCCTTTTACTAACATTTTTTCTTAGTGGTGCTATCAATTTTCACTCATGTAGAGTTTACCTATTTTGGGGCCATTTAAGCCATTTAATCCACTTCTTGTTCGATTTTGCATTTTTGGAAGTTTCATATCTGTGTAACTAGTCATTCTGGGTTAGTTTGGGTTCTCACTTTCTTTCCTTTTCAATAAAATACTGTTTTCCACCATGTTATTTAACTTCAACTGACTTTGGCCACATGGGAAAATTACCTTGGGCACTGTAATAATAGCATAGTTTTGGAAAATTATATTATTTTACTGAAAAGGAAAGAAAATTCTAGGCCAAACTAACCTAAAATTATTAGTTAGAGAAATGAAACTACCAAAATCGAACAAAAAGTTGATTATATGGATTAAATGGGCTCGAAATTGGTCAACTTTAAATGAGCAAAAAATGATGTAAAATCGATTTTCCGCGGCAAACACACTAAAAAAAAGTGTTAGGAAAAGGATTATTTACAAGGTAAGAAAAGTGAAAATACTCCACCGTAATCGTGACATAAGTAGAAAATGATCATTATTTCTATGAGAAATCTATGTCGGTTTCAAACCAAACAATATAAAAGTAATAACGTCTAATAAATAAATGATTTTTAATTTTAACTCCACTTTTTAATTTTACTGACAAAAGGCCGTAGTCACCATTTCAATTCAATTAGGAACATATTTTATCTTAATTTTAATATGTTCTCATTTTCCTCAGATCGCAAGAAAATAAAAAATAAAATTATCTGGGTATCAGCATTTGCGCAATAAACGGAAAAGAGAACATGATATAGAAAAGACCAACTCAAATATTACCCAATTTTTTGAGAAACCCGCTGTAGCTCCTACAAATCTTCCAGGCAGTACTGAGGATAATCGTAGTGGTCCGTCAACTGCAATGAGAGTAGATGAAAGCGTAGGTCATCAAGTCGATCCAGATTTTATTTCGTTACCTTCATACCGCAATAAGCAAGCGGAAGATGGTCAGACGGAATGCGGTGCAACCGAGCAGCATAAAAAAAAGTGCCTCTGGAGAAGAGATTAATTCAGATAGGGTACCAGAAATAGTGAAATAGAAAACCCAATTTTAAGAATCCGGAATTATGGCCTGGTCCATTATCTCCATCTCAAGTTAAACAATTTGTTGTAAAAGATTCTGCATATTACCAAAACAGGGATCATCATGGTCAAAGGACAAAACGGGGCAAAAATTTCCCGACTTTTATTTTACACGAATTTTACCAAATAATGAAAAAGTTCCACGAGAGTGGTTATTATATTCTGCCGAGAAAAATGTTATTTATTTTGAACACTAAAACCCTTACCAGAGACTAGGTGGTCTAGCCGAATTGAYGCAATTAGTCCTCTAAGGTTTCAATTGGGAGAAATATATGCTACTCTCTACGAAATATTATCTGRAAATAATTTTTACAATTATACATCTGGCTCCATCTTTAGCAAGGAAGATAAAAAAAATTTCGGTTTATTTGCATGTAGTWGYAYGTGTGGTACAACATATTAAATTGAGTTAATATTGTTAGTAAAATTTTGCAAACAAAAAGTTTAACATGCCTATGGCTATTAACCACGAATTCTAAGTTTCATTTTTACTAACCATGTAATAAATATATAGTTTTTATTTAATTGGCGTTTTGTCATAAAATTTAGAAAAAATATAGAACATCTAAAGTCTGTCCAAACTCGCACGACGGCGCCAGACCGGCTTGGCGCGGCCCTGTGTGAGTGATATACTGATCTTCATACCCTAGAATTAATGTAATGGGTGTGATTTTAAATTAGTTAAAGATGGTTTTCTTGATATGGTAACAACTATGAAATACGGCTTTAAAGGGTGGTAATTTCTAATGTTAAAGTTTGTAGGTGAAACGGAAGAAAGAAGGTTAACGATTTGAGGACCTAGTCATTTCAGCTATCAATATAATACCGATATATCCTAAAAATCAAGTCAGTTAGAATTATTACTGTATTTGTCTCATTATATCACAGTCTCTCAAAATGTTCTTATATACAGAGTGATGCTTAACCAATGGGAGAGCCAGAAACTGGAAATAATGCATATTAAATGGTAGAAACTAAGACAAACATGATTTATCCGAAAGTCGATATTTTCAATAATTCAAGTTATTACAGCCCTAATGTTTAATCGTTTTTTGTCCTTATGTATTCCCTAAATGTCTTGGTTACATACTTAAAATTTTGTAGCGTTAGAAACCTTTAGGTGACGATTGAAATACATGTTACAGTTTGCGTGTTGTTTATACTGAGCTTTTCTTACGTAAAACAGCTAATTTAGCTTGAAACATTACAATATAGAAACATTCAAAAGATTAAAGTCCGGAGTTCTGGGTGGCCAAGCAACAATACTCCGACAATCAACCTAACTATTTGGAAAAGTTGTATATAACTAAGCACGCAGCAGCTGAGAAACTGCTGAAATATGCTTTTCTTACATATACCACATGTATCTCCTTAAATGACGTGGAACATCTCAAAGAAAGTCTGCAGTCCCACAGTCGCCTTATTGGTACGGAAAATTTTTTCAAAAATTAGGATTGTTGCTCCTATTGAAAATGCCAAGACGTAAACGAGCAGGAGAATCTTGCGGCAATCAATTATGTACAGTGAAAAAGTAAAATAAATACAGTTTTTCTTTTTTCAAATTTTGCAAACTGTAGGCTGAGTGAGTACTTAAAAAACCTCTACTTAGATATAGCTGAATTGTCAGTACATCTCCGGTAATTTCCCCTTCTCGCTAAACAGAAATCCTTCGGATGGAAAACGACATACTTCTAAATAGCTTGCGGCTTAGTTGTCTTTGATTATTACCGATTTTAATTTTTCTTAATAACAACACAAATGCCTAATTTATATAGAAATTATCGCCCATACAGAGGGTTAAGTTTTTAATATATTTAACTGAAGACAAATTTAGTGGCAAGTAACACCCTTTAGGAGCAGTTTGCAACAAACCAATAGGATTTTATCTGTTGATAAGCAAAAATACTTGATTAAAGAAGCGAGCGCACTATCACGTCATAATGCAAATCCAGAGTTTAGTCTAATCAAAAAAAGTTACAGCACCTTTAACCGTAAACCATAAAACCGTAGAAAGAAAACATGTTAAATTATTTAATTAATTAATTATTAAAAAATTATGTAAAATTATTTGTTAACTTAAGCTCTAAGATGCTTCTAGTCTGTCCAAACTACATACACACAGCCAGCCAGCAGATCTATTATGAAAAACCATCAGAAACCAAGAACCGAGGGGAAACAGTTTGTTCACATCGGTAGTTCAGCGGGAAAAAGTGGAACTTTGATGCTAGCAGCTTTGGCGAAAGTTAAATAAAAACATACACGAAATGTATATAACATCAACATCTTAAAAATGGAGAAGCTTAAGCGCGAATCAATTAAATATGATGAAACATTTTTTCTCGAAGGTCTCCAGAAGTGAAGAGCTTTTATTAAAATTAACTCATGACGATGAGAGATTTAGTAGCCTCATTCTTTGTGTTGCATACATTTTCGTTACAGAAACACACTTCCATAATCGCTTTTAATGCTAGTAAGAACCCTACAAAATTTCAATAAATTATGCGTGTAAAAAATCTTTCAAATTTTTGTGATAATCCAGCAGCCGACATCCCTGAATTTGTTTGCAGTCAGTCACTCAGAAACTATTAAAAAAATGTATGGCGTCTTTGATTTTTATATGCGTAATTTATATAATTTGTTCTTTTTGATTTATTTTCTCTTACCTTTCACATTTAAAATTAGCTTTCAAAACAATGTTGACCTTTTATCAGGAATGTTCAAAAACAATTAGGAATATTCTCCGGTTACATGAAGTAATTTTTTATAAGCCACGCCTTTCAATAAAAACATTAACTTGTAGTAAGGATAACGGTTTTTTATAAAACCCGGTTTGTCCGATACTAACTTTGTTTGTAAAAGCTTCTTGGGACATCATGCACATATCTTATTAAACACATTGAAATAAAATATTATACCGTAAAACGAAATGAACGATATTATTCATTGTTTATAAATATATAAATCAAATAATAATTTGACCATGCTGCTGATTATTCAAAACCCTCTAGTCCTATAAAATCTAATATACACATCAATAATAGAAAGTTATACAAAATTGTAACTAGAAAATAACTCTGAGTCTAATGTCTTAATTAAATACTACACTTAAATTCTTCCTTGTTGCACTTTGTGGATCATTCATACCTTAGACCGCAATTAAATGCAAATTTTCAATGTCCTCAATTAAGGATTTACCTTGCCTCAACTGAATAAAATTATCATTCCCCTTGAGAAATTAGAGATTCGAGCAGGATTTACTTACATTAATTAATGCTCTCGATTTTATGAAGTAACGAGCTAATAATGATGATTTATTATATTTGTATATAGAGCTGAAAACGTCGCACTCCAGGAAAGGAAATAATCTGTATAATAAACGCTCTTAACATATACAGGTCATAAACGTTAACGCGACCGAGTTGGCAAACGAACTTCAACAAAGAAACTAACGTTATCGGTTCTTTTACCTGAGGGATCTAAATTTCAAGGAATAGTAGTCCCGAAAGCTTATCTTTCCTCGCCTTCGCGGGTATTATCCGCTTTATTTAGGGGATCGTTTAGAAATCCGCCATAGCCTTTGGCCAAGTTTTTCTAACAGATCCAGAGATACTCTTATCAGATATTTTTAATTCATTTTGGCCAACGGCACGTATCTACAGATCAAATCTCATTTGATCGTTTGATAATAGCAAGATTTTAGTGCTGTGATTTTATTATTCAGTTACATTCAATATTCAATAAATAACTTTCCAATTTTACGCACATAAAATTTATTAAACAGTTTCAAACATGTGTCTGATTGTAAATGTATAAAAGTGTTCTGTTTCGTCGTTCCGGGGTTATTATAAGGAGTTGAAAAATAATTAATTGCAAAAGATTCCGAGCCCCAACATGGTTAGAGTTGCATTGATAGTATATTTGACACATACCGACGTTCGGGGTGTTCAGTTCAGTTTTTTCTTAATAAAAAGTTTAATTTGAAAATAAAATTTCCACTTAAGTCTTTCCGTGTCTCCTATGAACTCCATAATAAAACAAATGAACTTTTCATTCCTTTTTAATTTTTAGATTAAGGGTGTGCGCCTTCACATCTATGTGTGAACATCTATGTGTTTTCATTCCTTTTTTCTCTTCGTGTAAGGTGGATTTTGGAATTTTAAAAATTTCATCAGCCTGTCTTAAACTTTTTCTGCTTTGTCGAATATCTTCGAGTGCCCAAGCGACGTTTTCTACATTGTACTGCTTAAAATTAATAGCGATTGTCTTTTTATACTGTCTAACCATGGTGTCCGCCTTCGCCTCTGTAATGGCTCTATATGACTTTTTTCCTAAAACGCAATTGTTTAAGACAAAAAACAATATTTTGTAATGAAATTGCCATGGGTTTACTAATAATAGAGCACACCAGAAAAAATAACTCATTTGGATTTTGTGTTTTTAGCATTCTCTTTTGTGCAACGATCCCAATCAATCAATGGGATATTAAAAAAGAAAATCTGACTGTACCTCAGTGATTTCCGAATATGTTTAGGCAATGTTCTGCGACAGCTAATTGCGGCTCACCTCGGGCCTTCTAAAAGCATATCAAAATACTATTGCTGTGAAATGTTGTAGGTGCAAGATTTTACTTTCGTTCTAGTCATGCAAAATACTTTTTGCCAAAAAACCTGCAGCTAAGATTTTCTAAATGAACTCCTCTACCTCTAAGTATATTTTACATATTTTGGAGTGTAAATTCACACAAAATTCTATCCGTTCTTTACGCTTTTGTAATGTTGATACTTTAAGCTTGCAATTTGCCATTTGCAACCATTATTAATTTTTAATAGAAAATCGGTTCTGTGGTGGTTCTGGGTTTTGAAATATATTCTTATGGAAAATTACACATAAACATTAAATATGGATTTTGGATATGGACTTTCATAAATACGAATAATTATATTTTTTTATAAGGAGTTTTATTGTAATAAAATTATATGAGTAAAACGCATTGACACACTACTGTACCTGCAATATGTCCACTCAAACGGACATATTACCATCGCTTTCGCGAGGAAGTCACAAACAAGGCTCTAAAACCGTGCAATAATCTGRTCACACGAAAGACAGAAAAAAAGCCTGTATATAGGGCATCGTTTAGAGCATAGGTTCCCAAAGTGGTCCAGGTGGATCCCCAGGGGTCCATAGGAGACCACACGGGGGTCCATAGGAGACCACACGGGGGTCCACGTAGACGTGAAAAGAAAACAGGGGTTCACAAATTGTAAGGGGGGGTTGACGAAAAATTTGCTGTTTTTCATAATTAAATTATATAAATTATAAAATTAAATAAACATAATAAAATTTTTGATCACGTTCACCTCGTCCTATGTTGTCGAAAGACGATTTAGTGCCGTTACTAACCTGTTAACAAAAAAGGAGCAGATTAAACATCACAGAACGTTGAGATTTGAGATCACTTCTTACAAAACTGAAGCCAAATATTGATAATTTGCTGTTAATTCATCAAGTACATCCGTCTCATTAAAAGTATGAGTATGAGAAAGTATTGTTGAGTTTATTGTTGATTGTTTGTAATCATAAATGTTTATAATTTTGTATAACCACAAGTAGTATTTTAATAGATAACAACACAATATTGTAGGATTTTACTCCAAAATAGTGGATACGTGGTATTGAAACACAAAATTGTATTAAATGATAAAAGTTTAATAGATGAGATTGAACGAACTAACAC
>NW_026017110.1:13654699-13676241 GCF_020466585.1 Dendroctonus ponderosae | reverse complement strand
GTCAGTCGCCGGTCAGCCAGTTGCAGCGCTACCTGCGTAACGCGGTAACAAGGACGCCCATATGATTGCCACCTCTCTTATTTTACTTACTCTATGTCGTATTCGTCTTCTAAATTTTACAGCCAAGCCGCGTCTTTTCGTCTACTACGTCGCTTTGACCTCCTGTCCGTCCCCTAATCATCCCCGAGTACAACGAACTCCTCTGATCCGGAAACCGGCGTCTTTTGTCAAACGTCAAACATACGGCCGTCTCTTTCTATCTTACCTAGTCATATGCTTTTTTGTGTGTGAAGCCAACCCACTGTTTAGGCAACCAGTCGCACAGTTAACTAAATTTAAATAAATTTTACCCTACAATATGATACTTTTTTCTTTTTAACACTTTCTTCTTAACACCCCCAATTGGGGGTGATATTTTTGAGGAGTTGTGGGAATATAGTAGAAATGTAACAGCAGGGGGTCTACCGAAAATAGTGAAACTTTAAAAGTTGTCCACGAGAAAAGTTTGGGAACCACTGGTTTAGAGGCAATTGGCAAGGACAGAAATCTTCAGAGCATTTGTTAAAAATTAGCAAAGCTCAAGCCCTAAAGCTGGACGATTATGCAAAGCGACTTAATTTCTCGGAAATTTTCTTTATTCGCATTCAAAGAGTTTCAACTTGTTTGCGGCACATTTATCTAGAAGAAAGCTAATGAATAGGTCAAATATTTTTGCAGCCTCCAAACCGAAAAGCCACTAAGTATTTAGATGGTTTTTAAAGTGACACGGATTTAATGTTATATCTTTATTAGCACACGATTAGATGTAGATCTATCATTAAACATTGTCCTACCATAAACTGGAAAGTCTGAAATTCAATGGACATTTTAAAGAAGTGTGTGAAACGATTTTCGTAAATCGTCCAGGCTATTTATCCACAGTTAATTCGGTAATATTTACTTTGGATAACTTAACTAACTTACTCAAAACATAAAATTTGAGCATTTTCATTTAGGATTCTTTAAAATAGAAAAACAAACCTATCTTTGAATAAAATATGGTCGAACCAGCTTTGTGTGACAAGTCTTTTAACCGTAACTGTTTACAAAGTTATCCATTAAGCATCCATAAAACCAAGTTGAATATATTTGGAACATTTATCAGCGTTTCCGCCAAGCAAACTTCGCTTTCTTCCATTTTTCCATCAAATAGATAGGCACTATTACATAAAACAACAGTTTCAAGTCGGGTATATATAAAGCAATTTGCAATTTATTACAACCTTGGGGCGGTTTTCACTATTACCATTTCCTTACTGGGAAGTAAATAGAAAACAATTCTCGACTGGAACAAGAGACAATATTCTTAACTATGAGAATTTCTGGATGGATTTATTTATATAAAAAAGTTCTGAGTCTGCCTTTCCCTAGAGTGGGGCATAAATCTACTGGGAAAGTGAAACTGGCAAATATTAATCTTACTCAGGCGCCTTTAAAAAGACTTCCCAAACTTTTATAGCAAAGTAGATAGGCTTGTTGTCACTTTTCGAGAATAATACAATTTTTCTAAGTAACAATAGCGACTGTACTTGTCGCCTCAGAACAAAGAGTGAATTAATCTCAATAAGGGTAAAATTTAATTCATTAGATTATAAAAAGATAATTTAAGATCATTGTTTTTATAATTTTAAATCGGTCAATTCCTACTAATCAGACAATGTTTTTGGCGTTTTTTGGAGGAAATAATAACCAATCACTAGCAAACAAGTAGAAAACAATTTCTTTAATTCATAAATAAAAAAAGCGATTTTAATGACCAAAGGAATATATTTAAAAGGGTTTTCACTACAGTAAAAATATTATTTACCGATTTTCCGCTAAGTACATACAGTGTGATGCATTTAAATACGGGACGCTCGAATTTTTAGTTATAGTTCAATGTTGACCATTTTTAAACATTTAATAAAATCGAATTCTTAAAAGTTATATTTTATAAAGTTTCAAATTATCTGGGTAGACCTTGCTGTGTGTGATAATTAAGGTGGAGTCGGTTTAGATACAAAAACAATTTTGTACATCGATAGAATACTCATCAGATATTTAATTGGCAATCGGTCATTCGAAAACTGCTGAAACAAATAATCAACAAATTGAAGGTTGACATGAGGATGTACAGAGCTTCCAAAGAAGGTGTCACTTGACTACCCATTCCATTACGAAAGATAAACGAAAGTGGCGTAAAACTGTGACTTTGGCATTTTCAGCAGCCCTTTTTATGTCAAAAGATGGGCAATTTGATCTTATGTGCGCGTCCCAAATTTTGTGACAATAACTATTAAGGTTCAAAAAATAAAATGGGAGTATCATTATTTACGCGGGTACTGTAAAGTTGCCCCTAAATGAGGCAACTTCCATATTTTTCAGAAAAAACTACATACCCACCATGTACCTATTCACAAAAAAAAATATAATTTTTGCTCCTGCACATGAGTTCGTTCGCACTCAGGGGCTTATTACTGTTTTCATGCAGTTATTTCTTTGTGTTTGTACTATTTATTAAGATCGTTTCATTCGCAAGAAAAATTGTACACATGATCGTTCTGTGTTTGCGCTCTTATGGTTTCAACATGAATGGTAAATTACTGTTAAGAGCTGCAGCCTGTGTTGGAACCATTGCAAAGCGAAGATACCACAAAAATTGACTGCTTCTCGACCGAACCCGTGCTTTTGAGGTTTCTAAAATCAGGTCAATTCATTCTTTGTCTTTGGTTTTAAGCAAGAGTAAGTCGGCGAACGGCTGAAACACGACTAATATGATTTGTATCAATCATACTTAGTTAATCGATGGTATCAATCATCCATTTGTTGCGTTTGTTTGTTCGTGCTGCTTGCGAGCAATATGGACTGACCAGTTACAGGCAAAGAAACGAGCACTGGGGAAATCAAAGGAACTGCTAAAGTAAATATCCTCTAGTAAATAAATCGTTTATCATCATGATACAAACAATAAAGTTCTTAAATAATACAATGATACAAATCAAAACGTACCTTAAATATTAAATCTACAACCGTCTACGTTGATGTAAGTGATGGAAAAGGATTTTGTTTGCTAACGACAACTTTTCTATGTTGATGAGATATATAGCCTTTAATTTTTCCTTCATTAATTAAATTGGCAACAATACATTCTGTTTCATCTAAGTCAACATCTTGGTTGAGAAATTCCAAAGCAGTCTGCAACGACTCTACCGGAATCTGATGTTTGTTCAAGATCAAATACACTTTTTTGAAGAGATTTCTATACGCAATAATTTTCAATTTATCCACAATGAGATAGATACCACTGTCAATAAAAAACGACTCATGGTAATCCATGATTTCGTCAAAGATTTTTAAATTGCCTTGGCAGACAGCATCAACTAGGCCGGAAAATTCCAAAACGTCATACTTTTCCAAAACGTTCCTACTCGGAATATAACCCAAAAGCATCTTTACAGGAACAAGGTAAATTAAGATTAGTCTTTTATTTTTTCGGGACAGTTTGTGACAATTTTCAAAAGCATAGCTTAAATATTTATCAGCTGCTTTGTAGTCACTATCAAACATAGCTTTTCGGCCCACAAAATAACGATAGGTAATCTGCTGGCTTAATGAAAAGGAGTCTTTAAATGGACTAGATTCTATAGCCCTAATTAAAGGTTTGCAAAGATGAAGTTTATTAATTCTGAAGTAAACTTTAAAAAGTTGATTAACCAGGCCCATCATTCCTTTACGTTTCGTATCCCGGTCATCAGTTCTGTTATCTGCAGCACAAATTCTGAAGCATGCCAATAAGCATTCCGCAGCTTTTTCTAAATATTCTCCAGGTTTTTCTGTTGCACCAGTACGTTGCTTTTCTGCCTGTTGGGCAATTAGCCTCAAATCTGAACAAACTGAGTACATCACAGGCAAACACCAATTTTCATCTTTTTGTGCTTGTAGTAGTTTTATAAACGTTTGAACAAGGCAAGTTTGCGATTGATAAGCAGTCAGGAGATCTCCAACACTAATCCCATACAAACACTTTAAATGGAAAATTACTAGCTCTTCAAGAGGCCCTTGTAGGAATTTGCAGACAATGTTTTCTGGACTGTCGATATGAAAATTCCGCTGCTTTGCATGTTCATGACGAATCGACAAATACCCTGACAACGTATGTCCATTAGCTGACCGCCAAGATCTATCTACAATTTGGAGATAGTTCGCAACATTCATAGCGGCCATGACCTGCAAAGTAAGAAAATTATTATTATGCGTTGCAAAAAAAATTATGTTCGTATTGAAAGGTTGATTCAACTATTCCAAAGTCGAGTTTTTGTGGTTGGTTTTTGTTACTGTACTGATATTGAAGTTGTAACTTGCGCTACTTGTAAGTACTTAGTGGATCAAGTTTAACAGGTGAATTATCACTTTGTACGTTAAACAATTAAAAAAAATCAGGTAAATTGTGGCGAACGTGGCAAAAATGTTGAATGTTTTCAATCGTGCAACGACTATTGGTGGTACCTACGCATTAATGCCACTATACGAACGGTGAGTCGTTGTTCCATTTTCTGAAACCCTCGTTCCCGGTGCATAAACAATTTGAATCCCGAGTGGACCGCCTGTGTTTCTTTACCACAACGACAGAATTGATTTGTTTTTATGTTTTCAATTTTGAGCATTATTCTGTGACAAAACATGTCATCTTTCTTATGTGTGGAGACTGTCCCACTACTCCTGAATAAAATATTTATGCGATAATAAGAGCTGGCAAAATAAAAATAAATTTGAAAAAATACCAAATAACAAACATAAAATTGACTATTCGAAAGGCAAAAATGCTTTTGCATGGTACAGTAGTGAGTTTGAACCATCAGAAAGTGGCTAAGACCTAAAATGTTTTGATGTTAGCCCGTCTTCCGAGAAAGGAAAAATAAGAATACGAAACTGAGAATTTGGAAACAATTGTAAGCTGTGGACACTGTGGAAAGAATTATCTATTGACACGGCGTAAAATCACCATAGTCATAGAATATAAGAAACTACGTTCACCTTGTTTTAATCGATACAAGCTGTTGAGTATTTTATGAACCGTCTTCCAGTACCATCTTGAAAGCTTTCGAAGTTAAGCCGATAAACATTTACATTATTTCACTATAATCACCGTGTTTAAGCTAAAAAATCACTTAGTTTAATTAAGAAATTTTAAAAGAGTAGATAATATTAAAGAATAACTACCCACTCTTTGTTTAAAAAATAACCTGTGTTGGGCCCATCGACGGGCTAGATAGCCTCAATCAATGGGCGACATTTAAAAAGTTAAATGAATTATAGAGACAGTCGAGTCCTTGTCGAGACATAAACTGCCGCAACTTAAAAAAAAACAATTTAACAGCAAATAACACCCAACAGTCTAATTTTCCTGTGATTACATCGTTTTGGGACAGTCTATGTGTAAGTGTTTCTACAGAAATGTATGGTAACATTCTGCTTAACATCATATCAAGTGTCCGTTCAGTTAAAAGAACTAAAAACTTGGAATACCGCAAATCTCAAACGATAAGTTCTCCTGAAACTTTATACATAAAACTTTAACCAAACCCCATGGTTTGATCCGATCGATTAAAAACTTTGAAACACAAAAACTCAACTTTCGTTACTTGGGCAATGCAACTACTAAAACGTACTTACTTCGGAGTTGGTAATACAGCAACAATTCGTTTATGATGGTAAATAGATTTCAATCGCAAAAATTGCCGTCAATGTTTACGATTCTGAAGTTGGTAACCTCACTTTCGAATTTGAATTGACAAATGTCATACACAGTTGCGAAAGTGAGCAGGAAATCTAATATCCTTTAGAGAGAAAGCAGCCTACAGAAACAAAACACAACGCATTATCTAGCGAAAAGTAAATAGTAAGCATAAACTGAACATTGCAATAAGTTACGTACCTGAAACAGATATGGAATCATGAACACAATGAAGCGATCAGTTGTTAGTTGCAATATTATAACGATTGGTCCGAAACCCCAGAAAATTAGTGGCAACGTTGATACCAGTCCCACCTTGTGATATTTCTATTTGGTGGCCATCTAACGGATAAACGGCGAAGTTTATCGGTAGATGCTCTTTAAATGCCCGCCGCCCGATTTTCTTCACTGCACCTCATGGTTAAGAGATGGCTCTCGAACTAACGCTCTATATAGAGCCAAAGCTTTTATCTTTATATAAGCACAGAAATATATACAGCAAATTTTACCTCTGCTGGCTTATTTAATATTTTAATTTCAATTTAATAATAATAAAATGATAAATTAAAAGCAAGTACTTATCTTAAAGCTAGAAAACCTCAGGCGGAAATTGATTCAGTACATTTAAGCATTTTCTGTATATATGGTGAAGGCAACTGTTTAGCTGTTAAACTAGCCAAATTTTTATCGACAATTCACGAATTCAAAAGTTAAGGCTTCGACCCCACTGGCCAATAAAGAATATTCAAGTGCTGCACTCAAATGCAACACAAAAATTTAGTCAAAATTGAACAGTAATACAATAATTAGGTACTATAAATTGTCAAATTTTGCACATTTTTAAACCAGATGACTTGATTTGCTGCGACAGCAATTAAATCCAAGAATACAGGCTTGAGAGTGATAAAAACTTTGGTGTCGATTTGCTCGTAAACGAAGAGGTTACGAAGAGAATATTTCGTTTCGCGATATTTGGCGTGTCAAAAAAGTTATGCGGAAATAAATTGCCGATTTAATGCCAAGTGCCATCTAGTGGCAAAATGAAGAAACATTTTTTTATTAGAAAGTTATAAATCACTAAGCTGAAACTCTGTAACGATTTTCAATTTGATCCGCGAAGAAATGTGCAGAATGGATCAAAAATTTAAAAAAAAAATGAAATTTGATGAGCTGTAACTCGGAAAGTATTCAATTTCGAATTTTTGTCATATGAACTACTACTATTATTTCCGCATGTAGTATCATCCTTAAAATTTCCTAACGCATTATTCGAACACCCTGTACAATAAAAATGGAGTTATACACAGATATATCCATAGACGCATCCATTCTATTCCGCGAATTTATTTACCTATAATATTATTTTTAAATTAAAATAAACTCAAATATTAATTTAAATAATGCTTCTAATTGCATATAAAGTGGAGTGGTATTCGCTTGATAAAACCCCTTTCCCTTTTATTGTACCAAAAAACCCTTAACTATAAAAGTGCCAGGAAGACAAAATTGAATCGAAATATCAAACAGTTTATATAATTATTTGGTTTCATATGTTAAATAAGAGGAAAGACGGCAATGGTCGATAGCATTTTCTTAATGAATAAAGACATGATGTTGTTGTTATGTTAAATAAAATGTTAATAGAGCAACTCAAAGCATTCGCATTTTTAAATAAAAAGATTTGTACTCGTACCGAAGTTTTATGAATCTATTGAAAAGTTGACCAGCCCTATACATAGATATTCGTTATCTACACCCGCAGTAAATAATTAAAACGAAATTCGCATAAAGAGATTCTGCATGACATATTAATGTCCCAACTTTATGAGAGGTATTTTTTCATTGATATACATATACACAGTGTATTCAGGTGAAGAACTAACTACAACAGATACATTATAACATTACTTTGAAAAAGATTTATTTATTGTTCAATTTCAATTATTTTCGTATGCTTTAAGTAGGTAATCAAAATGCGCAGTCGACTACTAGCAAGTGATTTTAATATTTTGTTATTATTTTTATTTTGTAAATGCAAAATAATATACAAATGTATATTTGTAGTCATTGCGGACTACGTAAATTTTGGTGTTGTCAAATTTCAAAGAGAACCAAAAGAGCAATTTTTACGGAAAACAAATTTCGACTGATTCTCGCTTAAAATTGCAGAAAATCCATTTCTACCGATTTTTATTGATGCAATACCAGGAGTGTAAAAAAATCGATATAGGTACCTAATATTAATCATTCAATCTCAAAGAATCTTGGCTTTACACCACGGGTAAATTTATAATTATCCAGTCAATAAGAAGTACTACCTAGTTAATAAAGTTTAGTAAAAATAATAATTAAATTTAATATTTTTAGCAATGACAGTCGGTAGGTATATTTTCAGCTTTGAGCGATTGTTAATAAAATGGTTAAGCCAGAATTTTTATGGGAATATTCCAGGCTATATTTTTTATTTTTATTTTTTTTTTGCATTTTATACGCATCGGTATCGCAGAGCAAGAAAAGTAGGTAAAGACGGATTTTAAGTCATTTTAAGTGAAAACCAGTAGCCAGATTTTTTTCTAAATTTGTCTTAATGGTATCTTCTAAAATTTAGCAACATGAAAGTTAACGAAAAAATTATAATTGAAAAGAACAAACATATTTTACGCGAAGAGTTTTTTAACCCAAACATACTCTATGAAAGTTCTACAAGAAAAATGAATCATTACTTGCTCTATATATAAGCAATGGATTTAAAATTGTTCCGCTATGAACTTTTATAAAGAAAAAAGCATATCAATTAATAATATTGAAACCGCTCGGAATATTCCAGCGATATTCGGTACGTTATCAAAGTATTACAGTTATTACAGAATCTTTATTTTCCATACAAACATAAAATTCACTTTTAGCAGTACGTGCGAGCGGTGACTTACGATATTTTCTGAAACAAAGGTGTACAACGTGTGAAACAAAGGTGCTCAAACGTAGTACAAAAAAGAAACCACAGTTCTATATTTGAAGGAAAATAATTCGATATGTTGATCGAGAAATTGAAAATTAATGTAGTTATGAGAGCCCACAGCTATATGAAAAGTTGTCTGGAAGAAGTCATTTGCGCTTTTATTTTCAAATAATCTGAGGAAAATTTCCAGCACTCAACGCGAGTTTTTTTAGGCATAAGTGCCAATATGTCGAAAATTATGCCAATAACAATAAATTCCAAAAACAAGTCAACAAGATAATTGAGAGTATGATTAACTCACTAGCCACTACCAAATGTCGCTGTTTTATTATTTCCTAGCTCAAAAGTATGACCTTCTGTCACTAAATTAAATACAAGCAGTTTATGCAATTGCGATACGCATTGAAATTGTCTTATTTATTGGGGGTGAGGAACGTTGCCTTTTATAAACCGCACAAATAGGTATTGCATCAGCGACATTCCGGATCAAAGCGTTAAAGAACTTATATTAAGAAGATAAAACAGAAATTTAAGGAATTGTTTTCTGGAGAATAAAAAAGTGATCTAGAATTTTAGATGAACCTGCTCAAATAGAAGTTTGCGGACAATTTTTAACGGGACAACAATCGGTTCGAAAAATTTTCAAATTGCACAGAATCAGAACATCCATATTATATGCAGCTTCATCAGGGATTAAATGAAGTTGCTCCAGACAGGAGAATTGAATGTTGCGGGACGATGCAAGTTTTGATTACCAATCAGCACCGATTGCTGTTCAACATTTGCTTTAGTGATGAGTGAGCATTTTATTTGAACGATACTCTCAATAGTCATTATTGTAGAATACGGAGTGATTCAAGCCTTCATGTCATGAGAGAAGGAAGCACTCAACTAGAAAAACTGATCATCTGTTGTCGCGAAGGATTATAGGAATGATCTCTCTTTATTGATGGTAATTTTCTGCATCGTGGCTTTAGAAAATGATATTGAATCGTTGACAATGCATCAGCTCGATAAACAACACATAATATGAACGTTAAAAGGTGAATACAGCTAACATATTTTCACGAAGTACGTGATTCCCATCCTGACCTGGGTAACAATGTGTTGAGTCGCGCATTTGAGTCATTGCCGCTCTCTGAGTTGATGAGTTGCTACTCATTTATTTTATTCAAGTTGACTAAAGCTTTACGAGACCCGAGACTGGAATTGAAACATAAAAAAACAAGGTCATCAATATTTTTATGACTAATATTTTACCACTTTGTCCACACCACTTTTGGGGAACAATAAAGCAAATAATTTACTGTACTCCCCTCGATTCAGCGGGGGAACTACTATCCCGAATCAGAAGAACATTTGACCAACTTGATCCAGCTGAATTTTGTAAACGTTAGCGCAATTAGAACAAAACCGTAAATAAGCCTAAAACTACTCGAGTTAGGTATAGGGACACCATATGTGGATAGATAGGAAATATTTTAGCATATCTATTGAATGAATCAGCAACTGTTGGTGAAATAAAGTGGACACACTCTTAATGTATGAATAAAAGTATATTGATAAATGATAAAGAACAACACAGTACAAAAGTAGATTTCCGAACACGAAAACGATTCTGTATCAGCAGCAATTTGACGACGACTAACTAAAAAGGTCGCTCTCGCGATAAACAAAAAATTATGCTGCCTAAGCAATATAGCTTTATGGTACACTGTGGTCCATAATATATATAGCTGAACTTATATTGATAATATTAAAAGCATTTTGATTATAGTTTTATTCTAATAGCAACGTATCTTTGTATTTAAAATAATTGTTGTTATTTTTCCACTATGCTGTATCTAAATTTCTTTTTCCTATAATTCATTATCGAGCCCCGTAATATCTAAATTTTGAGTTTGATTCATTCATTTTTGAAAATGTTTTTTTACTTTAGGCGACACCCTGTTAATGGTAAAATTTTGATAAAAACTGTTTTTTGCTCAGAAACGGATAAAGTAGAGTAGAAAAACTTTTAATAAAAGCTATTGGAAATGAAAAAAGAAACACAAAAAAACATTATACAGGGTGTCCCATTTAAAATAAGTAAGTTTGAGACCACTTTCGATATAACCGGAAGTCGCAGAATATCGCTGTTATTTCATCTAAAAAGAGTGTGTCCGAAATGTTCCAAAGTGTCTATTATGCAAATTTGCAGGATTCATATCGCATTATTTCCAGAAATATTCTAATGGACGCTGACCGTGAGACACTCTGTAGATGGGTTAAAAACGATGGCATTTATTCACTATCGTTGGAACAAACATTGGAAATCCGTTCAGTTTTATGACAAAAATCAATAAACCTAAATAACTTCTAGCTTAAAATTGGTATAATTTTTTGAAGCATAACCTTTATAAAACTCGACCATAAGTATATTTTCATTAGTGTACTAAAACTTTGATTGACCTAAAATCACCATTGATCATGCGAAAATTGGGATTTATCATTGTTTTTCACTCGATAGCAAATTACTAAATATAGGTATTTACCTGAACTAAAGCGTCTAAGCCCTATTTTCGAATTTAATTCGACCCGGTTAGGAGGAGGTCGAATGCGTTGGCCATTGAGCATTCATAATAAACTTACCTGAAAATAATAAACAATTAATAGTGATTGTCGGCAGTTATTAGTTTGTTTATTCGAGGAAAATTATGCAACGAATCAGATGAATAGGTAAATAATTTTAACGACTATTAATAGCTTCTTAGTCGGCTAAATAATTTGTATATTTTTGTATCAATTCATAGTCGTATCTTTGGACAAAAGCTAAGTTATAAGTTAAGCAATAACTTATATACATTTATTGTACACGGTGTTTAAATACTGTTATGTTTTCTTCGCCAAAGTTTAAATCTTCTGCGAGTAATATGGGGAAGCCTAGAGAGCAAAAATTATACAATGTTATAATAATCTTCTAGTAGATATAGTAAGTAGTAAGTAATCTTCTAATAGATCTTCTCAGTAATTTGGATCTTTGATCGACTGTTCTCCGGCATCATTAGAGATTTATAATTTTGCATTGATATTATTTATAATTTTGTATTGTTTTGTATTAACCAGTCACATTGTTCTTGCAGAATTTACTTACTGCGTATTTTGCCACTCTCCGTGCCACGACAATTTAAGTGCCTGTAATAAAGTGTTAAAGTTTGTATTTCCTAAAAATAAAGTATTCTTGTTTTCACGCCAAATAATATTGTTCTTTATTTTTTGTATTTATGGAGTTACATAAGTAATAAAATAAATAGAGGTAAGCTTGTAATACATTTTTGTCTGCATAGCCTTACTCGGAATTAAAAAAGAAGTTAAAATAAGTTTCGGGCGGAAAATATAAAAATGAATATCTCTCAAATGGCTCAAAATGAAGACAAGCTATTATACTATTACTCAGAACTAAGAATTACTCAGAAGACAAGCTATAATGTTTTTCTGTCTGAGATACCCGATATTATTTATCATTATTTAGTATTTTACAAGCAGTGCCAAATCCAACTATGGCCGAGTTCACTTATTACCATTTACACTGGATGTTCATTGTTTAACTATTTTTTCCAAACAATACCGTCATGTTCTGTTTGCAACAGAAACAAACTTTCAGTTTCTTGCTGGGATGTTGAGAGTATTTAAGACTTACTGATTGTATTGATTTGAATAGCATTGTTCACTATATTGCTGTTTTATGCTTTGTATTGTTGTTTTTCGTTTTTTGTGTCTATTTTCATGTATCATTCGCTTTGCCCAGAAAACGTATTTCCGATTTTCTGTGTCAATAAAGCATATTTTGAATTTGAATTTGTTTAGTTACTAGATTTTGTTGCTTACCTTATAACTTGAATTATGCCCAAGAATAGAGCTATGATTCGATCATAGAATTTTTTAAATCTGATTGCCGATTGTATTCGTATTATATTAATATTCGTATTCGAAATGTAGATAATATTTAAGCTATGCGTTACATTTACAGCGCAGTATTTCATAAAATAAAGCATGGTTTATACTATATACGCTCTTTTGCTCAGGTCTTTTGTACGTTTTAAATATCCAAATGAGTATACGGTTAATTAATGATCATCATTCAAAGTTGAATTGTTGAGACCAATATTAGACGCAACTAGATTAGTTCCCTTGTTTTATTTGGATATTTGATTGAGTAATCAATGAAGATCATCTTACTAGGGAGGATACTTTTGTAAAGTAGAACTCGAATCATATAAAGTAGAACTGAAAATTGGACAAAGTTTTAAAGAAATGCGTTCCATTTATGTAGATGTACATTCTACAACACACTAATTTGAAAAAAATTACTTAATGTTTCCTATAGACAACCTATGATGGAGCAATTAACAATAGATTGTGCGTAACCAACGCTCAAGTACCTAAACGTTGACAACAGAAATACATAGTAACAAAAACAAATAGTTGCTACTTGTGCTCCTGCAAGATATTTTGTAATTATAATTTATGATGACTGTAGCAATGAAGCTGTACCTATGAAATATGATATGCAGACAATTCTAGCGTGACTCAGGATTAAAAGCAGACGAGGCATGAACAGTTGCAAAACAAATGCTTGATTATGTTGATTCTTCGCTGTGTATTTAAAAAGTTTTACAATAAGGACAATATGTTTTTAAAAATTAAAAGACATTAAAGACAAGACTGTAAAAAGCTTTCCTTTCAAATTATGCCAATTATCCACTTCCAAATCAGATTAGTCAACTGCATTTATGACACAATATGATGTTGGGGAAAAGAGTCAAGAGACGAGATTGACTTAATCAAATTTGGAAAGTTTTTTCACGAATAATTTACAACCGTGCTCAAAGACGACTACGAGACATTTATTTACCAGGACACAATTTACGTTTCGTGACGATTTCGAAATAAGGGAAGGGAGCTATTACGCTACACGTTGTAAAATTGTATTGTATTGTATAAAGGAGGGTAAAAGATGTAAACTTACATGGCATGAAGACGCAGTGAGCATAATTGTGACTTATACGGCTAATTCATTGACTTCAAAAAGGAAGTTATTCAATGGGCAGTCAACTGGACAAAGATATGAGAGTTATATGCTTTAGTCTTGCAAATATCTTTATAGGATAACGGATACGAAGGTAATAACTGATTTAGTTTTACACTGGTTTAAAACTTTAATTCGTAATATAGAAATGAAGCTTATTTAATAACCCATAATCAAAGCACAGTTACCCGCATACATTATTTACTCTTATACAAATACTAATGATTACTCCCATTATTGCAAATTTGCCTTAACTAAACTTTCAACTATAATGAAATAAATTTCAAACAGGTAATCAATAAAAATATTCCAAATTTTTTCTTCGCGACCAAATGTTAATCGAAATTTAGAAATAGCAACTTTTAAAGTGTAACAATGTAATAATGGCAGTTGTATGTAGAAATCAGGATTTTTATATGCACATTCACCCCAAGAAAATCAATAGCGTCGTAAATAACGTTACTGATTAACACGCACTCTGCATAATATTATATAATCTCTAAGGTTCTAATAATATATCATAAGGCGGGCAATTCCAAGTAATTAAATTATATTATTTAAGGAATTATAATGATTGCATTAATAGATTTAAATCAACATATGTCTGCCCATCTTTTTAATGGAAATAAACCTACACTTTGGAATATTCGGTGGAATTCCCAAAAGAAAACCCGAATAGCAGGTTATACTGTCCTTCAAAAATTACTTAGTTTCCATATAAAATCATAATTTTCGTATAAAACGGGTCAATCAACCAAAAAGCCGAAGAGATGAAGACGTTTTTGGTGAGCCATATACACTGATATTAAGTTTTCTCAATATAGCAAACATCTGCTGTTAATTAAGATCTGCTATCACAATTTTTTCATAGTGGCAGTATTCAATTAATATTAACATTTCACTACTTTTCCAGCTGCTCTTTTACAAAACCGAAAATTTGGAAAATCGATCTAATTTTGAAATGGAATATTTTACTTAAGATTTATTTTTCCAGTTTGCAGCTTTCGTTGCAATCAGCTTAGTACTCGTTCAAGCTGCACCCACATCAAACAACGATGCCAAGGTAGCCAAAAAGCGTAGCATTGGTGCTTACGAATTTGGCTCAGCCAATTCTCTTAATGGAGATTTTTCTACCAACCAAGGAGCTTTGAGTGGAAACTTGGCATTGTATTCTTCTGGAGCTGGAGGTAAATTTAAGGATGTAAGATGTAAAGGCATAAAGCTAAATATTCAAAAACAAGATTTAAAAGTGCAGTTAAGTGAATTTCCCATTGTTGCTTTAGTTATTATTATTTTGAACAAAAGGGGTTTTCAGAGCTGAATCGCAGTTCAACGACTTTTGTTGAGCTTTAAACATTTGTAATTCAATATATTGCAATATAAAATAATGATAACAATATCAATTGCAATTGGATTAATATCACTTAAATTGAATTAATAATATTACTTTATTGCTTCTGTTGAGTTTTTCGCCACACAATTTTGTCACTTAAACATACAGCATTTCCACGCGATAACAAGGAATTATAACATTCTTCATTAACGAAAGAAATAATTATCAAAGTAACTTAAAAAAAGAATAGTACACTTCTTCCCAATAAAAAGGATTTGAAATCATGGATCCGTCTTAACCATTTAGAACTTATCTAATTTTGTTGTCTGCTCGTTTCAATTAGATCTTTTGCATTAACAGGAGTAAATACCTAATTATGCTTTAGTGAATCTAGATTCAAATAAATTATTAAATGAATAAATATGCGTGACAACAAAAAAAATAGGCAAACGAATCGATATACAGGTTAATTCTTAGATCTGTTCTACTTGAGTACTGCCCCTATAAACTGGTCAACAAAATGAACGTTACACAGCCGAATCTTCCCTAACTTTGGAACTGGATAAATACTGATTTCTTAGATCGGTTTGGTATCTGTTTGAAGGATTATTTAGCCAATTGTTTTCTGTTAGTGAATGTTTTGGTAAAAATCAAGCGTCTCAGATAAATTGTCTAAAGGGCGGCAAATGAAAAAAATTAAAATCTCGAAAGTTCGGGATCCTCCTAGCTAAAGTTTAAAAATAAACCAAATGGCTCGAACCAGTTCTTTAATTTTTCGGCAAATTAATTACTCGTAAAACAATTGAGAGATCAAGTCAGATAAATTTCCGGAAATTAAAGCTATCGCTTCATATTTGATACACAAGAACATAATTTTACTTCTTCAATATTCACTATTAATCTTATTGATATCGTCTTCCAATAATACGTACACTTGATAATGGTTAAACATTAAATATAATTTTCTTATTTAACCAACGTAATTTAAAGTAACCAACGATTTGCTAAAGTCGTTATCTAGGCAGAGTTAGCCGCATTTATTGTCACTTTTGAATATTTTGTTGACCCTGAAGGTACATATGTCTAAGTTCATCAACAGAATAAAAAATAAAAAAATAGTTGGAGTAAAGCAATTTTTTTGTATTTTTTTATTTTCTAATAATTAATCAGTTGTTGATCATGAATCAGTTGAACGGCACTATAATTTAGTATTGATTGCAACTAATTATTCATTAAATACCAATGATGTACGCATAGAGTAACCGATTTTTAATGCATGATATATTATAATATACCTCAGCCAGTAACAATAACTCTAATTATTTAAAGAAATACTTCATTTTATTTATAAAGAGACATGAGTAAGTTAACATGAAATTAAAGTTTCTAAGATTGTAGCGATTTGACAGTCGTAGAATTTTTTTTCAAAATTGCTTTACTCGAATCGCCTTGGTAACACTGCGAAGAATTTTAATAATTCATTATTTCTAAAGAAATTTTTAACGTTATTATCTTATTTGTCCCTGTTAATAGGTTCGCTCTACTAACATATAAACGGTCCCTGAAAACTAGTGGTTTATTAATACCAAATTAGTTTTTAAATATTTCTTGCTAATTATGTAATTTTTTTTGTTTAACCTTTAAAATATGAATAATAAATGATAATCAAATAAAAAAATGTCTTGAGAACGTAGTCTATTGATATGTTTATTACGTTACTTAAATTTTCGATCATATATTGTTTTAAATAGAAGTTGAAAAATAAAGTTTTCTGAGTTACTCAATGTCTAGCTAACATCAAGCAAATATTACCTAAGTGGCGTTTTTAGAAGCAGGCTCACAACATATAATATTTTAAAGTGAATTCAGAACGTAGCATAATGACAAATATTTACCAAACAAAACAATACGTTTTACTTACTTATAAGTTAGACTCTTCGAGCCTTTTTTCTAAATTACAGTGTTAAATAAGATGCATTGGAAAAGTGCATTCAAGAATATTATTTTTAATTTGGGGTACAACATTTTTATTATTAATGTCATCATTTTTCAAATTTATTTATAAATGAAACTCGATAATGTGTGAATCAACAATGTAACTGCGATTAGTACATTACCAAGTTAAACGCCGCCCAAAATTTTATTCTTCTAGCTATCAAAAATTATTACACTTAAATAGTGATTCTTAAAAAAATAACCTCGAGCGACTTGAACGAAAACTTTGTTGAGCAAACCCTAACGAAATGGAAATATTATTTACTGCTAAAGAATTCACAGTCCAATTTATTCCCAGCCTTTTGGAGACTCCCTCAGAAAGACAATTTATTCTCCCTCACATAAAATTGTCCACATATCATTATGTTTAAATCCAAGCCTATTTTCTCTCATATATTTTAATGATATTTATTAACCATCATGAACACGCTAAAACATTCAAGAGCAGTTTAATTACTTTAATAAAAGTTGGACTTTGATACAAGGTGTAATTTTCTAAATGGCATATACAAAGGAGCAACTAAAGAAGTTGACTCCCAGTATTTCAACTTTATTTTAAGAACTATTAGCGATTGACCAATGAAACTATAGTATACATTTAACACAATTTATAGCCATACAACACGATAGTACACATGCTTATATTTATAAAATTTGAGAACAAGGGATCAGCATCAGCATGAAGCTGGAGCCGTCAATTCACTTTTCGTAGTGTAGTATTGATGTTTGCATCTTATGTCACAGTTTAATGTTATAATAAAGCTTTGGGACAAAAATGTGTAAAGTTGACCAAACAGCACTTGTAGCTTTATCACTATAGCTAATCTGTCACTCTATCACTAGCCATATTTTATTACTATTAATGAACCATTACCTGACTAAAGGGTTTTCTCAAAAATTGGAGTTTTGCGTACTTGTGCTTATGGATTCCGCCTATATTCCATGAACGATTCCAGCCTTTCAAATGTTTCACAAATTTTACTTTCTGATTTGCAAGAAAAGGCAAACTTAATGAGGTTTTGACTTTATCTTACACCGAAAATTGCGATAAGCGCATTTTAAAATTAATCAAAAAGTAACTGTTGGTATGTTTGCCATCAAATATTTCATGTATGCATAGTTTTCGCTGTGCTTTTTCATAAAAAAATATACAAAGATACTTTTTTCCAGTAGAAAATTTTAATTATATTAATCATTTAACGTTCATGATTTCTTTCTCATTGCAATGTTTTCTTTGTAATGATTCAAAGTTTTCTTTGCAACGTTTGCTTTCATTCATTTTCTACCAGACCACAATTGAATTAATTTAAAATACTACTTAATAGTAAGTTAAATGAGACGTTTTAAGAGTCAAAATCTACTAGAAATATATCTACACGGCTAAATTTATTTTCTATTTTCAAATTATTTTTAGCAGTTGCAGTTTTTCTTATGTACCATCGTTATCGAGGCGGCGGAATAAGCGTCGCCTTTTTATTTCGTTAACTGCGTTAAGAACATTATTTGCTGTTGCTTGTAAACGTCTAAACTGTGGTCTGAAATGTCCTTTTGATATAGGATATACATCCCTTTTACTTTTCATTTCATTTGGTGTCTTGGTCAGCTATCCTCACAAACGGTTTTCTTGGTCATACTAAATCCGCCTATTGTGACAAATCGAAAATCCCTGCCACAGCGCTCTAATCGAAATTTATTAAAAAAAACAATACAAATTTCAAACTTTACAAAAGCATAATTGTATATTAATTATATGATCTTTAGAATACACTTTGTATCAAAATTATTCAAGACTTATGCACTGCACAAATTAATGCTTCTATAGCTTTTATTTTTCGTAAATAATCATAATAGTCGCTCGTGCATGCTCTATTTTACGGTCAGTTTTCCGCATCGACCATTTAGCAATTTCATTTCAATATTGTCGTCAGATTTTGAGATTTTCCGTTATATTAGAAGCGGCATTTCCTGTACCTCGGCGAAAACCGATTAAAATCAACTTCCATCGATAACGTTATAAGTATGTTTTTATTTTTGTTTGCGGGATGGATTCTGTGTATTTTTTCGGACAAGCCCACATTAAAATCAGAAACGGAAGGTTGAGAGAAAGTTTTTTAACTGCGGTTACTTGTGCATGCTGGACAGAGTGCATTCTCCCATTTATTTTACATTTATATTCTTCATTAATACTCAACAATTAAATCATAAGTAACAAGTATTTATTTACCGTGTAAATTATGTGACAAATTTCCAAAATAACACTATGGTTTTACTAAAGTTGCCGTCCGGTATTTTAATGGACTAAATTATCAAAATCAAATTCCATAAGGTGCATAGACCGTGCAAGGAAATTTATTCAAATGTCGCAACAAAAAGTTATCCGCCAATTTATCATCGTCGCGGCAAAACGTAAGCCTGCAAATTTTGTATTTGACAACATAAATGAAAAACTCCCTGTGTATAAATAGGGCCAATAAGGACAAACGCATGAAAATGGCTAAATATTTCTATTTTATATCCGCTTTAAATATTCCAGGTTAAATGTGAATTTACCTGTCAGAACATATTTAGGTTTGCAAAATACTTAATCACTAGCAGTGAGCATTAATATTATATTTTAGGTTCTAACGAATATATAGGTAATTATGGAAGTGGATATAATACAAATGCATACGGAAGTGGATATAGCACAAATGGATATGGAAGCGGCTATTCTGGATACACTTCTGGAAATGTTCAAACTCACACTCACACGCATGAATTGAGGACAGTTACTCAACATGTTCCCGTTCCTGTGCCTCAACCATACCCAGTAACTGTTGAAAAACAAGTGCCCGTACCACAACCTTACCCTGTTGAAGTACCCAAGCCATATGCGGTTCCAGTACATATCCAAGTACCTGTAAGTATTCCTAGGTCAATATTTCCGAAACTATATTGGTATTAGCTCAACGAATTATTAATCTAATTACACGGTGAATAATTTCTACGACATGAAAACATTTGAATTGTAGGTGGAAGTGCCAAAACCCTATGAAGTGAAAGTACCGCACCCGGTTTATGTGCCGTATGAAGTCAAAGTACCTGTTGAGGTTCCCAAACCGTACCCTGTCACAGTGACCAAAACCGTTTCTGTTCCAGTGGAAAAACCCGTATACGTAAAGGTAAAAACTTACAATATTGATTCATCTAAAAGCTAAACATGTACATAAGTTGTCTATCTTATTTCTAATTCTAACAGCTTCCGAAATGGAAATCTCCGTTTGATTTAGATACCGACTATTTTACAAAATAAATAGATGCTGCAGTTAACATAAAAAATAACGAATAACTGATTATCAATAATCGCTTCTTGCCCAACACAAAATGGAATTTGTTATAGAGATCTTTAAATTCCAATACTGAATTTCAAGTAGCATTCAAAGCAGTTTGTTAAATAGATAATTGAATGAGATAAAATGGTGCACTATCAATTTTTGTTTTGGTTTTGTGGATTATATTCTTCTTTTTCTTTGTGGATATTCTTGACAATGCTACACTTGGTTATTTACCGAAACAAATTATTGACATTACTTGGCAATATCGGAATTAAAATGTTAAGAAAAACTTGCTTTATTTATGAGTTTATTAAAATTAAGGTATTTGTTCCACTATAACAAGTTACATTCGCAGTGAATAGCTATTTCCGGATTTTCTGAACAACAGAAAAAATATAGGTCGACAGACAATTAGGTGCAAAAAACAATTAAAAAACGTTTATTTTAGCCTTCCAGCCAAGTTTTGACAAAATACTATCTTTTAGATTAGTGGATGCACAATCTTGTATTCTTTCTCATTAAAATAACAAAACATTCTCCTCAATATAGACAGCAAATTGATTTAACAAAAAGTCGTACTGCACATACTTTTTGGTATGAAGACATCAGAAATGTTGATTTGGAAATCCTACTTAACCTGTCCGTGTTCGAGGTAATCGGATTTCAATCGATCAATACATTTTGACTTTGAATTTATTTCTTGTTAGAACTTAGTGATTAAAACTCACAAACAAAGCCAATAATATAAATAATAATAAAATCAAAGAATATTAAATTTTTATTTATTAAATACACTGATGGACAAAATTAGCGGACCATCTATAAATTTCAAAAGAAAAATATTTTAAACCCAACATACTCTGATCAACACTGGAATTTTGATCGTTATCGAAAAAAAATTAACACAAAATATGAATCACTAGTTTTTTGGTACAAATTTATGAAAAATAAATTTTGAAATTCAGGTAAAGTTTCCGTCTTTAACCGTTTCAATAGCATGTATTCCGCCTCTATCTCCAATGCAGGGGCGGATCCAGCTTTCGAGTCAAGGGGGGGTCTTTTGTTGTCTATGAAATTAGAAAAATGATCGTTAGTCGTTATAAACCCAGCACAAGGGGGGG